>NC_134702.1:287970103-288283840 GCF_043290135.1 Rhipicephalus microplus
CACGTCCGTTGCGCCAGGTGCGTGAGCTCGTTCTAATCCTCGCGCAGTTCGAGCTAGCATCAGCTGCGCGAGAGGCGTGGCGCAGTGATTGAGAAATGATGATGGTGATGATGGCACTACAGGGCTCACCACTAGCGCTTTGCGCGATTTGAAGGCTTATGAAAAAGAGAGAGACCGACAAATGCTATATACATGAACGGCAATCCATAAAGTGTTCATTTGGCAAGTCGAGGTTGTCAACGTTTATGGGCCATCAGTAGGCGGTGTGTCTCCGGTGGGCGACTCTGGGAGAACCGCAAGGGACGAAGAAGGAAGTGCCGGGTCGCTGTGTTCATAGACACGTCCATCCCACAATTACGCGGCGGGACCATTCGAATGTGCACCCGCCGTTTCGAGTAGACGCGGCTGACAAACGTGCCCACAGCTGGAACTGTGGACAGGTGCTGAAGAGCTCGCGCCGGCAATGTGGGCGAAATAGTGTGAAGGATCGGAACGCACCCATGATGACCGAGCACTGAAGTTTCACGGCCACAGCGGGGTCTCGGACAGCGCACAGGGTGCCGAGCATGCTGTCGACAAGGAGCAGCGTCGCGGTCGTGCTGGTGCGGACGTCTCTGTCGATGAAACACCGGTCTCCGTGTAGCACTGCGACCAGCATGCCGGGGCGTGTGGCCGAGTCGACGGATGCGGAAACGCCGTGCATTGTGGCTAGTCATGTGCACGGCAAGTGGTTGGCCCTTGCGTCGGGAAAACCTCGTAGGTGTTTGCGCCGTCTTGAAGGCCAAGGCTGCAACACAAGACTGTTTAGCAAGAGGCTTGAAAAAGGGCCTCTCTGTATTATGCCGAACGTGATGATTTCGTTGGCATACTATCAAGGGCGGCAGATATGCAGTTGGACCGCACGTCGTCTCTGTTGTTACCAACGAGCCTGTGTGGCGGACTGCATCCGGCGCCAAATGCTCTGGGGAATAGTTGTGAAGCTCAAAAGACGTGAGCTTTGATGGAGGATCAGGTGGCACACCTGAAAGACCATCGGTTCTCCGCGCATGAGGGTTGTTGTGCAGGTCTGCATGATCGATGACAACCTCTACAGCATGTGTGGCATACATAGTCTGCAGCGCCATAGGTGCGCCAGGTACGTCGTCCTCAGCTGTGTCAGTCATAGTCGCAGCCTCTCGGAAGTTTGGCTGTGGTTGACGGCTTATGACTTTAACTTCGGCTGCGGGAGACTGCGGGGCTGAAGATGGTCGCTGCTGGCAGGACGCAGAGAGCGTCGAGGTGGGTGAGGAGGCGCCTTCGGACATCGTCGACGCTGAAGTCTCCGCGACCGAGGGGCGAATAGTGAACGTGAGGATATCCGTAGTCTTGGCAGACTCCGGGGCATGCGGCGATGAAGCCGTCGTGGAGTCTGACATGTCTGAGAAATCGTGGTCTGTGTAGGCCGGAGAAGACATGCGGGTGGCGAGAGTGCCCGAGGGACAAACGGCAGAGGACTTCGAAAAATGTCCCTCGTGGCGACCCGGTCGTTGGCTACAGGAACGTATTGAAGAAGCTCGTCGGATTTCGTGGCTGACTGCTCGCGTGCAGCACGAATGTTCTGAACCTCGTCGGATGGGCATTCGTACGCGGGACTCGCGTTGATAGCGGCCGGACGAGATGTTGTAGCAGACGTAGTCGGGGAAGTTAGGTCCCGGTCAGTGAAGACTTTCGGGCCGGAGGGTACCACACGCTGCGACGCAGACGAAACCTTTGAGTCGCGGGCACTACACCGCTTTACGCGTTTGTCTACCTGTCCGTCCGTCTGCTAGTCTGTCTGTCTCTCCGTCCGTGCATCCGTCTGCGTGTCAATCTACAGCACACTCAAAATACCGCCATCTCGCATACCCTGTGGCACATACCCGCTTTACGCGTCCGTCTACCTGTCTGTCTATCTGCCAGTCTGTCTGTCTGTCTGTCCGTTCATGTGTCCATCCGTGCGTCTATCTAGGAAACACTTAATGCACCGCCATCTCGCAACTTGTATACTCTGTGGCAAATACCGCTTTACGCGTCCGTCTACCTGTCCGTCCGTCTGCTAATCTGTCTGTCCGTCCGTGCATCCGTCCCTGTGTCCATCTAGAGAACACTCAAAGTACCGCCATCTCGCATACCCTGTGCACATACCCTCTTTACGCGTCCGTCTACCTGTCCGTCTGTCTGCCAGTCTGTCTGTCCGTCCATGCGTCCATTCGTGCGTCAATCTAGAGAACACTCTGAGTACCGCCAGCTCGCGCGTCGTATACCCTGTGGCACATACCCACTTTACTCGTCCGTCTACCTGTCCGTCTGTCTGCCAGTCTGTCTGTTCCTTCATGCGTCCGTCCATGCGTCCATCTAGAGAACACTCTGTGTACTGCCACCTCGCGCGTCGTATAACCTGTGGTACATACCATCTTTACGCGTCCGTCTACCTGTCCGTCTGTCTGCCAGTCTGTGTGCCTGTCCGTCGGTGCATCCGTCCGTGCGTCAATCTAGAGAAAACTCAAAGTACCGGCATCTCGCATACCCTTTGGCACATAGCCGCTTTACACGTCCGTCTAACTGTTTGCCTGTCTGCCAGTCTGTCTGTCTGTCCGTCCGTGCGTCCGTCCGTGCGTCCATCCAGCGAACCCTCAAAGTACCGCCATCTCGCATACCCTGTGGCACGCTTTACACGTGCATGTACCTGTCCGTCTGTCTGCCAGTCTGTCGTCTGTCCGTCCATGCGTCCGTCCGTGCGTCCATCTAGGGAACACTCAAAGTACCGCCATCTCGCATACCCTGTGGCGCACACCCGCTTTACGCGTCCGTCTACCTGTCCATCTGTCTGCCAGTGTGTCTGTCTGTTCGTGCGTCCATCTAGAGAACACTCAAAGTACCACCATCTCGCATACCCTGTGGCACATAGCCGCTTTACGCGCACGTCTAATGTCCGTCTGTCTGGCAGTCTGTATGTCTGTTCGTCCATGCGTCCATCCGTGCGTCCATCTAGAGAACCCCCAAAGTACCGCCATCTCGCACACCCTGTGGCACATAGCAGCTTTACACGTCCGTCTGCTTGTCCGTCTGTCTGCCAGTCTGTCTGTCTCTCCGTCCGTGCGTCCATCTAGAGAACACCCAAAGTACCGCCATCTCGCATACCCTGTGGCACATACCCTCTTTACACGTCCGTCTACCTGTCCGTCTCTCTGCCAGTCTGTCTGTCTGTCCGTCCATGCGTCCATTTGTGCGTCAATCTAGAGAACACTCTGAGCACCGCCATCTCGCGCGTCTTATACCCTGTGGCACATACCCGCTTTACGCGTTCGTCTACCTGTCTGTCTATCTGCCAGTCTGTCTGTCTGTCCGTCCATATGTCTATCCGTGCGTCTATCTAGGAAACACCTAATACACCGCCATCTCGCTACTTGTATACCCTGTGGCAAATACCGCTTTACGCGTCCGTCTACCTGTCCGTCCGTCTGCTAATCTGTCTGTCTGTCCGTCCGTGCATCCGTCCCTGTGTCCATCTAGAGAACACTCAAAGTACCGCCATCTCGCATACCCTGTGGCACATACCCTCTTTACGCGTCCGTCTACCTGTCCGTCTTTCTGCCAGTCTGTCTGTTCCTCCATGCGTTTGTTCGTGCGTCAATCTAGAGAACACTCTGAGTGCTGCCATCTCGCGCGTCCTATACCTTGTGGCACACCAGCTTTACGCGTCCGTCTACTTTCCGTCTTTCTGCCAGTCTGTCTGTCTGTCCGTCCATGCGTCCATTCGTGCGTCAATCTAGAGAACACTCTGAGTACTGCCATCTCGCGCGTCGTATACCTTGTGGCACAGCCCCTTTACGCGTTCGTCTACCTGTCCGTCTGTCTGCCAGTCTGTCTGTCTATCCATGCGTCCATTCGTGCGTCAATCTAGAGAACACTATGTGTACTGTCACCTCGCGCGTCATATTGTAACGATGTTGAAGGACTCGGGGTATAACAAAACGTATTTAATAAAGGGCGAACCTGTGCCCACAACTCAAGGGACTATGGTCGTAGCACGTTACGGCAGAATGGCAAGATGTCTTCTTCTTCTACTTCTTCAAGAAGAGTCCCAAGCGCGTGGCACACATCAGCAGGGGCCAGCTGCGTTCTCGTGCTATCATCATCGTCTCTGCGCAACACTAGACGGCGCCCATGTATGTCTCTGTGCGCGTGATGGGCGCGTTGTTTGAATGCGGGCACTATGTCGTGGCATAATCCCCCTCCTCACACGCATCGTCCCGATGCGTCAGGCAATGAATAGATTCGTGGTAGGCGTAGGCGTCACTGGTCTTCCGGTGATCTTTCATAGTACGGCTTCATCCGGACTACATGTACAACCTCTGTAGGGTTGCGGCGTTTTGAGCTCCCGTGTATAGCGGATCTGACTTGGTAAGTTACATCGCTTACACGATGGAGTACTTCGTAAGGCTCGAAGTAGTGGCTAAAAAGTTTTTCAGAAAGTCCACGGCGACGCACTGGGGTCCATATCCATACTTTGTCACCTGGTTGAAAATGCGCTTCGGTACGACGCTGATTGTACCGATAGGAGTCGATACGTTGTTGGCGGCGTATTGTGTATCTCGCCATTTGTCGTGCTTCCTCGGCTCTTTGCAGGAAGTCGTCTAGGCCAGGTGGATTGCTGCTTTCATCATTCAGTGGTAACATGGCATCCAGTGGAGTGGTGTCTCTTCGGCCGAATACAAGTTCAAATGGTGTCACTCGCGTTGTTTCTTGAACGGCTGTATTATATGCGAACGTGATGCAGGGCAATATTTCATCCCACAGTTTATGTTCGACGTCGATATACATTGAAAGCATATCAGTCAGAGTTCTGTTCAAGCGCTCCGTTAGGCCGTTTGTTTGAGGATGGTATGCTGTAGTTCTTCTCTGGTCTGTGTAGGTCATTCGCATCAGACATTTCATTAGGTCTGCAGTAAAAGCTGGGCCACGATCTGTAATTACCACGCTGGGTGCACCATGTCTGAGGACTATGTTGTTGATGAAGAACTTGGCAACTTCAAGAGATGTTGCAGTGTACAGCGAGTCAGTCTCAGCATAGCGAGTGAGATAGTCTGTGGCTACGACTATCCGCTTCTTGTGTGCAGTCGATGTCGGAAACGGGCCTAGGAGATCTATACCAACTTGTTGGAATGGGGCATGCGGTGGTTCTATTGGCTGGAGGAGGCCTGCAGGTTTCACGGATGGAGTTTTGCGTCTTTGACACTCACGGCAAGTTTTCACATAGCGCTGAACTGATGATAACAGTTTTGGCCAGTAGTATTTTAGGTGAATTCTGGCGAATGTACGGCTGACACCCATGTGCCCAGATGTTGGCTCATCATGACATGCGTGCAAAATCTCGTTTCGTAAAGGTGCAGGTACAACGAGTAAAAACTTGTCACCATGAGGCTTGAAGTTCCTCTTGTAAAGGACCCCTTCCCGAAGACAGAACGAAGGGAGCCCTCTGGATAAAGTGCGCGGGAATTTAACGTTGAGTCCTTGGAGACGCTGTATAAGCGGCAGCAAATCGGGGTCATTTTGTTGTTGTTCAGCGATTTCTGATGCCTAGACGACGCCTAGAAACGGGAAGTCTTCTTCCTCCGGCTCACTCGTCTCCACTGGTGCGCGTGACAGGCAGTCGGCATCGCTGTGCTTTTTCCCAGATTTGTATACGACAGTAACATCGTACTCTTGTAGCCTAAGGCTCCATCTTGCTTGTCGGCCAGAGGGATCCTTAAGATTCGCCAGCCAACACAGGCAATGGTGGTCACTTACTGCTCGGAATGGTCTACCGTAGAGGTACGGCCGAAATTTACTTATGGCCCAAATGACCACGAGACACTCTTTTTCGGTTGCAGAGTAATTTGTCTCAGCTTTCGAAAGCTTGCGGCTGGCATACGCTAGCACTTTTTCTTGGCCGTTTTGCCGCTGGACTAGAATGGCTCCGAGGCCGACGCTACTCGCATCAGTGTGAACTTCAGTTTCGGCAGTATCATCGAAGTGGGCGAGGATTGGAGAGGCTTGCAGGCGTGTTCTTAACTCATCAAATGCTTCCTGTTGTTCACTTTCCCACCTAAAGGGCACCTCGTCTTTTGTCAGATTAGTAAGTGGTTCAGCAATGTTCGAAAAAGTTTCCACAAATCGCCGATAGTACGCGCATAAACCCAGGAAGCGACGTACTGACTTCTTGTCTTTGGGTGTCGGGAACTTCGCTATGGCAGCTGTCTTTTCGGGATCTGGCCGAACGCCGTCGGAGCTGACGACGTGTCCGAGGAATCGAAGCTCTTCAAAAGCGAAGTGGCATTTTTCTGGCTTGATGGTCAAGTCTGCTGAACGAATGGCTTCTAATACTGTGCGGAGTCGCTGTAGATGTTGGTCGAATGTAGCGGAAAATACGACAACGTCATCCAAGTACACCAAGCAGGACTGCCATTTCAGTCCCGCGAGGACAGCGTCCATCATTCTCTGAAACGTAGCTGGCGCTGTGCACAGGCCGAATGGAAGCGCTTTAAATTCGTAGAGTCCGTCTGGGTGTCACACCTGTCCCGTTTATTAGGGAGGCGATCGCCGGGCTAATTCCAAGAGCCGAAGTATCGGCCCCCCGAACCGCACCACGAAAGCGTGGACAATTTAGAAGTGGTCCTTATTGGTGCGCCAGCGGACGCCGGCTGTGGCCCAAAGACAAGACAGAGTCGAGAGTCGATAAACAAAACAAATATTATATTCTCAAAAATGGCAGATCGAAAACAATACACAAAAATGCACACTCCACAATAGTTACATACAATACGTCACCAATCAGACAACGTACTACACAGTACAATCAACCACACTTGAAACAACGGACACAGACAACAATACGCACTACAATGCAGTCACATGCATTGAACAACCAAGACACTTAAAGACTAAAGAGATATAAGACCTATTCAGTCCAAAGTCCTTGGAACAAAAGTCTGAATGATACTCTTCCGAGAATCACTCACTCAAAGTCCAGCGTTGTTGTCGTTCCGCAGCTCTCGAAGTTCTCTTTCAGGAAACCTCGCCGGAGTTTCTCTTCCAGGAAAACTCCCGTCTTCAATAGGCCACTCTTCAGACTTCAAACTTCTTCGCCGAAAATCCGTCGGCTTCACACACGCAGCTGTTGCCCGCGTCTTCGCTCGATAGCGGAAAACCCACGCTCTTGCCTGTAGCTCGAGCCGTCCCTACGGACCACAAACCTCGCCGACTACACGGCGGACTCTCTACGCACTCTGGCGCTCACTTCCGTCTCCTCCTGTTCTGTCACTACGGGCAGAACCTTCGCCGACTACACGGCGGAATTCCTACGCGCTCTGGCGTTAACTTCCGTCACCTCCTGATTTCTCGTCTCGGCTGCTCGGTTAAATACCTTGCGCGCGACTTTCCAGATCTTTCTCGTCATTTCGTCGGCGCGATACGCAGCGAAGGCTGGGGAGAGGCGAGACGGTTTGTCTGCCCTCCGCGTCGGATGACTCAGCTCGGTCTGACCCCGCCCCGTTCGTTCGAGAAAAATCGCGGTCTTGCTGGGCCGCCGATGTGGGGTGAGGAGGATCGTCTGCGAAGCCGTGCTTCTGCGGGGAGAGCGCGCGCCCGGGAGCCCTGGATGTTTGCTTTCTTTTTTTTTCTTTTTACCCCGCGGCGTTTCTGCCGCCCGTTGTCGCAAGGATTTGGCGGCGCGCTCTTGTTTAGCGCTCGTTCTGTGACACTGCCCCCCACTTTAAGAATATTATCTCATAATATTCAAAAACCACACAGACGAGCGCGAACAGTCACCACAAATTCTCACAGACTGTAACACAATCCGTCGCTCATGACACTTCACATTCACAATATATCACTCAATACAATCGTACATTGTAGTTCAATTCCACAACACATGAAATATAGCCACAGTTACATGCCTACAACACTTCATCACACATTCTAAACAATACAACCGTACAAAGTTCTGTCTAACCAACAATTATACAACACCATACATCACACCATCGCACAGAACACTGACTCACTCGACATACACTTGAGACACAGGATAACAAGAACATTAACACAACATATGTCACTCAGCACTGCCAAACCCATTCTTCTTTGACCTCAGCACTTATCCTGAGTACTTCGAGCAGCGCTTGCGCCCCTTTTTGCGGTGCTCGCTCGATCTCTTCTTGTGTTTCCACGTTCTTTTTCGGCGAGCCCTTTCCAACGACGATATCTGGGGCGTCGTCTCAGCCATCGTTGTCTCTTCCGACACCGTTAACGCGTCATTACATTCGACGGGTCCTGTCTGTTTATTTACCCGCTTGATAATGCCTCTACATTTTGCCCGGCTGGCCAACCCCGTCTCCTTTACACTGTCGGTCGGTTGAGGTCGTGCCGACGTAAGTCCGGTTGCTCGGCCCGTGAACTTATTCGACACGATCGTCTTCTCCTTCGCTGTCTCTTGCGCCGCAGCTTCACCTTGGGCTCTAGTGAGACCCGTCACGGGATGCTCCTCCATTGTATCTCGCGGCCGCTGTGTTGGCGAGGGCTCTATCTTCGGGTCTTCTCCCAAACATTCTGGATCATTCGGCCCTCGCGCCCCGTCGATGTTTCCGATGACAAGGTCGTAAAGGGGGGTCGTCATGCATAACGCAGTAACCTTCCCGCTGAAGTACGGGGTTTCAACCTCAATTTCTGCTTCGGGAAGCATCCGGACTGTACGGTCAATTAAGCAAACCGGTTTCGTTTTGCCTGTTAACTCCCTTTCCCGTACCAAATCTCTCCGCACGATAACAGTGGAGCTGCCGGTATCTCTTAACACCGTAATCTTTTTGTCTGCAACTTTTCCAGGCAGCGCTGGCATTCCTCTCGTAACACCGGTTGGCTGTTTTGACATTACAGCACCAACAATAGGAATTTTCTCCCCATTTTTCAATTCTACGAATCCGTCGGTGACGGCATTATTCTCGGATTTCGGTGCCACTTGCACACAGGATACCTGGTGAGTTTGACTCACTCCGTTCCGACAAGCATCTGCTTTGTGCCCAGTCTGACCACACTTAAAACATTTCACTACCGTAGGGCTCGTAAAGATCGTTCGACAGTTTTTCGCGCGATGACCCACTCGGTTACACAGAAAACATCGCTGCATGCTCTCTGGTGCACGCTTCTTTTCTTCAGTAGCCAATTTCTTCGAATCCTCGGGACAATCCTTCTTGACCTTGGCCAAATTAGTTCCTCCTTGCGCTTCTAAGAATTGATCAGCCAATTCAAGCATTCCTTCAAATGACTCCGCCTTCCTCTCTTTCAAATACAGCGACAGGCTTGGGTGGCAACTAGTAAGAAATTGTTCTCTAATTAGGAGCTCTCTAAGCTCCTCGTACTCCTGTGCTGTCCCTGAAAGTTCAATCCATCTGTCGAAATAATGGCAAAGTCGGGCGGCATACTGCGTAGCCGTTTCACCATCAGCTGGCTTTCCTGTCCGAAACCTGTCCCGGAATCCTTCCACAGTGAATCTAAATCGCTTCAACAAAGCAGCTTTCACCTTTGCGTAGTTGGCTGCATCGGTCGGCGTCAGCCTACCGTACACACTGAGCGCTTCACCACTCAAGCAAGTACTCAAAGCAGTTGCCCATTGCTGTTCCGGCCAATTCTGGCTCCTCGCAATCGTCTCAAATCTGTGGAGGTACGCGTCTAGGTCGTCCTTCCTTTCATCAAACGCTACGAGCAGCTTGCTTGGGTTCAAGCGGAAGCCGTGATCTTCCCGTTCGCTGCTTTCAACTCTAGCTTGGACGGGAGTTTCGTTTCGCTGTTGCAAACGGAGCCGCTCGAGTTCAATTTCGTGCTGCCGCTGCCGTTCCCTTTCAGCCATCTCCGCTTCTCTTTCTTCTTTCAGCTGGCGCTCCCTCGCTTCTCTTTCTTCTCTCGCCCTTTCGGCTGCCAACTTCTCTCTCTCCAGCTCCAACTTCAATTGCTGCTCTCTTTCTTCCTTCAGCTGTCGCTCTTTTGCCTCTCTTTCTTCTTTCAGCTGTCGCTCCTTTGCTTCTCTTTCTTCTCTCGCCCTTTCAGCGGCCAGCCTTTCTCTCTCCAACTCAGCTGCCTTTTCTTCCTTGGCCCTCTCTTTTTCTTCTTTTTCCTTCTGGGTGACCCACTTCCGTAGTTCGACGCCAGAAAGACCCATCTTCTCACCAAGAGCAACTAACTTTTCGAGATCCATTGTGTCTCGTAACTCGCAAATAAAACCTTGCCGCGTGCAAAAAGTATCTGCCTAAATCAGTCTATCGGAACACTCCCCTGCACTCGTTAACGAGAACACTGAACAACACACAAAATCGTTCCGATAGCACTATCAACAACTCGAGGCTCTTTCTCACTACTTTGGACACACTGTGCACCAAAAAGTCCTGTCTCGCGGACGCCAGATTAATTGTCACACCTGTCCCGTTTATTAGGGAGGCGATCGCCGGGCTAATTCCAAGAGCCGAAGTATCGGCCCCCCGAACCGCACCACGAAAGCGTGGACAATTTAGAAGTGGTCCTTATTGGTGCGCCAGCGGACGCCGGCTGTGGCCCAAAGACAAGACAGAGTCGAGAGTCGATAAACAAAACAAATATTATATTCTCAAAAATGGCAGATCGAAAACAATACACAAAAATGCACACTCCACAATAGTTACATACAATACGTCACCAATCAGACAACGTACTACACAGTACAATCAACCACACTTGAAACAACGGACACAGACAACAATACGCACTACAATGCAGTCACATGCATTGAACAACCAAGACACTTAAAGACTAAAGAGATATAAGACCTATTCAGTCCAAAGTCCTTGGAACAAAAGTCTGAATGATACTCTTCCGAGAATCACTCACTCAAAGTCCAGCGTTGTTGTCGTTCCGCAGCTCTCGAAGTTCTCTTTCAGGAAACCTCGCCGGAGTTTCTCTTCCAGGAAAACTCCCGTCTTCAATAGGCCACTCTTCAGACTTCAAACTTCTTCGCCGAAAATCCGTCGGCTTCACACACGCAGCTGTTGCCCGCGTCTTCGCTCGATAGCGGAAAACCCACGCTCTTGCCTGTAGCTCGAGCCGTCCCTACGGACCACAAACCTCGCCGACTACACGGCGGACTCTCTACGCACTCTGGCGCTCACTTCCGTCTCCTCCTGTTCTGTCACTACGGGCAGAACCTTCGCCGACTACACGGCGGAATTCCTACGCGCTCTGGCGTTAACTTCCGTCACCTCCTGATTTCTCGTCTCGGCTGCTCGGTTAAATACCTTGCGCGCGACTTTCCAGATCTTTCTCGTCATTTCGTCGGCGCGATACGCAGCGAAGGCTGGGGAGAGGCGAGACGGTTTGTCTGCCCTCCGCGTCGGATGACTCAGCTCGGTCTGACCCCGCCCCGTTCGTTCGAGAAAAATCGCGGTCTTGCTGGGCCGCCGATGTGGGGTGAGGAGGATCGTCTGCGAAGCCGTGCTTCTGCGGGGAGAGCGCGCGCCCGGGAGCCCTGGATGTTTGCTTTCTTTTTTTTTTTCTTTTTACCCCGCGGCGTTTCTGCCGCCCGTTGTCGCAAGGATTTGGCGGCGCGCTCTTGTTTAGCGCTCGTTCTGTGACACTGGGGTTATGAATGCCGTCTTTTCACGGTCGCGCTCATCCACCTCAATTTGCCAATATCCGCTCTTGAGATCAAGGGAGGAGAAGTATTTCGCACTCCGTAGTCGATCGAGTGTATCATCGATACGCGGCAGAGGGTATACATCCCGTTTCGTTACGCTGTTCAGTTTGCGATAGTCGACGCAGAATCGAAGGCTGTTATCTTTCTTTTTAACAAGCACTACGGGAGACGCCCATGGACTGCTGGAAGGCTGGATCACGTCATCTGAAAGCATCTCCTCCACTTGTTTCTTGATGACGTCTCTTTCCTTTTGCGATACTCGATATGGGTGTTGGTAAATCGGTCTCGTGGCTTCTTCTGTTATAATCCTGTGTTTTGCAATAGCCGTTCGTCGCACCTTAGAGGACGTTGAAAAGCAGTCCGTAAACTCTTTTATAAGGGCAAACGATCGTTTCTTTTGATAATCTGGGAGCCTATGGTTGACGTTAACTGATGCGTCGACGTTGCAGGTCTCTTGTGGAGTGGTTGGCGTTGTCGCTAAACTGCATAGTTCAGTCGCCATGCAGAACTCGTGGAAATAGGCGATAGCCATACCTTGCGCGATGTGCTGACATTCATTCCCAAAATTCGTAAGGCGGACAACTGAGCGGCCATTCGTTAAGTGAACAACACCCCTTGCCACGCAAATTCCTTTGTTTAAAAATAGCTCTACGTTTCCATCCGCTATTCCTTCGTGGTCACAAAATGCCTTATTTTCAACAAGCACCATTACACTACAGCGAGGTGGCACTGTGACGTCATCATCAACAACGCGCTGAGCAGTAAGACGTCGCTTTTCCGATTCCTCCACCGACATAGCTTGTTCTGTCGAAAACGTTACACTGGATCTGCGCAGATTAATTATGGCTCCATTGGCTTGCAGAAAATCTATTCCTAGTATAGGCTCCCTTGAACAGTCCGGCAGCATGATGAAGTCAGCAACGTAAGTAAAGCCTCTTATTTCGAGCCTTGAGGTTCATCTGCCGAGTGGTGTAATAGTGTGGCCACCTGCCGTGCGTATCTGTGCCCCACTCCATTTTGTTACAAGCTTTTTCAGTTTCTTTGCCAATTTGTGACTCATTACCGAATAATCAGCGCCGGTGTCAACTAAAGCATTCAGCTCGTATCCGTCTATTTTCAACCGCAAATCTGAAGTAATATTCGCACTGCTGCGCTTATCCTCTGTAAACATAGCATCGTCACCTTGAAACCGCAATGGAGGATCTTCGCAACTGTCGTTATCAGCGGCCTCACCTCCACAGGTCGCTTGCTTCAGTTTTCCTGGTGTGGGCTTGTAGAACGGTGCCCAGACCGTGCGGAAGAAGCACGTCGTGGGCTGGGTGATCGGTAACGCCTGGGCGACGGCGATCTTGGCTGATGTTGGCGTGGAGTGAGTGGGCTCTGGCGCGCGGACAAGTACTCTTCGATCTCGGTTGGCCGTTCACCGTTTCGAGGGCATGGTGCGTACAACGGAAAGCCCCTTAATCCTGCCTGTCGCTAAGGGCAGAACCTATACAGGAGACCTGCTTCCCCACAATGGAAACACAAAGGCCTGCGCTCATGGTCACGCCAGATGTCACTTTTCCGGGGCCTTTGATCCACGTAGCGAGCTACACCACGGGCTCGTGGCAGGTAGGTAGCCGTCGGTTCCAGTGAACGAGGTGCGCTGCGTACCGTTTGTGGGCAAGGAGAGTCCATCGTAACTGCTGCATTGGTGTGCGCCGCGGGTTGTCTGAGTACTTCAGAGTACGTTGGTATGCGTTGGATCGGCTGTGGCACACGCTCCGGCTCACGTATCATCTGCCTCAGTTCATCTCGTACTACGTCGACTACAGACAGTGTTGCTGTAGTGTGAGGTGCTTGCAACTTGCTGAGCTCTTCCCTGATCACCGACCTGATGAGTTCTCGCAGAGCGTCCATGTCACTTCGCTGGCGTCCAGAGAAGACATTGGCAGGTGCATAGTTTATGTCTCGATTGTACTGTCGAGCCCGCTGTTCTAGCGTTTTCTCTATGGCGGTCGCTTCCGTATGAAACTCCGCAACTGTTCGTGGTGGGTTGCGGACGAGAACAGCGAATAGCTCTTGCTTCACCCCACGCATGAGGTGGCGTAGCTTCTTGTCTTCGGGCATATGGGTATCTGCGCGCTTGAACAGGCGGATCATGTCCTCGATATACATTGCGACACTTTCGTTGGTGAGTTGGTTCCTGGATTCGAGCGCAGCCTGCGCCTTTTCTTTGCGATCCGCGCTGGCATAAATCGCCAGAGCTTGTCGCCGAAATTCATCCCAGGTCGTAAAGGAGGTTTCATGGTTTTCATACCACGTCTTTGCGAAGTCCTCCAAAGCAAAGTATACGCGGCGGAGCTTCTCTCTCTCGTCCCAACCGTTCAAACGTGCCACTCTCTCAAAGAGGTTCAGCCAATCTTCTACGTCTTCATACGAGTCGCCATGAAATACTGGTGGCTGGTGAGGCTGATTTATCACCACTTGGGCTGGTGTTACATGACTTGTCATGGTGGCGGCGTCCATTGACTGAGTTCCCCTTGGCGTAAATTGGAGTGGGCTGAATTCTGGTGAATCACCTCGAAGACGGCGACTGGTCCTCTGATGCACAGGTGTCGGCTCCACAGTATCAACTGGCTGGTGGTCGGGGCTACGCTGTCTTGCGTTCGTAGGGCTTTGATTCATTACCCAGAACCTCCACCAGTAATGTAACGATGTTGAAGGACTCGGGGTATAACAAAACGTATTTATTAAAGGGTGAACCTGTGCCCACAACTCAAGGGACTATGGTCGTAGCACGTTACGGCAGATTGGCAAGATGTCTTCTTCTTCTACTTCTTCAAGAAGAGTCCCAAGCGCGTGGCACACATTAGCAGGGGCCAGCTGGGTTCTCGTGCTATCATCATCGTCTCTGCGCAACACTAGACGGCGCCCATGTATGTCTCTGTGCGCGTGGTGATGGGCGCGTTGTTTGAATGCGGGCACTATGTCGTGGCAATATAACCTGTGGTACATACCATCTTTACGCGTCCGTCTACCTGTCCGTCTGTCTGCCAGTCTGTCTGCCTGTCCGTCTGTGCGTCCGTCCGTGCGTCAATCTAGAGAAAACTCAAAGTACCGGCATCTCGCATACCCTTTTGCACATAGGCGCTTTACACGTCCGTCTAACTGTTTGCCTGTCTGCCAGTCGGTCTGTCTGTCCGTCCGTGCGTCCGTCCGTGCGTCAATCTAGAGAACACTCAAAGTACCGCCATCTCGCATACCCTGTGGCACATAGCCGCTTTACACGTCCGTCTACCTGTCCACCCGTATGCTAGTCAGTCTGTATGTGTGTCTGTTCGTCCATGCGTCCATCCGTGCGTCCATCTAGAGAACACTCAAAGTACCGCCATCTCGCATACCCTGTGGCACATAGCCCCTTTACACGTCCGTCTACCTGTCCATCTGTCTGCCAGTCTGTCTGTCTGTCCGTCCACCCATGCGTCCAATCGTGCGTCAATCTAGAGAACACTCTGTGTACCACCTTCTCCCGCGTCGTATACCATGTGGCAACTACTCACTTTACGCGTCCGTCTGCCTGTCCGTCTGTCTCCCAGTCTGTTTGTCCGTTCATCCATGCGTCCGTCTGTGCGTCCATCCAGCGAACCCTTAAAGTACTGCCATCTCGCATACCCTGTGGCACATAGCCGCTTTACACGTGCATCTACCTGTCCGTCTGTCTGCCAGTCTGTCGTCTGTCCGTCCATGCATCCGTCCGTGCGTCCATCTAAAGAACACTCAAAGTACCGCCATCTCGCATACCCTGTGGCGCATACCCGCTTTACGCGTCCGTCTACCTGTCCATCTTTCTGCCAGTGTGTCTGTCTGTCTGTTCGTGCGTCCATCTAGAGAACACTCAAAGTACCGCCATCTCGCATACCCTGTGGCACATAGCTGCTTTACACGTTCGTCTACTGTCCGTCTGCCTCCCCGTCTGTCTGTATGTGCGTCCATGCGTCCGTTCGTGCGTCAATCTAGAGAACAATCTGAGTACCGCCATCTCGCGCGTCGTATACCCTGTGGCACATACCCGCTTTACGCGTCCGTCTACCTGTCCATCTGTCTGCCAGTCTGTCTGTCCGTCCGAGCGTCCGTGCGTGTGTCCATCTAGGGAACACTTAAAGTACCACCATCTCGCATCTCGTATACCCTGTGGCAAATACCGCTTCACGCGTCCATCTACCTGTCTATCCGTCTGCTAGTCAGTCTGTATGTGTGTCTGTTCGTCCATGCGTCCATCCGTGCGTCCATCTAGAGAACACTCGAAGTACCCCCATCTCGCATACCCTGTGGCACCTACCCGCTTTACGCGCACGTCTAATGTCCGTCTGTCTGCCAGTCTGTATGTCTGTTCGTCAATGCGTCCATCCGTGCGTCCATCTAGAGAACCCCCAAAGTACCGTCATCACGCATACTCTGTAGCACATAGCCGCTTTATACGCCTGTCTACCTGTCCATCTGTCTGCCAGTCTGTCTGTCTGTCCGTCCGTGCGTCCATCTAGAGAACACCTATTGTCCCGCCATCTCGCATCTCGTATACCCTGTGGCAATACCGCTTTACGCGTCCGTCTACCTGTCCGTCTGTCTGCCAGTGTGTCATCTGTCCGTCGGTGCGTCCGTCCGTGCGTCCATCTAGAGAACACTCAAAGTACCGCCATCTCGCATACCCTGTGGCACATACCCTCTTTATGCGTTCGTCTACCTGTCCGTCTGTCTGCCAGTCTGTCTGTCTGTCTTTCCGTCCATGCATCCATTCGTGCGTCAATCTAGAGAACACTGAGCACCGCCATCTCGCGCGTCGTATACCCAGTGGCACATACCCGCTATACGCGTCCGTCTACCTGTCTGTCTGTCTGCCAGTCTGTCTGTCTGTCTGTCCATGTGTCCATCCGTGCGTCTATCCAGGAAACACCTAATGCACCGCCATCTCGCAACTCGTATACCCTGTGGCAAATACCGCTTTACGCGTCCGTCTACCTGTCCGTCCGTCTGTTATTCTGTCTGTCTGTCCGTCCGTGCACCCGTCCCGGTGTCCATCTACAGCACACTCAAAGTACCGCCATCTCGCATACCCTGTGGGACATACCTGCTTTACACTTTCGTCTACCTGTCCGTCTGTCTTCCAGTCTGCCTGTCTGTCCGTCCGTGCGTCCGTCCGTGCGTCCATCTAGAGAACACCTAAAGTACTGCCTACTCGCATAACCTGCGGCACATAGCCGCTTTACACGTCCGTCTACCTGTCCATCTGTTTGCCAGTCTGTCTGTCTGTCCACCCGTGCGTCCGTCCGTGCGTCTATATACAGAAAACTTAAAGTACCGCCATCTCGCATCTCGTATACCCTGTGGCAAATACCGCTTTACGCGTCCGTCTGTCTGCCAGTCTGTCTGCCTGTCCGTCCGTGCGTCAATCCAGAGAAAACTCAAAGTATCGGCATCTCGCATACCCTGTGGCACATAGCCACTTTACACGTCCGTCTACCTGTTAGTCTGTCTGCCAGTCTGTCTGTCTGTCCGTCCATGCGTCCGTCCGTGCTTCAATCTAGAGAATACTCAAAGTACCGACATCTCGCATTTCGGTGGCACATAGCCGCTTTACACGTCCGTCTACCTGTTTGTCTGTCTTCCAGTCTGTCTGTCTGTCCGTCCATGCGTCCGTCCGTGCGGCCATCTAGAGAACACTCAAAGTACCGCCATCTCGCACACCCTGTGGCACATAGCCGCTTTACACGTCCGTCTATTTGTCCGCCTGTTTGCCAGTCTGTCTGTCTGTCCTTCCATGCGTCCGTTCGTGCGTCCATCTAGAGAACACTCTAAGCCCCGCCATCTCCCGCGTCGTATACCTTGTGGCACATACTCGCTTTACGCGTCTGTTTACTGTCTGTCTGTTTGCCAGTCTGTCTGTCTGTTCCTTCATGCGTCCGTCCATGCGTCTATCTAGAGAACACTTAATGTACCGCCATCTCGCATCTCGTATACCCTGTGGCAAATACCGCTGTAGCGGCGATGAGAAGAGAGACGTGAGACGGTGTCGAAGGCGGCAGATGGGGCCGGGCTGATCTCGCCACTTTATTCCACGCCTGAAGCGGAGCCGCGGTGGCTCTCCACGTCCGACGTGCCAGGTGCGTGAGCTCGTTCTAATCCTCGCGCAGCTCGAGCTAGCATCAGCTGCGCGAGATGCGTGGCGCGGTGATTGAGAAATGATGATGGTGATGATGGCACTACAGGGCTCCCCCCTAGCGCTTTGCGCGATTTGAAGGCTTATGAAAAAGAAAGAGAGCGACAAATGCTATATACATGAACGGCAATCCATAAAGTGTTCATTTGGCAAGTCGAGGTTGTCAACGTTTATGGGCCATCAGTAGGCGGTGTGTCTCCGGTGGGCGACTCTGGGAGAACCGCAAGGGACGAAGAAGGAAGTGCCGGGTCGCTGTATTCATAGACACGTCCATCCCACAATTACGCGGCGGGACCATTCGAATGTGCACCCGCCGTTTCGAGAAGACGCGGCTGACAAACGTGCCCACAGCTGGAACTGTGGACAGGTGCTGAAGAGCTCGCGCCGGCAATGTGGGCGAAATAGTGTGAAGGATCGGAACGCACCCATGATGACCGAGCACTGAAGTTTCACGGCCACAGCGGGGTCTCGGACAGCGCACAGGGTGCCGAGCATGCTGTCGACAAGGAGCAGCGTCGTGGTCGTGCTGGTGCGGACGTCTCTGCCGATGAAACACCGGCCTCCATGTAGCACTGCGACCGGCATGCCGGGGCGTGTGGCCGAGTCGACGGATGCGGAAACGCCGTGCATTGAGGCTAGTCATGTGCACGGCAAGTGGTTGGCCCTTGCGTCGGGAAAACCTCGTAGGTGTTTGCGCCGTCTTGAAGGCCAAGGCTGCAACACATGACTGTTTAGCAAGAGGCTTGGAAAAGGGCCTCTCTGTATTATGCCGAACGTGATGATTTCGTTGGCATACTATCAAGGGCGGCAGATATGCAGTTGGACCGCACGTCGTCGCTGTTGTTACCAACGAGCCTGTGTGGCGGACTGCATCCGGCGCCAAATGCTCTGGGGAATAGTTGTGAAGCTCAGAAGACGTGAGCTTTGATGGAGGATCAGGTGGCACACCTGAGAGACCATCGGTTCTCCGCGCATGAGGGTTGGTGTGCAGGTCTGCATGATCGATGACAACCTCTACAGCATGTGTGGCATAAGTAGTCTGCAGTGCCATAGGCGCGCCAGGTACGTCGTCCTCAGCTGTGTCAGTCATAGTCGCAGCCTCTCGGAAGTTTGGCTGTGGTTGACGGCTTATGACTTTAACTTCGGCTGCGGGAGACTGCGGGGCTGAAGATGGTCGCTGCAGGCAGGAGGCAGAAAGCGTCGAGGTGGGTGAGGAGGCGCCTTCGGACATCGTCGACGCTGAAGTCTCCGCGACCAAGGGGCGAATAGTGAGCGTGAGGATATCCGTAGTCTTGGCAGACTCCGGGGCATGCGGCGATGAAGCCGTCGTGGAGTCTGACATGTCTGAGAAATCGTGGTCTGTGTAGGCCGGAGAAGACATGCGGGTGGCGAGAGTGCCCGAGGGACAATCGGCCGAGGACTTCGAAAAATGTCCCTCGTGGCGACCCGGTCGTTGGCTACAGGAACGTATTGAAGAAGCTCGTCGGATTTCGTGGCTGACTGCTCGCGTGCAGCACGAATGTTCTGAACCTCGTCGGATGGGCATTCGTACGCGGGACTCGCGTTGATAGCGGCCGGACGAGATGTTGTAGGAGACGTAGTCGGGGAAGTTAGGTCCCGGTCAGTGAAGACTTTCGGGCCGGAGGGTACCACACGCTGCGACGCAGACGAAACCTTTGAGTCGCGGGCACTACACCGCTTTACGCGTTTGTCTACCTGTCCGTCCGTCTGCTAGTCTGTCTGTCTGTCCGTCCGTGCATCCGTCCGCGTGTCAATCTACAGCACACTCAAAATACCGCCATCTCGCATACCCTGTGGCACATAGCCGCTGTACACGTCCGTCTATCTGTCCGTCTGTCTGCCAGCCTGTCTGTCTGTCCGTCCATGCGTCCATTCGTGCATCAATCTAGAGAACACTCTGAGTACCGCCATCTCGCGCGTCGTATACCCTGTGGCACATACCCGCTTTGCGCGTCCGTCTACCTGTCCGCCTGTCTTCCAGTCTGTCTGTCTGTCCGTCCATGCGTCCGTCCGTGCGTTCATTTAGAGACCACTCAAAGTACCGCCATCTCGCACACCCTGTGGCACATAGCAGCTTTACACATCAGCCTACTTGTCCGTCTGTCTGCCAGTCTGTCTGTCTGTCCGTCCATGTGTCCATCCGTGCGTCTATCTAGGAAACAATTAATGCACCGCCATCTCGCAACTTGTATACCCTGTGGCAAATACCGCTTTACGCGTCCGTCTACCTGTCCGTCCGTCTGCTAATCTGTCTGTCTGTCCGTCCGTGCATCCGTCCCTGTGTCCATCTAGAGAACACTCAAAGTACCGCCTTTTCGCATACCCTGTGGCACATACCCTCTTTACGCGTCCGTCTACCTGTCCGTCTGTCTGCCAGTCTGTCTGTCCGTCCATGCGTCCATTCGTGCGTCAATCTAGAGAACACTCTGAGTACCGCCAGCTCGCGCGTCGTATACCCTGTGGCAAATACCGCTTTAAGCGTCCATCTACCTGTCTATCCGTCTGCTAGTCAGTCTGTATGTGTGTCTGTTTGTCCATGCGTCTATCCGTGTGTCCATCTAGAGAACACCCAAAGTACCGCCATCTCGCATACCCTGTGGCACCTACCCGCTTTACGCGCACGTCTAATGGCCGTCTGTCTGCCAGTCTGTATGTCTGTTCGTCCATGCGTCCATTCGTGCATCAATCTAGAGAACAATCTGAGTACCGCCATCTCGTGCGTCGTATACGCTGTGGCACATACCCGCTTTGCGCGTCCGTCTACCTGTCTGTCTATCTGCCAGTCTGTCTGTCTGTCCGTCCATGCGTCCGTCCGTGCGTCCATTTAGAGACCACTCAAAGTACCGCCATCTCGCACACCCTGTGGCACATAGCAGCTTTACACGTCCGCCTACTTGTCCGTCTGTCTGCCAGTCTATCTGTCCGTCCGTGCGTCCATCTAGAGAACACTCAAAGTACCGCCATCTCGCATACCCTGTGGCACATACCCTCTTTACAGGTCCGTCTACCTGTCCGTCTCTCTGCCAGTCTGTCTGTGTATCCGTCCATGCGTCCATTTGTGCGTCAATCTAGAGAACACTCTGAGCACCGCCATCTCGCGCGTCGTATAACCTGTGGTTCATACCATCTTTACGCATCCGTCTACCTGTCCGTCTGTCTGCTAGTCTGTCTGCCTGTCCGTCCGTGCGTCCGTCCGTGCGTCAATCTAGAGAAAACTCAAAGTACCGGCATCTCGCATACCCTTTGGCACATAGCCGCTTTACACGTCCGTCTAACTGTTTGCCTGTCTGCCAGTCTGTCTGTCTGTCCGTCCGTGCGTCCGTCCGTGCGTCCATCCAGCGAACCCTGAAAGTACCGCCATCTCGCATACCCTGTGGCACATAGCCGCTTTACACGTGCATCTACCTGTCCGTCTGTCTGCCAGTCTGTCGTCTGTCTGTCCATGCGTCCGTCCGTGCGTCCATCTAGAGAACACTCATAGTACCGCCATCTCGCATACCTTGTGGCGCATACCCGCTTTACGCGTCCGTCTACCTGTCCATCTGTCTGCCAGTGTGTCTGTCCGTCTGTTCGTGCGTCAATCTAGAGAACACTCAAAGTACCGCCATCTCGCATACCCTGTGGCACATAGCCGCTTTACACGTTCGTCTACTGTCCGTCTGCCTTCCAGTCTGTCTGTCTGCGCGTCCGAGCGTCCGTCCGTGCGTCCGTCTAGAAAACACTTAGAGTACCGCCATCTCGCACCTCGTATACCCTGTGGCAAATACCGCTTTACGCGTCCATCTACCTGTCTATCCGTCTGCTAGTCAGTCTGTATGTGCGTCTGTTCGTCCATGCATCCATCCGTGCGTTCATCTAGAAAACACTCAAAGTACCCCCATCTCGCATACCCTGTGGCACATAGCCTCTTTACACGTCCGTCTACCTGTCCATCTGTCTGCCAGTCTGTCTGTCTGTCCGTCCGTGCATCCATTCGTGCGTCAATCTAGAGATCACTCTGAGCACCGCCATCTCGCGCGTCGCATACCCTGTGGCACATAGCCGCTTTACACGTTCGTCTACTGTCCGTCTGCCTTCCAGTCTGTCTGTCTGTTCGTCCATGCATCCATCCGTGCGTCCATCTAGAAAACACTCAAAGTACCCCCATCTCGCATACCCTGTGGCACATAGCCTCTTTACACGTCCGTCTACCTGTCCATCTGTCTGCCAGTCTGTCTGTCTGTCCGTCCGTGCGTCCATCTAGAGAACACTTAATGTCCCGCCATCTCGCATCTCGCATACCCTGTGGCACATACCCTCTTTTACGCGTTCGTCTACCTGTCCGTCTGTCTGCCAGTCTGTCTGTCTGTCCGTCCATGCATCCATTCGTGCGTCAATCTAGAGATCACTCTGAGCACCGCCATCTCGCGCGTCGTATACCTTGTGGCACATACCCGCTTTACGCGTCCGTCTACCTGTCTGTCTGTCTGCCAGTCTGTCTGTCTGTCTGTCTGTCTGTCCATGTGTCCGTTCGTGCGTCAATATAGAGAACACTCCGAGTACTGCCGACTCGCGCGTCGTATACCCTGTGGCACAGCCGCTTTACGCGTCCGTCTAACTGTCCGTCTGTCTGCCTGTGTGTCTGTCTGCTCCATCCATGCGTTCATTCGTGCGTCAATCTAGAGAACACTCTGAGCACCGCCATCTCACGCGTCGTATACCCTGTGGCTTATACTCGCTTTATGCGTCCGTCTACCTGTCCGTCTGTCTGCCTGTCTCTCTGTCTGTCCGTCCGTGCGTCCGTCCGTGCGTCAATCTAGAGAACACTCAAAGTACTGACATCTCGCATACCCTGAGGCACATAGCCGCTTTACACGTCCGTCTACCGATTTTCTGCCAGTCTGTCTGTCTGTCCGTCCATGCGTCCGTCCGCGCGTTCATCTAGAGAACACTAAAAGTACCGCCATCTCGCGCGTCGTATACCTTGTGGCACAGCCGCTTTACGCGTCCGTCTACCTGTCCGTCTGTCTGCCAGTCTGTCTGTCTGTCAGTCCGCCCATGCGTCTAATCGTGCGTCAATCTAGAGAACACTCTGAGTACCGCCATCTCGCGCGTCGTATACCCTGTGGCACATACCCGCTTTGCGCGTCCGTCTACCCGTCCATCTGTCTGCCAGTCTGTCTGCCTGTCCGTCCGTGCATCCATCCGTGCGTCAATCCAGAGAAAACTCAAAGTACCGGTATCTCGCATACCCTAGGGTACATAGCCGCTTTACACGTCCTTCTACCTGATTGTCTGTCTGCCAGTCTGTCTGTCTGTCCGTCCATGCGTCCGTCAGTGCGTTCATCTAGAGAACACTAAAAGTACCGCCATCTCGCGCGTCGTATACCATGTGGCAACTACTCGCTTTACGCGTCCGTCTGCCAGTCCGTCTGTCTGCCAGTCTGTTTGTCGGTTCGTCCATGCGTCCGTCCGTGCGTCCATCTAGCGAACCCTCAAAGTACCGCCATCTGGCATACCCTGTGGCACATAGCCGCTTTGCACGTCCGTCTACCTGTCTGTCTGTCTGCCAGTCTGTCGTCTGTCCGTCCATGCGTCCGTCCGTGCGTCCATCTAGAGAACACTAAAGTACCGCCATCTCGCATACCCTGTGGCGCATACCCGCTTTACGCGTCCGTCTACCTGTCCGTCTGTCTGCCAGCCTGTCTGTCTGTCCGTCCATGCGTCTGTTCGTGCATCAATCTAGAGAACACTCTGAGTACTGCCATCTTGCGCGTCGTATACCTTGTGGCACAGCCGCTTCACGCGTCCGTCTACCTGTCCGTCTGTCTGCCAGTCTGTCTGTCTGTCCGTCCATGCGTCCATTCGTGCGTCAATCTAGAGAACACTCTGAGTACCGCCATCTCGCGCGTCGTATACCCTGTGGCACATACCCGCTTTGCGCGTCCGTCTACCCGTCCGTCTGTCTGCCAGTCTGTGTGCCTGTCCGTCCGTGCGTCCGTCCGTGCGTCAATCTAGAGAACACTCAAAGTACAACATCTCGCATACCCTGTGACACATAGCCGCTTTACACGTCCGTCTACCTGTTTGTCTGCCAGTCTGTTTGTCTGTCCGTCGATGTGTCCGTCTGTGCGTTCATCTAGAGAACACTAAAAGTACCGCCATCTCGCACACCCTGTGGCACATAGCCGCCTTACACGTCCGTCAACTGTCCGTCTGTGTGCCAGTCTGGTTGTCTGTCCATCCGTGCATCCGTCCGTGCGTCTATATAGAGAACACTTTTAGTACCGCCATCTCGAATCTCGTATACCCTGTGGCAAATACCGCTTTACGCGTCCATCTACCTGTCCATCCGTCTGCAAGTCAGTCTGTATGTGTGTCTGGTCGTCCATGCGTCCATCCGTGCGTCCATCTAGAGAACCCCCAAAGTACCGTCGTCTCGCATACCCTGTGGCCCATAGCCGCTTTATACGTCTGTCTACCTGTCCGTCTGTCTGCCATTCTGTCTGTCTGTCCGTCCGTGCGTCCATCTAGAGAACACTTAATGTCCCGCCTTCTCGCATCTCGTATATCCTGTGGCAATGCCGCTTTATGCGTCCGTCTACCTGTCCGTCCGTCTGCCAGTGTGTCATCTGTCCGTCCGTGCGTCCGTCAGTGCGTCCATCTAGAGAACACTCAAAGTACCGCCATCTCGCATACCCTGTGGCACATAGCCCCTTTACACGTCCGTCTACCTGTCCATCTGTCTGCCAGTCTGTCTGTCTGTCCGTCCACCCATGCGTCCAATCGTGCGTCAATCTAGAGAACACTCTGTGTACCACCTTCTCCCGCGTCGTATACCATGTGGCAACTACTCACTTTACGCGTCCGTCTGCCTGTCCGTCTGTCTCCCAGTCTGTTTGTCCGTTCATCCATGCGTCCGTCCGTGCGTCCATCCAGCGAACCCTTAAAGTACTGCCATCTCGCATACCCTGTGGCACATAGCCGCTTTACACGTGCATCTACCTGTCCGTCTGTCTGCCAGTCTGTCGTCTGTCCGTCCATGCATCCGTCCGTGCGTCCATCTAAAGAACACTCAAAGTACCGCCATCTCGCATACCCTGTGGCGCATACCCGCTTTACGCGTCCGTCTACCTGTCCATCTTTCTGCCAGTGTGTCTGTCTGTCTGTTCGTGCGTCCATCTAGAGAACACTCAAAGTACCGCCATCTCGCATACCCTGTGGCACATAGCTGCTTTACACGTTCGTCTACTGTCCGTCTGCCTCCCCGTCTGTCTGTATGTGCGTCCATGCGTCCGTTCGTGCGTCAATCTAGAGAACAATCTGAGTACCGCCATCTCGCGCGTCGTATACCCTGTGGCACATACCCGCTTTACGCGTCCGTCTACCTGTCCATCTGTCTGCCAGTCTGTCTGTCCGTCCGAGCGTCCGTGCGTGTGTCCATCTAGGGAACACTTAAAGTACCACCATCTCGCATCTCGTATACCCTGTGGCAAATACCGCTTCACGCGTCCATCTACCTGTCTATCCGTCTGCTAGTCAGTCTGTATGTGTGTCTGTTCGTCCATGCGTCCATCTAGAGAACACTCGAAGTACCCCCATCTCGCATACCCTGTGGCACCTACCCGCTTTACGCGCACGTCTAATGTCCGTCTGTCTGCCAGTCTGTATGTCTGTTCGTCAATGCGTCCATCCGTGCGTCCATCTAGAGAACCCCCAAAGTACCGTCATCACGCATACTCTGTAGCACATAGCCGCTTTATACGCCTGTCTACCTGTCCATCTGTCTGCCAGTCTGTCTGTCTGTCCGTCCGTGCGTCCATCTAGAGAACACCTATTGTCCCGCCATCTCGCATCTCGTATACCCTGTGGCAATACCGCTTTACGCGTCCGTCTACCTGTCCGTCTGTCTGCCAGTGTGTCATCTGTCCGTCGGTGCGTCCGTCCGTGCGTCCATCTAGAGAACACTCAAAGTACCGCCATCTCGCATACCCTGTGGCACATACCCTCTTTATGCGTTCGTCTACCTGTCCGTCTGTCTGCCAGTCTGTCTGTCTGTCTTTCCGTCCATGCATCCATTCGTGCGTCAATCTAGAGAACACTGAGCACCGCCATCTCGCGCGTCGTATACCCAGTGGCACATACCCGCTATACGCGTCCGTCTACCTGTCTGTCTGTCTGCCAGTCTGTCTGTCTGTCTGTCCATGTGTCCATCCGTGCGTCTATCCAGGAAACACCTATTGCACCGCCATCTCGCAACTCGTATACCCTGTGGCAAATACCGCTTTACGCGTCCGTCTACCTGTCCGTCCGTCTGTTATTCTGTCTGTCTGTCCGTCCGTGCACCCGTCCCGGTGTCCATCTACAGCACACTCAAAGTACCGCCATCTCGCATACCCTGTGGGACATACCTGCTTTACACTTTCGTCTACCTGTCCGTCTGTCTTCCAGTCTGCCTGTCTGTCCGTCCGTGCGTCCGTCCGTGCGTCCATCTAGAGAACACCTAAAGTACTGCCTACTCGCATAACCTGCGGCACATAGCCGCTTTACACGTCCGTCTACCTGTCCATCTGTTTGCCAGTCTGTCTGTCTGTCCACCCGTGCGTCCGTCCGTGCGTCTATATACAGAAAACTTAAAGTACCGCCATCTCGCATCTCGTATACCCTGTGGCAAATACCGCTTTACGCGTCCGTCTGTCTGCCAGTCTGTCTGCCTGTCCGTCCGTGCGTCAATCCAGAGAAAACTCAAAGTATCGGCATCTCGCATACCCTGTGGCACATAGCCACTTTACACGTCCGTCTACCTGTTAGTCTGTCTGCCAGTCTGTCTGTCTGTCCGTCCATGCGTCCGTCCGTGCTTCAATCTAGAGAATACTCAAAGTACCGACATCTCGCATTTCGGTGGCACATAGCCGCTTTACACGTCCGTCTACCTGTTTGTCTGTCTTCCAGTCTGTCTGTCTGTCCGTCCATGCGTCCGTCCGTGCGGCCATCTAGAGAACACTCAAAGTACCGCCATCTCGCACACCCTGTGGCACATAGCCGCTTTACACGTCCGTCTATTTGTCCGCCTGTTTGCCAGTCTGTCTGTCTGTCCTTCCATGCGTCCGTTCGTGCGTCCATCTAGAGAACACTCTAAGCCCCGCCATCTCCCGCGTCGTATACCTTGTGGCACATACTCGCTTTACGCGTCTGTTTACTGTCTGTCTGTTTGCCAGTCTGTCTGTCTGTTCCTTCATGCGTCCGTCCATGCGTCTATCTAGAGAACACTTAATGTACCGCCATCTCGCATCTCGTATACCCTGTGGCAAATACCGCTGTAGCGGCGATGAGAAGAGAGACGTGAGACGGTGTCGAAGGCGGCAGATGGGGCCGGGCTGATCTCGCCACTTTATTCCACGCCTGAAGCGGAGCCGCGGTGGCTCTCCACGTCCGACGTGCCAGGTGCGTGAGCTCGTTCTAATCCTCGCGCAGCTCGAGCTAGCATCAGCTGCGCGAGATGCGTGGCGCGGTGATTGAGAAATGATGATGGTGATGATGGCACTACAGGGCTCCCCCCTAGCGCTTTGCGCGATTTGAAGGCTTATGAAAAAGAAAGAGAGCGACAAATGCTATATACATGAACGGCAATCCATAAAGTGTTCATTTGGCAAGTCGAGGTTGTCAACGTTTATGGGCCATCAGTAGGCGGTGTGTCTCCGGTGGGCGACTCTGGGAGAACCGCAAGGGACGAAGAAGGAAGTGCCGGGTCGCTGTATTCATAGACACGTCCATCCCACAATTACGCGGCGGGACCATTCGAATGTGCACCCGCCGTTTCGAGAAGACGCGGCTGACAAACGTGCCCACAGCTGGAACTGTGGACAGGTGCTGAAGAGCTCGCGCCGGCAATGTGGGCGAAATAGTGTGAAGGATCGGAACGCACCCATGATGACCGAGCACTGAAGTTTCACGGCCACAGCGGGGTCTCGGACAGCGCACAGGGTGCCGAGCATGCTGTCGACAAGGAGCAGCGTCGTGGTCGTGCTGGTGCGGACGTCTCTGCCGATGAAACACCGGCCTCCATGTAGCACTGCGACCGGCATGCCGGGGCGTGTGGCCGAGTCGACGGATGCGGAAACGCCGTGCATTGAGGCTAGTCATGTGCACGGCAAGTGGTTGGCCCTTGCGTCGGGAAAACCTCGTAGGTGTTTGCGCCGTCTTGAAGGCCAAGGCTGCAACACATGACTGTTTAGCAAGAGGCTTGGAAAAGGGCCTCTCTGTATTATGCCGAACGTGATGATTTCGTTGGCATACTATCAAGGGCGGCAGATATGCAGTTGGACCGCACGTCGTCGCTGTTGTTACCAACGAGCCTGTGTGGCGGACTGCATCCGGCGCCAAATGCTCTGGGGAATAGTTGTGAAGCTCAGAAGACGTGAGCTTTGATGGAGGATCAGGTGGCACACCTGAGAGACCATCGGTTCTCCGCGCATGAGGGTTGGTGTGCAGGTCTGCATGATCGATGACAACCTCTACAGCATGTGTGGCATAAGTAGTCTGCAGTGCCATAGGCGCGCCAGGTACGTCGTCCTCAGCTGTGTCAGTCATAGTCGCAGCCTCTCGGAAGTTTGGCTGTGGTTGACGGCTTATGACTTTAACTTCGGCTGCGGGAGACTGCGGGGCTGAAGATGGTCGCTGCAGGCAGGAGGCAGAAAGCGTCGAGGTGGGTGAGGAGGCGCCTTCGGACATCGTCGACGCTGAAGTCTCCGCGACCAAGGGGCGAATAGTGAGCGTGAGGATATCCGTAGTCTTGGCAGACTCCGGGGCATGCGGCGATGAAGCCGTCGTGGAGTCTGACATGTCTGAGAAATCGTGGTCTGTGTAGGCCGGAGAAGACATGCGGGTGGCGAGAGTGCCCGAGGGACAATCGGCCGAGGACTTCGAAAAATGTCCCTCGTGGCGACCCGGTCGTTGGCTACAGGAACGTATTGAAGAAGCTCGTCGGATTTCGTGGCTGACTGCTCGCGTGCAGCACGAATGTTCTGAACCTCGTCGGATGGGCATTCGTACGCGGGACTCGCGTTGATAGCGGCCGGACGAGATGTTGTAGGAGACGTAGTCGGGGAAGTTAGGTCCCGGTCAGTGAAGACTTTCGGGCCGGAGGGTACCACACGCTGCGACGCAGACGAAACCTTTGAGTCGCGGGCACTACACCGCTTTACGCGTTTGTCTACCTGTCCGTCCGTCTGCTAGTCTGTCTGTCTGTCCGTCCGTGCATCCGTCCGCGTGTCAATCTACAGCACACTCAAAATACCGCCATCTCGCATACCCTGTGGCACATAGCCGCTGTACACGTCCGTCTATCTGTCCGTCTGTCTGCCAGCCTGTCTGTCTGTCCGTCCATGCGTCCATTCGTGCATCAATCTAGAGAACACTCTGAGTACCGCCATCTCGCGCGTCGTATACCCTGTGGCACATACCCGCTTTGCGCGTCCGTCTACCTGTCCGCCTGTCTTCCAGTCTGTCTGTCTGTCCGTCCATGCGTCCGTCCGTGCGTTCATTTAGAGACCACTCAAAGTACCGCCATCTCGCACACCCTGTGGCACATAGCAGCTTTACACATCAGCCTACTTGTCCGTCTGTCTGCCAGTCTGTCTGTCTGTCCGTCCATGTGTCCATCCGTGCGTCTATCTAGGAAACAATTAATGCACCGCCATCTCGCAACTTGTATACCCTGTGGCAAATACCGCTTTACGCGTCCGTCTACCTGTCCGTCCGTCTGCTAATCTGTCTGTCTGTCCGTCCGTGCATCCGTCCCTGTGTCCATCTAGAGAACACTCAAAGTACCGCCTTTTCGCATACCCTGTGGCACATACCCTCTTTACGCGTCCGTCTACCTGTCCGTCTGTCTGCCAGTCTGTCTGTCCGTCCATGCGTCCATTCGTGCGTCAATCTAGAGAACACTCTGAGTACCGCCAGCTCGCGCGTCGTATACCCTGTGGCAAATACCGCTTTAAGCGTCCATCTACCTGTCTATCCGTCTGCTAGTCAGTCTGTATGTGTGTCTGTTTGTCCATGCGTCTATCCGTGTGTCCATCTAGAGAACACCCAAAGTACCGCCATCTCGCATACCCTGTGGCACCTACCCGCTTTACGCGCACGTCTAATGGCCGTCTGTCTGCCAGTCTGTATGTCTGTTCGTCCATGCGTCCATTCGTGCATCAATCTAGAGAACAATCTGAGTACCGCCATCTCGTGCGTCGTATACGCTGTGGCACATACCCGCTTTGCGCGTCCGTCTACCTGTCTGTCTATCTGCCAGTCTGTCTGTCTGTCCGTCCATGCGTCCGTCCGTGCGTCCATTTAGAGACCACTCAAAGTACCGCCATCTCGCACACCCTGTGGCACATAGCAGCTTTACACGTCCGCCTACTTGTCCGTCTGTCTGCCAGTCTATCTGTCCGTCCGTGCGTCCATCTAGAGAACACTCAAAGTACCGCCATCTCGCATACCCTGTGGCACATACCCTCTTTACAGGTCCGTCTACCTGTCCGTCTCTCTGCCAGTCTGTCTGTCTATCCGTCCATGCGTCCATTTGTGCGTCAATCTAGAGAACACTCTGAGCACCGCCATCTCGCGCGTCGTATAACCTGTGGTTCATACCATCTTTACGCGTCCGTCTAACTGTCCGTCTGTCTGCTAGTCTGTCTGCCTGTCCGTCCGTGCGTCCGTCCGTGCGTCAATCTAGAGAAAACTCAAAGTACCGGCATCTCGCATACCCTTTGGCACATAGCCGCTTTACACGTCCGTCTAACTGTTTGCCTGTCTGCCAGTCTGTCTGTCTGTCCGTCCGTGCGTCCGTCCGTGCGTCCATCCAGCGAACCCTGAAAGTACCGCCATCTCGCATACCCTGTGGCACATAGCCGCTTTACACGTGCATCTACCTGTCCGTCTGTCTGCCAGTCTGTCGTCTGTCTGTCCATGCGTCCGTCCGTGCGTCCATCTAGAGAACACTCATAGTACCGCCATCTCGCATACCTTGTGGCGCATACCCGCTTTACGCGTCCGTCTACCTGTCCATCTGTCTGCCAGTGTGTCTGTCCGTCTGTTCGTGCGTCAATCTAGAGAACACTCAAAGTACCGCCATCTCGCATACCCTGTGGCACATAGCCGCTTTACACGTTCGTCTACTGTCCGTCTGCCTTCCAGTCTGTCTGTCTGCGCGTCCGAGCGTCCGTCCGTGCGTCCGTCTAGAAAACACTTAGAGTACCGCCATCTCGCACCTCGTATACCCTGTGGCAAATACCGCTTTACGCGTCCATCTACCTGTCTATCCGTCTGCTAGTCAGTCTGTATGTGCGTCTGTTCGTCCATGCATCCATCCGTGCGTTCATCTAGAAAACACTCAAAGTACCCCCATCTCGCATACCCTGTGGCACATAGCCTCTTTACACGTCCGTCTACCTGTCCATCTGTCTGCCAGTCTGTCTGTCTGTCCGTCCGTGCATCCATTCGTGCGTCAATCTAGAGATCACTCTGAGCACCGCCATCTCGCGCGTCGCATACCCTGTGGCACATAGCCGCTTTACACGTTCGTCTACTGTCCGTCTGCCTTCCAGTCTGTCTGTCTGTTCGTCCATGCATCCATCCGTGCGTCCATCTAGAAAACACTCAAAGTACCCCCATCTCGCATACCCTGTGGCACATAGCCTCTTTACACGTCCGTCTACCTGTCCATCTGTCTGCCAGTCTGTCTGTCTGTCCGTCCGTGCGTCCATCTAGAGAACACTTAATGTCCCGCCATCTCGCATCTCGCATACCCTGTGGCACATACCCTCTTTTACGCGTTCGTCTACCTGTCCGTCTGTCTGCCAGTCTGTCTGTCTGTCCGTCCATGCATCCATTCGTGCGTCAATCTAGAGATCACTCTGAGCACCGCCATCTCGCGCGTCGCATACCCTGTGGCACATAGCCGCTTTACACGTTCGTCTACTGTCCGTCTGCCTTCCAGTCTGTCTGTCTGTTCGTCCATGCATCCATCCGTGCGTCCATCTAGAAAACACTCAAAGTACCCCCATCTCGCATACCCTGTGGCACATAGCCTCTTTACACGTCCGTCTACCTGTCCATCTGTCTGCCAGTCTGTCTGTCTGTCCGTCCGTGCGTCCATCTAGAGAACACTTAATGTCCCGCCATCTCGCATCTCGCATACCCTGTGGCACATACCCTCTTTTACGCGTTCGTCTACCTGTCCGTCTGTCTGCCAGTCTGTCTGTCTGTCCGTCCATGCATCCATTCGTGCGTCAATCTAGAGATCACTCTGAGCACCGCCATCTCGCGCGTCGTATACCTTGTGGCACATACCCGCTTTACGCGTCCGTCTACCTGTCTGTCTGTCTGCCAGTCTGTCTGTCTGTCTGTCTGTCTGTCCATGTGTCCGTTCGTGCGTCAATATAGAGAACACTCCGAGTACTGCCGACTCGCGCGTCGTATACCCTGTGGCACAGCCGCTTTACGCGTCCGTCTAACTGTCCGTCTGTCTGCCTGTGTGTCTGTCTGCTCCATCCATGCGTTCATTCGTGCGTCAATCTAGAGAACACTCTGAGCACCGCCATCTCACGCGTCGTATACCCTGTGGCTTATACTCGCTTTATGCGTCCGTCTACCTGTCCGTCTGTCTGCCTGTCTCTCTGTCTGTCCGTCCGTGCGTCCGTCCGTGCGTCAATCTAGAGAACACTCAAAGTACTGACATCTCGCATACCCTGAGGCACATAGCCGCTTTACACGTCCGTCTACCGATTTTCTGCCAGTCTGTCTGTCTGTCCGTCCATGCGTCCGTCCGCGCGTTCATCTAGAGAACACTAAAAGTACCGCCATCTCGCGCGTCGTATACCTTGTGGCACAGCCGCTTTACGCGTCCGTCTACCTGTCCGTCTGTCTGCCAGTCTGTCTGTCTGTCAGTCCGCCCATGCGTCTAATCGTGCGTCAATATAGAGAACACTCTGAGTACCGCCATCTCGCGCGTCGTATACCCTGTGGCACATACCCGCTTTGCGCGTCCGTCTACCCGTCCATCTGTCTGCCAGTCTGTCTGCCTGTCCGTCCGTGCATCCATCCGTGCGTCAATCCAGAGAAAACTCAAAGTACCGGTATCTCGCATACCCTAGGGTACATAGCCGCTTTACACGTCCTTCTACCTGATTGTCTGTCTGCCAGTCTGTCTGTCTGTCCGTCCATGCGTCCGTCAGTGCGTTCATCTAGAGAACACTAAAAGTACCGCCATCTCGCGCGTCGTATACCATGTGGCAACTACTCGCTTTACGCGTCCGTCTGCCAGTCCGTCTGTCTGCCAGTCTGTTTGTCGGTTCGTCCATGCGTCCGTCCGTGCGTCCATCTAGCGAACCCTCAAAGTACCGCCATCTGGCATACCCTGTGGCACATAGCCGCTTTGCACGTCCGTCTACCTGTCTGTCTGTCTGCCAGTCTGTCGTCTGTCCGTCCATGCGTCCGTCCGTGCGTCCATCTAGAGAACACTCAAAGTACCGCCATCTCGCATACCCTGTGGCGCATACCCGCTTTACGCGTCCGTCTACCTGTCCGTCTGTCTGCCAGCCTGTCTGTCTGTCCGTCCATGCGTCTGTTCGTGCATCAATCTAGAGAACACTCTGAGTACTGCCATCTTGCGCGTCGTATACCTTGTGGCACAGCCGCTTCACGCGTCCGTCTACCTGTCCGTCTGTCTGCCAGTCTGTCTGTCTGTCCGTCCATGCGTCCATTCGTGCGTCAATCTAGAGAACACTCTGAGTACCGCCATCTCGCGCGTCGTATACCCTGTGGCACATACCCGCTTTGCGCGTCCGTCTACCCGTCCGTCTGTCTGCCAGTCTGTGTGCCTGTCCGTCCGTGCGTCCGTCCGTGCGTCAATCTAGAGAACACTCAAAGTACAACATCTCGCATACCCTGTGACACATAGCCGCTTTACACGTCCGTCTACCTGTTTGTCTGCCAGTCTGTTTGTCTGTCCGTCGATGTGTCCGTCTGTGCGTTCATCTAGAGAACACTAAAAGTACCGCCATCTCGCACACCCTGTGGCACATAGCCGCCTTACACGTCCGTCAACTGTCCGTCTGTGTGCCAGTCTGGTTGTCTGTCCATCCGTGCATCCGTCCGTGCGTCTATATAGAGAACACTTTTAGTACCGCCATCTCGAATCTCGTATACCCTGTGGCAAATACCGCTTTACGCGTCCATCTACCTGTCCATCCGTCTGCAAGTCAGTCTGTATGTGTGTCTGGTCGTCCATGCGTCCATCCGTGCGTCCATCTAGAGAACCCCCAAAGTACCGTCGTCTCGCATACCCTGTGGCCCATAGCCGCTTTATACGTCTGTCTACCTGTCCGTCTGTCTGCCAGTCTGTCTGTCTGTCCGTCCGTGCGTCCATCTAGAGAACACTTAATGTCCCGCCTTCTCGCATCTCGTATATCCTGTGGCAATGCCGCTTTATGCGTCCGTCTACCTGTCCGTCCGTCTGCCAGTGTGTCATCTGTCCGTCCGTGCGTCCGTCAGTGCGTCCATCTAGAGAACACTCAAAGTACCGCCATCTCGCATACCCTGTGGCACATACCCTCTTTAGGCGTCCGTCTACCTGTCCTTCTGTCTGCCAGTCTGTCTGTCATTGCGTCCGTGCGTCCATCTAGAGAACACTCAAAGTACTGCCATCTCGCAGGCCCTGTGGTACATAGCCGCTTTACACGTCCGTCTACCTGTCCGTCTGTCTGCCAGTCTGTCGGTCTGTCTGTCCATGCGTCCATTCGTGCGTCAATCTAGAGAACACTCTGAGCACCGCCATCTCGCGCGTCGTATACCCTGTGGCACATACCCGCTTTACGCGTCCGTCTACCTGTCTATCTGTCTGCCAGTCTGTCTGTCTCTCCCTTCATGTGTCCATCCGTGCGTCTATCTAGAAAACACTTAATGCACCGCCATCTCGCAACTCGTATACCCTGTGGCAAATACCGCTTTACGCATCCGTCTACCTGTCCGCCCGTCTGCTAGTCTGTCTGTGTGTCCGTCCGTGAATCCGTCCCTGTGTCCATCTACAGCACACTCAAAGTACCGCCATCTCGCATACCCTGTGGCACACAGCCGCTTTACGCGTCCGTATACCTGTCCGTCTGTCTGCCAGTCTGTCTGTCTGTCCGTCCGCCCATGCGTCCATTCGTGCGTCAATCTAGAGAACACTCTGAGTACCGCCATTTCGCGCGTCGTATACCCTGTGGCACATACCCGCTTTGCGCGTCCGTCTACCCGTCCGTCTGTCTGCCAGTCTGTCTGCCTGTCCGTCCGTGCGTCCATCCGTGCGTCAATCTAGAGACAACTCAAAGTACCGGTATCTCGCATACCCTAGGGTACATAGCCGCTTTACACGTCCTTCTACCTGATTGTCTGTCTGCCAGTCTGTCTGTCTGTCCATCCGTGCGTCCGTCCGTGCGTCAATCTAGAGAAAACTCAAAGTACCGGTATCTCGCATACCCTGTGGCACATTGCCGCTTTACACGTCCGTCTACCTGTTTGTCTGCCAGTCTGTGTTTCTGTCCGTCCATGCGTCCGTCCGTGCATTCATCTAGAGAACACTAAAAATACCGCCATCTCGCACACCCTGTGGCACATAGCCGCTTTACACGTCCGTCATCTGTCCGTCTGTGTGCCAGTCTTGTTGTCTGTCCATCCGTGCATCCGTCCGTGCGTCTATATAGAGAACGCTCTGAGTACCGCCATCTCGCGCGTCGTATACCCTATGGCACATACCCGCTTTGCGCGTCCGTCTACCTGTCCGTCTGTCTGCCAGTCTGTCTGCCTGTCCGTCCGTGCGTCAATCTGGAGAAAACTCAAAGTACCGGCATCTCGCATACCCTGTGGCACATAGCCGCTTTACACGTCCGTCTACCTGTTTGTCTGTCTGCCAGTCTGTCTGTCTGTCCGTCCGTGCGTCCGTCCGTGCGTCAATCTAGAGAACACTAAAAGTACCGCCATCTCGCACACCCTGTGGCACATAGCGGCTTTACACGTCCGTCATCTGTCCGTCTGTGTGCCAGTCTGGTTGTCTGTCCATCCTTGCGTTCGTCCGTGCGTCTATATAGAGAACACTTAAAGCACCGCCATCTCGCATCTCGTATACCCTGTGGCAAATGCCGCTTTACGCGTCCATCTACCTGTCCATTCGTCTGCAAGTCAGTCTGTATGTGTGTCTGTGCGTCCATGCGTCCATCCGTGCGTCCATCTAGAGAACACTCAAAGTACCGCCATCTCTCATACCCTGTGGCACATAGCATATTTACACGTCCGTCTACCTGTCCGTCTGTCTGCCAGTCTGTCTGTCTGTCCGTCCATGCGTCCATTCGTGCGTCAATCTAGAGAACACTCTGAGTACTGCCATCTCGCGCGTCGTATACGCTGTGGCACATACCCGCTTTACGCGTCCCTCTGTCTGCCAGTCTGTCTGCCTGTCCGTCCGTGCGTTAATCTAGAGAAAACTCAAAGTGCCGCCATCTCGCACACCCTGTGGCACATAGCCGCTTTACACGTCCGTCTACCTGTCCGTCTGTCTGCCAGTCTGTCTGTCTCTCCGTCCGTGGGTCCATCTAGAGAACACTCAAAATACTGCCATCTTGCATACCCTGTGGCACATAGTCGCTTGACACTCTGAATACCGTTATCTCGCGCGTCATATACCCTGTGGCACACAGATGCTTTAGGCGTCCGTCTACCTGTCCGTCTGTCTGCCAGTCTGTCGTCTGTCCGTCCGTGCCTCCATTTAGAGAACACTTAAAGAACCGCCATCTCGCATACCCTGTGGCACAGCCGCTTTACACGTTCGTCTACCTGTCCGTCTGTCTTCCCGTCTGCCCGTCTGCCCGTCCGTGCGTCCGTCCGTGCATCCATCTAGAGAACACCTAAAGTACTGCCATCTCGCATACCCTGTGGCACATAGCTGCTTTACACGTTCGTCTACCTGTCCATTCGTATGCTAGTCAGTCTGTATGTGTGTCTGTTCGTCCATGCGTCCATCCGTGCGTCCATCTAGAGAACACTCAAAGTACCGCCATCTCGCATACCCTGTGGCACATAGCCCCTTTACACGTCCGTCTACCTGTCCGTCTGTCTGCCAGTCTGTCTGTCCGTCCGCCCATGCGTTCATTCGTGCGTCAATCTAGTGAACACTCTGAGTACCACCTTCTCGCGCGTCGCATACCTTGTGGCAACTACTCACTTTACGCGTCCGTCTTCCTGTCGGTCTGTCTGCAAGTCTGTTTGTCGGTTCGTCCATGCGTCCGTCCGTGCGTTCATCTAGTGAACCCTCAAAGTACCGCCATCTCGCATACCCTGTCGCACATAGCCGCTTTACACGTCCGTCTACCTGTCCGTCTGTCTGCCAGTCTGTCTGTCATTCCGTCCGTGCGTCCATCTAGAGAACACTCAAAGTACTGCCATCTCGCATGCCCTGTGGTACATAGTCGCTTTACACGTCCGTCTACCTGTCCGTCTGTCTGCCAGTCTGTCGGTCTGTCTGTCCATGCGTCCATTCGTGCGTCAATCTAGAGAACACTCTGAGCACCGCCATCTCGCGCGTCGTATACCCTGTGGCACATACCCGCTTTACGCGTCCGTGTACCTGTCTATCTGTCTGCCAATCTGTCTGTCTGTCCGTCCATGTGTCCATCCGTGCGTCTATCTAGAAAACACTTAATGCACCGCCATCTCGCAGCTCGTATACCCTGTGGCAAATACCGCTTTACGCATCCGTCTACCTGTCCGTCCGTCTGCTAGTCTGTCTGTCTGTCCGTTCGTGAATCCGTCGCTGTGTCCATCTACAGCACATTCAAAGTACCGCCATCTCGCATACCCTGTGGCACATAGCCGCTATACGCGTCCGTATACCTGTCCGTCTGTCTGCCAGTCTGTGTGTTCCTCCATGCGTTTGTTCGTGCATCAATCTAAAGAACACTCTGACTACCGCCATCTCACGCATCGTATACCCTGTGGCACATAGCCGCTTTACACGTCCGTCTACCTGTCCGTCTGTCTGCCAGTCTGTCTGTCTGTCCGTCCATGCGTCCGTTCGTGCGTCAATCTACAGGACACTCTGATTACTGCCATCTCGCGCGTCGTATACCCTGTGGCACAGCTGCTTTACGCGTCCGTCTGCCTGTGCGTCTGTCTGCCTGTCTGTCTGTCTGTCCGTCCGTGCGTCCGTCCGTGCGTCAATCTAGAGAACACTCATAGTACTGCCATCTCGCATACCCTGTAGCACATAGCTGCTTTACACGTTCGTCTACCTGTCCATTCGTATGCTAGTCAGTCTTTATGTGTGTCTGTTCGTCCATGCGTCCATCCGTGCGTCCATCTAGAGAAAACTCAAAGTACCGCCATCTCGCATACCCTGTGGCACATAGCCCCTTTACACGTCCGTCTACCTGTCCGTCTGTCTGCCAGTCTGTCTGTCCGTCCGCCCATGCGTTCATTCGTGCGTCAATCTAGAGAACACTCTGAGTACCACCTTCTCGCGCGTCGCATACCTTGTGGCAACTACTCACTTTACGCGTCCGTCTTCCTGTCGGTCTGTCTGCAAGTCTGTTTGTCGGTTCGTCCATGCGTCCATCCGTGCGTTCATCTAGTGAACCCTCGATGTACCGCCATCTCGCATACCCTGTCGCACATAGCCGTTTTACACGTCCGTCTACCTGTCCGTCTGTCTGCCAGTCTGTCTGTCATTCCGTCCGTGCGTCCATCTAGACAACACTCAAAGTACTGCTATCTCGCATGCCCTGTGGTACATAGCCGCTTTACACGTCCGTCTACCTGTCCGTCTGTCTGCCAGTCTGTCGGTCTGTCTGTCCATGCGTCCATTCGTGCGTCAATCTAGAGAACACTCTGAGCACCGCCATCTCGCGCGTCGTATACCCTGTGGCACATACCCGCTTTACGCGTCCGTGTACCTGTCTATCTGTCTGCCAGTCTGTCTGTCTGTATGTCCATGTGTCCACCCGTGCGTCTATCTAGAAAACACTTATTGCACCGCCATCTCGCAACTTGTATACCCTGTGGCAAATACCGCTTTACGCATCCGTCTACCTGTCCGTCCGTCTGCTAGTCTGTCTGTCTGTCCGTCGGTGAATCCGTCGCTGTGTCCATCTACAGCACACTCAAAGTACCGCCATCTCGCATACCCTGTGGCACATAGCCGCTATACGCGTCCGTATACCTGTCCGTCTGTCTGCCAGTCTGTGTGTTCCTCCATGCGTTTGTTCGTGCGTCAATCTAAAGAACACTCTGAGCACCGCCATCTCGCGCGTCGTATACCCTGTGGCACATACCCGCTTTACGCGTCCGTGTACCTGTCTATCTGTCTGCCAGTCTGTCTGTCTGTCCGTCCATGTGTCCATCCGTGCGTCTATCTAGAAAACACTTAATGCACCGCCATCTCGCAACTCGTATACCCTGTGGCAAATACCGCTTTACGCATCCGTCTACCTGTCCGTCCGTCTGCTAGTCTGTCTGTCTGTCCGTCCGTGAATCCGTCGCTGTGTCCATCTACAGCGCACTCAAAGTACCGCCATCTCGCATACCCTGTGGCACATAGCCGCTTTACACGTCCGTCTACCTGTTTGTCTGCCAGTCTGTCTGTCTGTCCGTCCATGCGTCCGTCCGTGCGTTCATCTAGAGAACACTAAAAGTACCACCATCTCGCACACCCTGTAGCACATAGCCGCTTTACACGTCCGTCATCTGTCCGTCTGTCTGCCAGTCTGTCTGTCTCTCCGTCCGTGGGTCCATCTAGAGAACACTCAAAATACTGCCATCTTGCATACCCTGTGGCACCTAGCCGCTTTACACTCTGAGTACAGCCATCTCGCGCGTCGTAAACCCTGTGGCACATACCCGCTCTACGCGTCCTTCTACCTGTCCGTCTGTCTTCCAGTCTGCCTGTCTGTCCGTCCATGCGTCCGTCCGTGCGTCCATCTAGAGAACACTTAAAGTACTGCCATCTCGCATACCCTGTGGCACATAGCCACTTTACACGTCCGTCTACCTGTCCATACGTATGCTAGTCAGTCTGTATGTGTGTCTGTTCGTCCATGCATCAATCCGTGCGTCCATCTAGAGAACACTCAAAGTACCGCCATCTCGCATACCCTGTGGCACATAGCCCCTTTACTCGTCCGTATACCTGTCCGTCTGTCTGCCAGTCTGTCTGTCTGTCCGTCCGCCCATGCGTCCATTCGTGCGTCAATCTAGAGAACACTCTGAGTACCGCCATTTCGCGCGTCGTATACCCTGTGGCACATACCCGCTTTGCGCGTCCGTCTACCCGTCCGTCTGTCTGCCAGTCTGTCTGCCTGTCCGTCCGTGCGTCCATCCGTGCGTCAATCTAGAGAAAACTCAAAGTACCGGTATCTCGCATACCCTAGGGTACATAGCCGCTTTACACGTCCTTCTACCTGATTGTCTGTCTGCCAGTCTGTCTGTCTGTCCATCCGTGCGTCCGTCCGTGCGTCAATCTAGAGAAAACTCAAAGTACCGGTATCTCGCATACCCTGTGGCACATTGCCGCTTTACACGTCCGTCTACCTGTTTGTCTGCCAGTCTGTGTTTCTGTCCGCCCATGCGTCCGTCCGTGCATTCATCTAGAGAACACTAAAAATACCGCCATCTCGCACACCCTGTGGCACATAGCCGCTTTACACGTCCGTCATCTGTCCGTCTGTGTGCCAGTCTTGTTGTCTGTCCATCCGTGCATCCGTCCGTGCGTCTATATAGAGAACGCTCTGAGTACCGCCATCTCGCGCGTCGTATACCCTATGGCACATACCCGCTTTGCGCGTCCGTCTACCTGTCCGTCTGTCTGCCAGTCTGTCTGCCTGTCCGTCCGTGCGTCAATCTGGAGAAAACTCAAAGTACCGGCATCTCGCATACCCTGTGGCACATAGCCGCTTTACACGTCCGTCTACCTGTTTGTCTGTCTGCCAGTCTGTCTGTCTGTCCGTCCGTGCGTCCGTCCGTGCGTCAATCTAGAGAACACTAAAAGTACCGCCATCTCGCACACCCTGTGGCACATAGCGGCTTTACACGTCCGTCATCTGTCCGTCTGTGTGCCAGTCTGGTTGTCTGTCCATCCTTGCGTTCGTCCGTGCGTCTATATAGAGAACACTTAAAGCACCGCCATCTCGCATCTCGTATACCCTGTGGCAAATGCCGCTTTACGCGTCCATCTACCTGTCCATTCGTCTGCAAGTCAGTCTGTATGTGTGTCTGTGCGTCCATGCGTCCATCCGTGCGTCCATCTAGAGAACACTCAAAGTACCGCCATCTCTCATACCCTGTGGCACATAGCATATTTACACGTCCGTCTACCTGTCCGTCTGTCTGCCAGTCTGTCTGTCTGTCCGTCCATGCGTCCATTCGTGCGTCAATCTAGAGAACACTCTGAGTACTGCCATCTCGCGCGTCGTATACGCTGTGGCACATACCCGCTTTACGCGTCCCTCTGTCTGCCAGTCTGTCTGCCTGTCCGTCCGTGCGTTAATCTAGAGAAAACTCAAAGTGCCGCCATCTCGCACACCCTGTGGCACATAGCCGCTTTACACGTCCGTCTACCTGTCCGTCTGTCTGCCAGTCTGTCTGTCTCTCCGTCCGTGGGTCCATCTAGAGAACACTCAAAATACTGCCATCTTGCATACCCTGTGGCACATAGTCGCTTGACACTCTGAATACCGTTATCTCGCGCGTCATATACCCTGTGGCACACAGATGCTTTAGGCGTCCGTCTACCTGTCCGTCTGTCTGCCAGTCTGTCGTCTGTCCGTCCGTGCCTCCATTTAGAGAACACTTAAAGAACCGCCATCTCGCATACCCTGTGGCACAGCCGCTTTACACGTTCGTCTACCTGTCCGTCTGTCTTCCCGTCTGCCCGTCTGCCCGTCCGTGCGTCCGTCCGTGCATCCATCTAGAGAACACCTAAAGTACTGCCATCTCGCATACCCTGTGGCACATAGCTGCTTTACACGTTCGTCTACCTGTCCATTCGTATGCTAGTCAGTCTGTATGTGTGTCTGTTCGTCCATGCGTCCATCCGTGCGTCCATCTAGAGAACACTCAAAGTACCGCCATCTCGCATACCCTGTGGCACATAGCCCCTTTACACGTCCGTCTACCTGTCCGTCTGTCTGCCAGTCTGTCTGTCCGTCCGCCCATGCGTTCATTCGTGCGTCAATCTAGTGAACACTCTGAGTACCACCTTCTCGCGCGTCGCATACCTTGTGGCAACTACTCACTTTACGCGTCCGTCTTCCTGTCGGTCTGTCTGCAAGTCTGTTTGTCGGTTCGTCCATGCGTCCGTCCGTGCGTTCATCTAGTGAACCCTCAAAGTACCGCCATCTCGCATACCCTGTCGCACATAGCCGCTTTACACGTCCGTCTACCTGTCCGTCTGTCTGCCAGTCTGTCTGTCATTCCGTCCGTGCGTCCATCTAGAGAACACTCAAAGTACTGCCATCTCGCATGCCCTGTGGTACATAGTCGCTTTACACGTCCGTCTACCTGTCCGTCTGTCTGCCAGTCTGTCGGTCTGTCTGTCCATGCGTCCATTCGTGCGTCAATCTAGAGAACACTCTGAGCACCGCCATCTCGCGCGTCGTATACCCTGTGGCACATACCCGCTTTACGCGTCCGTGTACCTGTCTATCTGTCTGCCAATCTGTCTGTCTGTCCGTCCATGTGTCCATCCGTGCGTCTATCTAGAAAACACTTAATGCACCGCCATCTCGCAGCTCGTATACCCTGTGGCAAATACCGCTTTACGCATCCGTCTACCTGTCCGTCCGTCTGCTAGTCTGTCTGTCTGTCCGTTCGTGAATCCGTCGCTGTGTCCATCTACAGCACATTCAAAGTACCGCCATCTCGCATACCCTGTGGCACATAGCCGCTATACGCGTCCGTATACCTGTCCGTCTGTCTGCCAGTCTGTGTGTTCCTCCATGCGTTTGTTCGTGCATCAATCTAAAGAACACTCTGACTACCGCCATCTCACGCATCGTATACCCTGTGGCACATAGCCGCTTTACACGTCCGTCTACCTGTCCGTCTGTCTGCCAGTCTGTCTGTCTGTCCGTCCATGCGTCCGTTCGTGCGTCAATCTACAGGACACTCTGATTACTGCCATCTCGCGCGTCGTATACCCTGTGGCACAGCTGCTTTACGCGTCCGTCTGCCTGTGCGTCTGTCTGCCTGTCTGTCTGTCTGTCCGTCCGTGCGTCCGTCCGTGCGTCAATCTAGAGAACACTCATAGTACTGCCATCTCGCATACCCTGTAGCACATAGCTGCTTTACACGTTCGTCTACCTGTCCATTCGTATGCTAGTCAGTCTGTATGTGTGTCTGTTCGTCCATGCGTCCATCCGTGCGTCCATCTAGAGAAAACTCAAAGTACCGCCATCTCGCATACCCTGTGGCACATAGCCCCTTTACACGTCCGTCTACCTGTCCGTCTGTCTGGCAGTCTGTCTGTCCGTCCGCCCATGCGTTCATTCGTGCGTCAATCTAGAGAACACTCTGAGTACCACCTTCTCGCGCGTCGCATACCTTGTGGCAACTACTCACTTTACGCGTCCGTCTTCCTGTCGGTCTGTCTGCAAGTCTGTTTGTCGGTTCGTCCATGCGTCCATCCGTGCGTTCATCTAGTGAACCCTCGAAGTACCGCCATCTCGCATACCCTGTCGCACATAGCCGTTTTACACGTCCGTCTACCTGTCCGTCTGTCTGCCAGTCTGTCTGTCATTCCGTCCGTGCGTCCATCTAGACAACACTCAAAGTACTGCTATCTCGCATGCCCTGTGGTACATAGCCGCTTTACACGTCCGTCTACCTGTCCGTCTGTCTGCCAGTCTGTCGGTCTGTCTGTCCATGCGTCCATTCGTGCGTCAATCTAGAGAACACTCTGAGCACCGCCATCTCGCGCGTCGTATACCCTGTGGCACATACCCGCTTTACGCGTCCGTGTACCTGTCTATCTGTCTGCCAGTCTGTCTGTCTGTATGTCCATGTGTCCACCCGTGCGTCTATCTAGAAAACACTTATTGCACCGCCATCTCGCAACTTGTATACCCTGTGGCAAATACCGCTTTACGCATCCGTCTACCTGTCCGTCCGTCTGCTAGTCTGTCTGTCTGTCCGTCGGTGAATCCGTCGCTGTGTCCATCTACAGCACACTCAAAGTACCGCCATCTCGCATACCCTGTGGCACATAGCCGCTATACGCGTCCGTATACCTGTCCGTCTGTCTGCCAGTCTGTGTGTTCCTCCATGCGTTTGTTCGTGCGTCAATCTAAAGAACACTCTGAGCACCGCCATCTCGCGCTTCGTATACCCTGTGGCACATACCCGCTTTACGCGTCCGTGTACCTGTCTATCTGTCTGCCAGTCTGTCTGTCTGTCCGTCCATGTGTCCATCCGTGCGTCTATCTAGAAAACACTTAATGCACCGCCATCTCGCAACTCGTATACCCTGTGGCAAATACCGCTTTACGCATCCGTCTACCTGTCCGTCCGTCTGCTAGTCTGTCTGTCTGTCCGTCCGTGAATCCGTCGCTGTGTCCATCTACAGCGCACTCAAAGTACCGCCATCTCGCATACCCTGTGGCACATAGCCGCTTTACACGTCCGTCTACCTGTTTGTCTGCCAGTCTGTCTGTCTGTCCGTCCATGCGTCCGTCCGTGCGTTCATCTAGAGAACACTAAAAGTACCACCATCTCGCACACCCTGTAGCACATAGCCGCTTTACACGTCCGTCATCTGTCCGTCTGTCTGCCAGTCTGTCTGTCTCTCCGTCCGTGGGTCCATCTAGAGAACACTCAAAATACTGCCATCTTGCATACCCTGTGGCACCTAGCCGCTTTACACTCTGAGTACAGCCATCTCGCGCGTCGTAAACCCTGTGGCACATACCCGCTCTACGCGTCCTTCTACCTGTCCGTCTGTCTTCCAGTCTGCCTGTCTGTCCGTCCATGCGTCCGTCCGTGCGTCCATCTAGAGAACACTTAAAGTACTGCCATCTCGCATACCCTGTGGCACATAGCCACTTTACACGTCCGTCTACCTGTCCATACGTATGCTAGTCAGTCTGTATGTGTGTCTGTTCGTCCATGCATCAATCCGTGCGTCCATCTAGAGAACACTCAAAGTACCGCCATCTCGCATACCCTGTGGCACATAGCCCCTTTACTCGTCCGTCTACCTGTCTGTCTGTCTGCCAGTCTGTCTGTCAGTCCGTCCGCCCATGCGTCCATTCGTGCGTCAATCTAGAGAACACTCTGAGTACCGCCTTCTCGCGCGTCGCATACCTTGTGGCAACTACTCGCTTTACGCGTCCGTTTTCCTGTCCGTCTGTCTGCCAGTCTGTCTGTCCGTCCATGCGTCCGTCCGTGCGTCCATCTAGAGAACACTTAAAGTACCGGCTACTCGCATCTCGTATACCCTGTGGCAAATACCGCTTTACGCGTCCATCTACCTGTCTATTCGTCCTGTAGTCAGTCTGTATGTGTGTCTGTTCGACCTTGCGTCCATCCGTGCGTCCATCTAGAGAACACTCAAAGTACCGCCATCTCGCATGCCCTGTGGTACATAGCCGCTTTACACGTCCGTCTACCTGTCCGTCTGTCTGCCAGTCTGTCGGTCGTTCTGTCCATGCGTCCATTCGTGCGTCAATCTAGAGAACACTCTGAGCACCGCCATCTCGCGCGTCGTATACCCTGTGGCACATACCCGCTTTACGCGTCCGTGTACCTGTCTATCTGTCTGCCAGTCTGTCTGTCTGTCCATCCATGTGTCCATCCGTGCGTCTATCTGGAAAACACCTAATGCACCGCCATCTCGCAACTCGTATACCCTGTGGCAAATACCGCTTTACGCATCCGTCTACCTGTCCGTCCGTCTGCTAGTCTGTCTGTCTGTCCGTCCATGAATCCCTCCATGTGTCCATCTACAGCACACTCAAAGTACCGCCATCTCGCATACCCTGTGGCACATAGCCGCTTTACGCGTCCGTATACCTGTCCGTCTGTCTGCCAGTCTGTCTGTTCCTCCTCCAGAGGGCACGGCGGCATTCGTCGGAGCAGCATGTTTGATTCTGCTTGGCTTGTTGTGCAGGTTGTATTTTTGATCCGACTGCTGCCATGTGCCGAACAACCCGCTCATTCTGGGCCTGCGCTGTGGACTGCCGATTTATCGCACAAGTGGAAAACGCCTGCTTGGACTGATCATCTTTTCATCGACTCAGCGGACGGGACACCGAATTGGCCTCCCAACTCGGTGACGTCGACCAGACAGGATATAAAGTCTCCGGTCGAGCCCTGTCTTCTCAGAGGGCACGGCAGCACTCGTTGGAGAAGCATGTTTGATTCTGCTTGGCTTGTTGTGCAGGTCAGTTTTTACAACACGCTTCTGGATTTTGTTCAAGTTCATACACTGTTATAGTGCTGCCGTGCCCTCAAAGATGTATTCATGTTGTCATAGATTGCTGGTCTGTTTTTCTGCTCCTGTTATGTGGCGATGTGGAAAGTAACCCTGGTCCCGAGATAGAACAAATGTTGAAGGATATTATGCTTCAGTTAAAAGAGCTAAAGGAAGCGGACACAAAGCGCGATGCGACACTTTCTGAGGTAAATGCGAAGCTGTCAAAACTAGACGAGGTTCTGAAAATATCAAAGGAAAATGAAGAAAAGATACGGAAACTGGAGGGAACAGTAGAGCGGTTGGAGAAGGCTTTGGCTGGGCTGGACCGGAGACTGAACGATTATGAAAATCGTTCTCGCAGAAACAATGTAGTCATCTTCGGAATTCCTGAGGAACCAACAGAAACAAGGCAGGATCTAAAGAATAAGGTTTTGCGTAAGGTTTTCGGCGAAACACTTGGTGTTTCCGTCAGGTCTGTAGAACGAATTCACCGAATAGGAAGGCTGCAAAAAGGCCGCCACAGGCCAGTTATCCTCCGGCTGTACGACTACAACGAAAAAATGGAATTGTTCAGGAACTGCCCAAAGCTCAAAGGTTCTGAAGTGTCGATCTCCCACGATTATTCTCAAGCCACACAGCGCATAAGAAATAAGTTGTGACAATCTGGATTATCACAGGACAAGTGTACTGGTGGTAAGATGCAACTGGTGCATGACAAGTTGTTTCTAAACGATGACGTTTATGGGTGGGACGACACAGCTGGTCGCAGGGTGTTTCTACGTAAGTCTTCCCGCGCGGAAAAATGACAAACCCAAAATAAAACTGAGCATGCGCGTAAGACTTTCCGATTGCTGTGCCTGAATGCTCAAAGTGTATGCAACAAGCAAGAGCAACTCGAGCACCTTTTGCTTTCTTACGACCCACACGTAGCAGTAATATCGGAGACATGGTTGCTCCCTCAAATTCCAGATAATTGCATATTTCCTTCTTTATACACATGTTATCGGAAAGATCGTCAAACAAGAGGGGGCGGAGTTGCTATCCTTGTTAAACGCGACGTATCGTCCGTTTCCTTGCCTGACATTAATAGCTGCCACGAAAGTGTTTTTTGTAAAGCTGTAATTGCTGGTAACCCTATTATTATTGCGGGAGTCTATAGGCCCCTTGGCGCCCCACCGGCTTTCTTGATAGACCTGTACGAGAACTTAGAAAAATACCGAAATCAAAACATCATTATTGCAGGTGATTTTAATACGCCAGGCATGCATTGGGAATCGATGAAATGTGGTTCTATTGATGTGCAGAGTGCTGAAATATTACTAGACATGTCGCTTGCTTACTCCCTTACGCAAACAGTCCTTGATCCTACGCGCGTGACAAGTTCAGCTTCTTCAATACTAGATCTCGTTTTCTGTTCCACAAGTTTTGAATCCTGTATAGCAACAGTTTTAGATGGCATTTCTGATCACAAATTGGTCAATTTCAATTGTTCTTTACCTCGTAGAACAAGGTCATCTAGACCTGAGCCCGTAGTTGTAAAACAGTATTCTGCTGCAGACGATTTCCAGATTATTCACTACCTAGAAGAAGCTTTGCTATCATTTTGCGACGGCAGTTTTAACTCGCTATGGACACGATTCAAATTTTATTGTCACTTCTGCATTCGCAATTTCGTTCCAGTTAAACTTAAAAAAGTTGGCTGTACAAGCCCCTGGATAACGCGCGATCTAATTCACCTAAAACGCAAAATTAAAAGGCGAAGAAAGCAAAAAATAGCTAATGATGTAGTTCTGCAGGATCTAAGAGATACTTTAGCATCCAAGTTGAAGGAGGCTAGAAAACATTATTACACCGAGACACTAGGCCGCTTTGCGTCAGAGAGTCCACGAAAATTTTACCAGTTCTTACAAAACAAAGACAACCGTATCGCTGATGAAATAATGAACGGAGAAACCGCTGTCACAAATAAAAACGAAATAGCAAACGCATTTAATTCCTACTTTCAGAGCGTTTTCTCAAGACCACAAAACTTGAGTATTATGACGGTGCCAGGTCCTTCAAGCCTAATAAATATATCCTTGGTAGGGGTGACAGAACTATTATTGCGACTAGACGTAAAAAAATCGACCGGCCCCGACGGTATCCCAGCTGTTTTTCTAAAGAGGTATGCTGATATTATAGCTAGATTCCTAGAAATAATATTTGATGTTTCGATTAAAACTAGTTCAGTGCCCGACGATTGGCTGCTAGCACGTGTAATTCCGGTATTTAAGAAAGGTAACAGATTATTAGTCAGCAATTATCGACCAATCTCCCTTACCTGTATTTGTTGCAGTTTGCTTGAACATATTATAGCGAAATATTTAAATAGTTTTCTTGAACAAAATAATGTAATTCACAGCACGCAACATGGCTTCCGACGGGGATTATCTACCACCTGTAGTGGGGAATTCGCAAGGCACTGACTAGTGGGACCATCTCTCTCGGAGTGCGAAGCGCCAGTGTGTGCACGAGCTGTAGACGCTGGACGGCTCGAGCATTTCTGTCCGTACCGGCTGCCTGCCTACTACCTGGCGTCGCTATTAAACTCCCTTGCAAAGTGGCGGAAGTGTGCTGGGTACGCAAACCTGGAACTTCGAAGCAGGAAGCTGCCCACTGCATCAGCAATGCCTGATCAGACGACGGAGCAAGGCACCCCCCTGCAGAGCACGGCCCAATCTCAACTGGTCATCGTACCTACCACCCTGCGCCAACGGGATCCCCCCTTTTCAGCGGCTCCGAGGACCAAGATGTGGAAGACTGGTTGCAGCTGTTTGAAAAGGTGAGCGCCGCCAACAAGTGGGACGACCCCTCGAAATTGGAGTACGTCCCATTTTATCTCAAAGACGTCGCCAGCCTGTGGTTTACAAACCACCGTACAGAATTTACCACTTGGGCCGCGTTCAAGACCACCCTTGCAGCTGTGTTCGATCGCCCCGCAGTGCGCAAGCTGCGTGCTGAATAGCGCCTACGCAGCTAGCGCAAAGGCAGGGCGAAAACTTCACTAGCTACATTGAAGATGTTATCGATTTATGCCGGCGCTTTAACCCTGAGATGACCGAGCAAGAAAAGATCAGGCATATCTTGAAAGGAATAGACGATGATGCCTTTCAAATGTTGCTGGCAAAGGGCCCAAGTACCATATTCGAACTTGTAACCTTGTGCCAGAACTTGGAAGAGATTCGCAAGCAACGTGCATTAGTTCGGAGGTCAACGACAGCAGACGACTTTCTCGCTTCCCTGGCCGTCAGTGGTGACAGCACCCTGCTGGAGCAGATAAAAGTATATGCACGTGAAGAGGTCGCACGACAGCTTTCGTGTCTCTCGTATCTGCCGACCACCGAAGCACCAACGAACCGTCCAACGCCGACAATCAGACAGGCTATTCAGGAGCAGGTCTCCGAGGCGTTGCCATTACCTACGCCTGCCTCTCCATCAACACCTGTTGCAGCGCCACTGACTTATGCGGCCGTCGCGGCAACGCCTCCGCCTCGTCTGCCATTGTATACGCCACAACCTGTGCGACCTTCTACCGCGCCGTTTCCAGCTACACAGCAGCACGCTGGAAATCCTTGGCGCACTGCTGACAACCGGCCGATATGCTACTTTTGCGGGATTCCAGGTCACGTTGCGCGTCTATGTCGTCAACGCTTCGCAGCTAATACACCAAGATACCCTGACTACTCGTTTCGGCCTTCATGCCACGCGCCTCACGTGTCACCTGAAGTTCACGAACGCGATGCGCAAGCTGCTTCCGGCACCCGAACCTCCGCTTCTCGACGTTCTACTTCCCGCTCACCTTCCCCTTCACCAAGTCGTCATTCCGTGTCGCCTATGCGTCGACGACCCACCTCCATTGAGACAGAAAACTAACTGCCGCAGCTCCGGAGGCACGAGCTGCGTCATCGTCTAATTGTTGAAGTCCTCGCATGTCTCCCGCCAATCTTATCGATGTAATCGTCGAAGGTGTACGAACACTTGCACTCATCGATACCGGTGCCGCGATATCTGTGATTAGTCAAAGACTCTGCTGCTCTCTTCGTGAAGTGACCATGCTTTCTCCCGTAGTTTCTTTGAGCACTGCGAGCGCCCAACAAATTGAGCCCGTCGCGGCTTGTACGGCAAAAGTGGTTATTCGAGACGTGTTGTACATCATTGAATTTCACGTGTTGGCTTCATGTCCCCACGATGTCATCCTAGGATGGGACTTCCTATCACGTCATCACGCCGTCGTGGACTGCGCTCGGGCCGAAGTGGAGCTGTTACCATTTCGTGATGCGCCTTCTGTTGATGCGGCCGTATCTAGTGTGGCTAACCTTGTCGTCGCGACGGACATAGACCTTCCTCCTTTCAGCGCCCAGTTTGTCCCTGCCTGCTGCACTTCACTTTCTGATGCTACCGTCCTATTCACGTCATCTCACATCTTCGGTAGCCGCCATCACACATCGCTGCCATTCGCCGTTCTTGCGCTTTGTAAAAACACTACCGGAATATTTATTTCCAATCCGAACCCGTGCCCCCTCAGTTTGCGCCGCAACGAGACGCTCGGCCACATTCAGCTTATCGATGAAGGTACTATCGTGCCTGCCGATTTCTTCGACACCAAGCCGAATATGGAACTGAACGCGTTGGTTCCTCACTTTGCCTCGAACAGTGTGTCCTCCGATGCATTTCATCGTTCTATTGACTGTCATCTAGCCCCGGCTCAACGAGAGCAGCTTCTTACCCTGTTGCACGAATTCAGGTGTTTGTTCGACTTTCCCCAAGCGGTTCTAGGAAGAACGAACGCAATTGTGCACACAATTTACACAGGAAAGTGTACTCGTTTGCGCCAGCGCCCCTATCGTGTGTCTCCGGCAGAGCGTCGCGTAATTGCAGAACAAGTAGACGACATGCTGCAGCGTGGAGTCATCAAGCCTTCTTGTAGTCCTTGGTCTTCACCAGTTGTACTCGTCAGAAAAAATGATGGTTCGATACGGTTCTGCGTAGACTACAGGCGCCTAAACAACATTACGAGAAAAGATGTTTACCCGCTTACCCGCATAGACGACGCTCTCGATTGTCTCCAAGGTGTAGAATTCTTTTCCTCGCTTGACCTTCGCTCAGGCTATTGGCAGGTCCCAATGGCTCAGTCTGATCGTCCCAAAACGGCGTTCGTCACACCAGATGGTCTCTATGAATTCACCGTAATGCCATTCGGACTATGCAATGCGCCCGCCACAATCGAGCGAATGATGGACAGCATTTTACGGGGTCTCAAATGGAACATCTGCTTGTGCTATCTTGATGACGTTGTGGTCTTTTCACCCGATTTCACTTCGCATCTCACTCGTCTGCGTAAGATTCTACAGTGCCTTACAAACGGCAGGCTTCAGCTTAACCTGAAGAAGTGTCACTTCGGGGCTAAACAACTCACCATACTTGATCATGTCGTCTCGAAAGCCGGCATTCTTCCCGACTCTGACAAGCTTCGTGCTGTTGCCGAATTTCCTAAGCCGACTACTGTTAAAGAACTGCGGAGCTTTGTGGGCCTGTGCTCCTATTTTCGTCGTTTTGTCCGGAACTTTGCCTCCATCATCGCTCTACTCACCAAACTCCTTGCTGGCCCTGCAGATCTTTCGAATTGAACAGAAGCCTGTGACGAATCCTTCACAACACTGCGCCAACTCCTTACCTCACCACCCGTACTGCGTCATTACGACCCTACTGCGCCGACCGAAGTACACACGAATGCAAGTGGCGTCGGCCTTGGTGCAGTACTCGCGCAACGCAAACCAGGTTTTACGGAGTATGTGGTCGCCTATGCCAGCCGCGCCCTCACTAAGGCAGAAGCCAACTGTTCTGTTACGGAAAAAGAGTGCCTGGCGATTGTGTGGGCGTTAAACAAGTTTCGCCCCTATTTGTACGGCCAAACTTTTGACGTGGTAACAGACCATCACGCACTCTGTTGGTTGGCTTCACTGAAAGATCCTTCTGGTCGCCTCGGACGTTGGGCACTACGCCTCCAGGAATTCGACATACGCGTCGTCTACCGATCGGGGCGAAAACACTCTGACGCAGATGCGCTTTCACGATCCCCCGTGAAATCTGATGAATCGGAAATATCAGCCCTTGACCTTCCCCTCTACTCCGTCAGCGTCGCAGACATGCCATCCGAACAGCGGAAAGACCCTTGGATTGTCTCGCTCTTGAATATCCTTTCTGACACATCAACTTCTGGTTACCTTCGTGCTCTTCGCCGCCAAGCAACGCATTTCGCCATAGGAGATGGCCTGTTATACCGTCGCAACTATCAAGTGGTGGGTCGTAAATGGCTGCTAGTCATACCCAGCCATATGCGCTCTGATATCTGCGAATATTTTCATGCTGAGCCTCAACACGCACACGCCGGTGCGCTAAAGACGTATGAACGGATCCGCCAACGTTACTACTGGCGGGGTATGTACACGTTTGTACGCAAACACATTCGCTCATGTTCCCTGTGTCAGCAGCGAAAGACATTCCCTCATTCACCCGGTCAACTGCAGCCTTTACCATGTCCTGCACGCCCATTTGATCGTGTTGGGATTGACCTATACGGCCCGCTACCGTGCTCTGTTGGTGGTAATCGATGGGTGACTGTGGCTGCCGACCATCTGACAAGGTACACCAAAACGGCAGCGCTACCTTCGGCTGGTGCTCGTGACGTTGCAACCTTCATCTTGCATCGGTTTGTTCTTCGTCATGGGAGCTCCTGAGTGACAGGGGCCGTGTATTCTTGTCCGAAGTTCTGCAGCAGCTCTTACATTCATGCCGCACGGTACACCGCACATCAACAGCCTACCACCCTCAGACGAACGGCCTAACGGAACGTTTCAATAGAACTCTCGGAGACATGCTCGCTATGTATATTAATTCGGACCACTCCAATTGAGACGTTGTCCTTCCTGTCGTGACGTATGCCTACAATACGGCGATTCAATGAACAACGGGCTTTTCTCCATTTTTTCTTTTATATGGTCGTGACCCATGCAGCACACTTGAGACAATTCTGCCATACAATCCTGATGCCTCCGAGTTCAGCCCAGTTTCTGAAATGGCAGAACATGCCAAAGAGTGTCCTCAGCTTGCACGGTCCTTCACAGCCGATAATCAAGCCCTCCAAAAAGATTGCCACGACCGTGATCTTGTTCAGGACACATTCCCCGTCGGTTCTCTCGTGTGTCTCCGACTGCCTTTCCACTCTCCTGGTCTGACTCCCAAGTTTGCACCGAAGTATACGGGCCCTTACCGCGTCATACAGCACCCTTCTTCTGTCACCTATGTGATTGAACCACTCAAGCCATCCACGGACAAGCGCCGCCTTGGTCCTGAGACGGTCCACGTCAGTCGCCTCAAGCCCAGCTACGACCCTCCTGTTCTCTCGTCCCCTTGAGTCGCCAGGATGGCTCGTCTTGTTCGCCGGGGTATTGTAGTGGGGAATTCGCAAGGCACTGACTAGTGGGACCATCTCTCTCGGAGTGCGAAGCGCGAGTGTGTGCACGAGCAGTAGACGCTGGACGGCTCGAGCATTTCTGTCCGTACCGGCTGCCTGCCTACTACCTGGCGTCGCTATTAAACTCCCTTGCACACCACACAATTATTAGCAACTGTTAACGAGTTCTCCAAAGTTCTGGACAAGTCTGGACAGGTTGATGTCATCTTTATGAACTTTTCCAAGGCCTTTGACAAGGTCCCGCATATCAAGCTAATAGATAAAATGAAGGATATTGGCATTCCTCCGGAAACAATTAACTGGGTCATAGCATACTTAACGAATAGAAAACAGTACGTAGATATAAACGGTTTCACCTCTGGTTATTTGGGGGTGTTATCTGGAGTCCCGCAAGGGTCAGTTCTCAGGCCTATACTATTTATTATTTATATTAACGATTTAGTTCAAGCCATCCGACCTGGCGTGTCTGTTAAGTTATTTGCAGACGATTTCATAATTTTTAATACCATAAATTCTATCTCTGACCAGCGTGACTTGTGTGAGAACTTAATCTACACAAAAGAATGGTGTAAAAAGTGGGAAATGGTAATTAATTTTGAGAAAACTGCATATTTATGTCTGAGTAACAAAATCCGAAAACTGGAGTTTACTTATAATGTAGGTGGATACGCTATCAGGCAACTAGAAGAATTCAAGTACTTGGGCGTAACGATTATATCGAAGCTTAGCTGGACAGCACATATTGATGGTATATGTTCTGCTGCCAGGAGAAAATTAGGCTTTCTAAAATATAAATTGGGTCGTTTTTCTAGTTCACTAAAACTTAGAGCCTATAAAGTCATAGTTCGTCCTTCTCTTGAATATGCCAGCATTGTGTGGGACCCCCACACAGCTGGTAATATACAGAAAATAGAAAAAATACAACGATTAGCTGCTCAATTTATATACAACCGGTATAGATGTTGCGATTCGCCGTCAGCCCTGTTGCAGGATGCGAACCTCCAACTTTTCGCCGATCGAAGGAAAACTGCACGGCTTAACTTTTTCCGCCTTTTATACTTTTCCAGATCAGGATTGCATGCACCAGATTACATAACACAGGACACAACCAGGTCTTCATGTCATAAACATAGTCGTAGCATTACACCTATATTTGCACGCACTAACATTTACAAGTATTCATTTTTCCCGAGAACTGTCTTTGATTAGAATGCTCTGCCCCATGAATCCCCTATGCTCAACACGCCGAAATGAAACTATACCCTTTTCTTGTCGCTTAAGTCTGCTTCTTTGCCTGTATTTGTCCCTTGTTTTTCACGAATTTTTAATGTACATGAATTTTGTTCTGCAGTGAATGTATACTGCAGCGGAAGTGTATGTATGTAGAAGAATTTTGAACTGTATTGCCCTCTCCTGCATGGACCATACTTGGTCCGCAGTATTTGATAAATAAATAAATAAATAAAATGCATTTGTTCGTGCGTCAATCTAGAGAACACTCTGAGTACCGCCATCTCACGCATCGTATACCCTGTGGCACATAGCCGCTTTACACGTCCGTCTACCTGTCCGTCTGTCTGCCAGTCTGTCCGTCTGTCCGTCCATGCGTCCGTTCGTGCGTCAATCTAGAGAAACACTCTGAGTACTGCCATCTCGCGCGTCGTATACCCTGTGACACAGCCGCTTTACGCGTCCATCTGCCTGTCCGTCTGTCTGCCAGTCTGTCTGTCCGTCCGTGCGTCCGCCCGTGCGTCAATCTAGAGAACACTCAAAGTACCGCCATCTCGCACACCCTGTGGCACATAGCCGCTTTACACGTCCGTCATCTGTCCGTCGGTCTGCCAGTCTGTCTGTCTCTCCGTCCGTGGGTCCATCTAGAGAACACTCAAAATACTGCCATCTTGCATACCCCGTGGCACCTAGCCGCTTTACACTCTGAGTAGAGCCATCTCGCGCGTCGTATACCCTGTGGCACATACCCGCTTTACGCGTCCTTCTACCTGTCCGTCTGTCTTCCAGTCTGCCTGTCTGCCCGTCCGTGCGTCCATCTAGAGAACACTTAAAGTACTGCCATCTCGCATACCCCGTGGCACCTAGCCGCTTTACACTCTGAGTACAGCCATCTCGCGCGTCGTATACCCTGTGGCACATACCCGCTTTACGCGTCCTTCTACCTGTCCGTCTGTCTTCCAGTCTGCCTGTCTGCCCGTCCGTGCGTCCATCTAGAGAACACTTAAAGTACTGCCATCTCGCATACCCCGTGGCACATAGCCGCTTTACACGTCCGTCTACCTGTCCATCTGTCTGCCGGTTTGTCTGTCTGTCCATCCGTGCGTCCGTCCGTGCGTCTATATAGAGAACACTTAAAGTACCGCCATCTCGCATCTCGTATACCCTGTGGCAAATACCGCTTTACGCGTCCATCTACCTGTCCATTCGTCTGCTAGTCAGTCTGTATGTGTGTATGTTCGTACATGCGTCCATCCGTGCGTCCATCTAGAGAACACTCTGAGTACCGCCATCTCGCGCGTCGTATACGCTGTGGTACATACCCGCTTTACGCGTCCGTCTGTCTGCCAGTCTGTCTGCCTGTCCATCCGTGTGCCAATCTAGAGAAAACTCAAAGTACCGGCATCTCGCATACCCTGTGGCACATAGCCACTTTACACGTCCGTCTACCTGTTTGTCTGTCTGCCAGTCTGTCTGTCTGTCCGTTCGTGCGTCCGTCCGTGCGTCAATCTAGAGAACACTCAAAGTACCGACATCTCGCATATTCTGTGGCACATAGCCGCTTTATACGTCCGTCTACCTGTTTGTCTGTCTGCCATTCTGTCTGTCTGTCTGTGCGTGCGTCCGTCCGTGCGTCAATATAGAGAACACTTGTAGGCTTATGCCACAGGAGCGAAAGAGAGACTAGCGTGAACGATAACCGATGCCAGCCCGGAACGTGAGCCGTGGCTTCACGTGCCCCGGCCTAGCGCCTTCTTTATTTTCTTCTGTCGCCATCGCGCGCTCTCCGGTTGGCGCGCCGCCCGAACGAGGGCGCTACAGGGCCCCCCGTGTAGACTGGAAGTCGGAATGTGACTTGCCGTTTGTGGTATTCCAATGGAAGATCAGTCGTTGATGAGAGGCTTTCTAGGGCGGTCTCCAGGTACGCCGGCTTGAGTCGGTCCAAGCTGACTGTTTCTTCACGGCCGTTCTGGGGGTGCGGTGAAGGACGCGGAATGGTCCGTCGTAGGCTGGTGTCAAAGGTGGTGTGACCGCGTCGTGGCGCACGAAAACACGTGTTGCAGTGGCCAGATCAGGGTGGGCGAATATGGTCTTGTGTTCGGAAGGTCTGGGTGGAGTGGGCCGGAGGTCTTGAACGCAGTCGGGGAGGCATTGTAGGAATTGCTGTGGCTAGTCTGGTAGCTTCGTTGTCGTGAAGAAGTCTCCCGCATGCCGTAGGGAAGTGCCATACACCAGCTCTGCTGTTGAGCACTACAGGTCTGCCCGGATGACAGCTCGTAAACCTAAGAGCACCAGTGGCAAGGCATCAGCCCAGGTGGCTCTATTGAGGCGGGTAGTCAAGGCGGTCTTCAGTTGTCAGTGAAGGCGTTCCACCATGCCGTTGGCGCTGGGATGATAAGTCGTGGTATGGCAATGTCTGGCTCCGAGGATGCGTATAAGGCAAGTAAACAGCGAGGACTCAAACTGACGTCCACGGTCTGTTGTCATGGTGCCAGGACAGCCAAAACGGGATACCCACGTAGAAATGAAAACGCGGGTGACTGTCTCGGCTGTGATATCTTGAATTGGAACAGCCTCTGGCCAGCGTGTGAAGCGATCGACCATGGTCATTGTATAATGGTACCCCTGAGACACTGGTAGAGGGCCCACAATGTCTAGATGAACATGGTCGAAACGACGGCCGGGTGGAAGGAAAGGTTGGGGCAGCGTCTTAGTATGACGGGATACCTTTGTCATCTAGCAGGGCAGGCACATGCGCGCCCAAGCGCGCACATCACCGCTGATTCCGGGCCAGACATAGCGCTGGGTGAGAAGACGTTGAGTTGTCCGAATGCCAGGGTGACAGATGTCGTGTAAGGAGTGGAAAACGGTGCGTCGCAATGAAGCGGGAACGAAAGGGCGGGAAGGTCAGCTGAGACATCGCACCACAAGCGCTCAGATGATAATGGATGAGGCACCAGGCGTTGTCGGAGATAACGGGGGTTCTCCCGAAAAGCGGCAAGCTCTCCATCATCTTGCTGTGCCGAGGAGAATGAGGCCCAGTCGATGGTTGGCGGTGGAGAGTCAACCGCAGCTATACGAGAAAGGGCATCTGCGGCGGTGTTGTCAGCTCCTTTCACGTGGCGGATGTCGGTCGTGAACTCCGACATATAAGCCAGATGGCGGAGTTCACGGGGCACGTACTTGGATGAGTTAGTGCGGAAAACATACGCCAGTGGCTTATGGTCAGTCAGCACGTAAAACGAGCATCCTTCCAGGAAATGCCGAAAGTGCGGTATTGCAGCGTAGATGGTGTTGGAAATTGTTTGAACCTCCCGCGCGAATAGCGCGCGCACCAAGAGACGGAGAACGACGAGGAAGAGGAAGAGACCAGCCAAAATAGAACACGCTCTTTTACCATGGATGCTGGCGTTTGCGTCTCCTTCATTTGGTGCCTTTAAACTCCGAAGCGTGGTTTTCCCACAACGATTTTGGTGCCGAAGAAAGTATGGAGAACACGACGGAAACGAGCCAGGCTTCATCTGATCAGGAACTTGAGCAGCTGATGAAATTTCTCCGCATCGAAGTTGAATGTCGAGAAAAGAGTTCTTTAGTGAACAATTTGCCAACGACATCGAACAACAGCGTACCTGTATTAAATAGATCATTCAAGAAGCAGTCCGCGACTCCTACAGCATCCGTTCTTCAAAACAAGACACTATCTTCCCCCTCGTCCTGTTTTTTCTGCGCTGCTACCGATCACAAGACAGAGGACTGCACGAGTGACATGACTCTGGCCGAGAAGCGCAACAAACTTGTAACAGACGGTCGATGCTTCCGGTGCACGTCAAAAGGACATCTGGTCCACAATTGCCGGCGCAGAGTGCACTGCCAAGCATGCAAGCGCAGACACGCCTCCTCGATGTGCAATGCTAGTAGTTCTGAAACACCATCAGTGACTAATGCTCAGAAGAAACCGAATGCTACGGTGCAAGTTTCCACTCAGAGAGCTTCAGTTCCCCGACTCATCAATGATGTTCTTCTCCAGACTTTTCGAGCTTGGGTAACGACTTCATCTCATTGTTGCTATATACGCGGTGTTCTCGACAACGGAAGCCAGCGAACGTTCGTCACTGAGAGCGTCGCTTCCAAGCTAAGTCTACCTGCTGTTGCCGAGACCGAACTCGCCATCAGTGCGTTTGGTAGAGCGAGCGACCCAACCCGACGATTCAAAATGGTCAAGATCACGCTCCGCAGTCAGCACGACGACCTAACCATTGACATTGAGGCCATAGTGGTGCCCTTTATTTGCGAGGAGATGATTGAAGCACCAAGGCAGAGTCGTCTTCTTCAAGCCATCGCAGCGGAGGGGAAACATCTGGCTGACGCAGTCGTTTACCCGAGTGTAGATTGTGAGCCAGGTGTGAGTGTCCTCATTGGATCGGACCAGCTTTGGAAGTTGATGCCCAACACGAGTGAAGTGAGGTGGGATGAAGAAAACCCTGCCTTACTCGCCATTAACACAAAGATGGGCTGGACTCTCCAAGGCCCCTTATCTGGTGGTGGAAGCACGAGTAACAAAGCAAGCACCCAAGTATGTGTTCTTCGAACAGGTTCCCACGAAGACGACCAGATCGCCTTCCCATTACAAAGATTTTGGGACCTCGATGCTATCGGAATTGTCGACACGCCGTCGTCTCAGTGCAACGCAGATATTTTGGAAGAATTCAACAACACTACCAGGCTTCGGAAAGGACGCTATGAAGTTGCGTTGCCATGGAAATCACCTCTCGTCGACATGGCCGACAATCGCAAAGTAGCCCTTTCGAGGCTCCATGGACTCGTCAAGCGGCTGTCACCAAACGACGAAGCCATGAGAGCCTACGATAAGGCTATCAGGCAGTATGAGGTGGACGGTCATGCTGAAAAAGTTGAAGATGCCCCTTATTGTACACAGCACCTATACTACATGCCGCATCGAGAGGTAATCCGCGAAACATCTACGACGACGAGACTTCGCGTAGTCTTCGACGCATCATCGCATGCATCAGGAGCTTGTTCTCTCAACGAACAACTCGAAAAAGGTCCTAATCTGAATGCTGACCTTTTCAAGGTTTTGATCCGGTTTCGCCTTTTCGCCATCGGAATTACAGCAGACGTGCAGAAGGCGTTTCTACAAATCAGCATTCGAGAAGAAGACAGAGATGCTCTTCGTTTCTTGTGGTTTGAAGGGCTACCAATGTCAGGCAGACCACTGCCAAAAATACAAGAAATGCGAATGACCAGAGTTCCATTCGGCACCTCCGCAAGCCCTTTCCTATTATCTGCAACGTTGAAATACCATTTCGATCACGTTGAACAAATTTACCAAGTAACGGCCGCAAAACTGAAGGCAAGCTTCTACGTCGATGACCTAGTTTTCGGAGCTTCAACGACAAAAGAAGCGCTACAACTCTACGAAGAGACGAAGGCCATAATGGAGCTGGCCGGAATGAAAATGCAGAAGTGGTCAACAAACTGCGACCTGTTAAGAGAGAAGCTCAAGCAAGCAGGAGAGACGTCAGCTGAGCAGGTCACACAATCTAAGGTTCTTGGGCTATCCTGGAACTACACCGACGACACCATTTCGGTGAAAATTGACTCTGTGACGAAAGTCTTAAAAGCGGGACTTTGTACCAGGCGAACTGTGCTTCAGGCTTCATCACGAATTTTCGACCCCTTGGGACTGCTAGCACCGTTCACCATTCGAGTTAAAATACTTTTTCAGAAGATATGGATGCAAGGACTCGATTGGGAAAGCGTTCTCCCCGAGACATTGAAGATCGAGTGGGACAAGTGGACTGTCGAACTTCAAGACCTCAAAGACTTTAGAACCAAGAGGTATCAACTAGACAACAGCAGCCCTGATAAAAGCACTCACCAGCTGCATATATTCACGGACGCTAGCCCGTGTGCCTACGGAGTAGTGGCATACATACGAGTGGAAGACAGTACCGGAGCGGTTCGACTCCAGCAGCTGCTCGCTAAGTCTCGGGTCGCTCCAATCAAGGGTCTCACTTTACCACGCCTGGAACTCGTCGCTGCGGTTCTTGGAGCTCGACTTCTTAAGCTACTTGTGGATACTTTGCCACACACAAATATAGAATACTTCTGCTGGACCGACTCCCAAGTTTGCTTGAGTTGGATCAAGTCTACAGCCACCAAGTGGAAGCCCTTCGTTTGTAACAGGGTAATTGAGATCCAAGGGCTCACAGACCCGAGTCGCTGGAGACATTGCTCTGGAAAGACAAACCCAGCCGACTTAGTTACAAGAGGGATATCAGCGCATCACCTTTGTACTAGCGATTTATGGTGGCATGGGCCTGACTGGCTATCTGGTACCCAAGAAACGTGGCCGGCAAGTGAAGCTGGTCCTCATGAGTCAACGGATGAACTATGTAGATCAAACGACGAAGACACAACAGTTTTGGCTTGTCAATGCTCGCAAGCAGAGCCACTTTTCGAGCTCGACAAGTACAGCAGCTGGATACGAGTTGTTAGAATCACAGCTTGGATTCGAAGATTTATTCACAATTGTCGAGTGCACACCAGTCGTCGTCTGATGGGCCCACTCACTGCCCCTGAGATAAAAGAAGGCGAGTTTACATGGATGAAGAATGCACAAGCGGAAGCCTTTAGTATAGAACTCGCCTCATTGTTAAAAAACCAACCATTAGCTAAGGCATCCCGAATTCGTAATCTGCATCCATTCCTGGACAATGATGGGATTTTAAGAATCAAGACCCGGCTTGACAACGTAAAAACATCAGAATACGTGAGGTGCCCGATTCTACTACCAGCTGACCACCGCTGCACATACCTCATCATCGACCGCACGCACCGGCGCCTGCTGCACAGTGGTGTAAACGATACCCTTTCAGAGCTACGCGAGTGTTTTTGGGTGATTAAGGGCCGCCAGTGTGTGAAAAAAGTGCTCTCTAGGTGCAAAGTGTGTGCTAGATTCAAGCTCCAACCTGCAACAGCCCCTACCGCACCACTGCCGACCGACAGGGTTAAGAGATCACACCCTTTTCAAGTTGTGGGTGTTGACTTTGCTGGTCCCGTTTTTGTGAAAGGAACCAGTCCCGTGAAGGCCTATATCGTTATTTTTACGTGTGCCGTCGTTCGGGCGATCCATTTGGAGTTGTGCTCCGATATGACGGCGGGGTCATTTTTAATGGCTTTCCGTCGGTTTGTGTCGCGACGCGGCTTGCCTAGTGTTATTTATTCCGACAATGCTCTAGCTTTTCATGCTGCCAGTCGCGACTTAAAAGTGATGTACAGAGCTTTGAGAGACTTCCAAGTACAGGACTTTTGCTCTAATAACCACATTACCTGGAAATTCATTGCAGAACGTAGTCCTTGGTGGGGTGGATTTTGGGAGAGGATGATTCGCACTGTTAAAAGCTGCCTACGGAAAATTCTAGGGAAAGGTTGCTTTGATTTCGAGCAGCTTGTGACCATTCTTGCCGAAGTAGAAAATGTAGTGAATTCTAGGCCATTAACGTACCTCTCCGCTGACGCTACCGATCCAGCTGTACTTACACCTTCGCACTTTCTAACCGGTAGGAAGTCTACTACACTGCCTAGTGCTAATACTGCTGAAACGTCGGGAACTCGCTCCGATACTTTAAAGCATTGGAAGTACAGGCAGCAAATAGTGGCTGATTTTTGGAAGCGTTGGTATAAAGACTACCTCTTGTGCTTGAGGAGTGCACACATTAGGCGAGTACAGCCTTGCAACCAGCTTAAGGTTAACGATGTAGTCGTCATTAAGGAAGACAAGGTGCCCATAACTTTTTGGAAAGTTGGTAGAGTTACTGACGTGTACTTATCAAGTGATAATCACGTTAGAGCCTGCAAGATTGTCTTGGCAGGAGGTACGGAAGTTACGAGGCCAGTACAACTTTTATGCCCGTTGGAGCTGGGCGATTGAACTTTCGGGCGCGGAGGATGTTGGAAATTGTTTGAACCTCCCGCGCGAATAGCGCGCGCACCAAGAGACGGAGAACGACGAGGAAGAGGAAGAGACCAGCCAAAATAGAACACGCTCTTTTACCATGGATGCTGGCGTTTGCGTCTCCTTCATTTGGTGCCTTTAAACTCCGAAGCGTGGTTTTCCCACAGATGGCTAGTAATTCCCGGGTCTCAGCAGGAAGTAGCTTCCGAGAGTAAAACGACAAGGGTCTCCACTCGGAGTTAATGCACTGCTGTAAGACGGCTCCGACGGCCAAGCTGGATGCGTCCACCATCAACCGAGTATGGGCGTCGCTGCGTGGATGAATGAGAAGCACGGCGTTAGCGACCGCTTGCTTAGCAGCAGCAAAGGCGGCCTGGGCCTCTGACGACCAAGGAATGGCGGAGGACGGGCCGGCGGTCGACCGAAGGAGGTCGGTGAGCGGTCGTAGCAGTTCGGCACAGTGTGGTATGAAGCGCCTAGAAAAATTCACAAGCCCCAGGAATTGACGTAATTGGCGCAGTGTTGTAGGCTGAGGATAATCCTGAATTGCTTTAACGTGGGACCGGAGAGGGCGTATTCCTTTGGATGATATGTGATGGCCCAAGAACTCGAGCTCAGATGCGCCGAAAGTACACTTAGAGGCGTTCACAACGAGGCCGTATTGCTGAAGACTTTGGAACAGAGCGCGTAGATGGTGCTCATGATCTTCAGGTGTGCGGCTGGCGATGAGGACATAGTCAAGGTACGCAAACACAGTCGGAAGACCCCGTGTGACCTCAGAAATGAACCGCTGGAAAGTTTGAGCCGAATTGCGGAGTCCAAAAGGCATCCGCACGTATTCAAACAACCCAAAGGGCGTCGTGATGGCGGTCTTAGGTATGTCGGCGGGCTCGACAGGAATCTGGTGGTACGCCTTAACAAGGTCCACTTTGCTGAAAATTATGCAGCCATCGAGGCGCGATGTAAAATCCTGGATGTGAGGTAGAGGATAGCTGTCGTGGACAGTCTTGGCGTTCAACGCTCGATAGTCCCCACAAGAACGCCAGTCACCAGGATCACGCTTTGGCGCCAAATTCAGCGGGGAAGCCCAAGCGCTTGACGACGGGCGGATAATGCCGAGCTGCAGCATGTGCTCAAACTCCCGTTTAGCAATAGCGAGGCGGTCTCCGAACAAGCGGCGTGGTCGAGCAGCTACCGGTGGACCCCGGGTGACGATGTGGTGTGTCACCGTATGTTTAGGCGGCTGAGTGAGGTTGCACGGTTTAGTTAACTCCGGGAAATTCGCCAAGATTTTTTTGAACGGTGAGGAAGGTATCAGCATGCGGATGGCCATTGGAGCGATGTCGGACAGGACTCCCGAGATGAAGAGACGAGTCTTACCATCTATGAGGCGGCGCCGCCGTACGCTGACGTCCAAATCGAAGTATGAGAGGAAGTCCGAGCCGATGATCGGTTGAACCACGTCTGCGATGACGAAAACCCACCGGAAAATGCAGCGAAGGCCGAAGTCGAGGGTGAGAGATCGGACCCCATACGTTGCTATCAACGAGGCGTTGGCAGCACGAAGCACTTGCCCCTGTGACTTTGAACGATCAGCCTTAATCGGGGGCACAACGCCAATTTCCGCGCCCATATCTATGAGGAACCTGGCGCCCGATGGCTGGTTCGTGACCATGAAAAGGCGGCTGGGACGAGAAGGGAGATCACACGCCGCCATCAGTGATCCCGGCAGGCGTTTCCCTGCCAAGAACATGGGCGTGTACACTTCGGGGCTCGGTGTCGGAAACGCCGGTGGTACCAGCAGAGGGGTGGAGGGCTGGGACTCCGAGCATCTCGTGTGCGTGGAAGAGGTCGACGACCGGAGCGAGGCGAACGAGTCTACTGCAGGGGGCTCCGGAGTGTGGCAATGGAGGCGGCGAGTTCGTCAATGCGGGCCTCAAGGCGCGAAATCACCGTGTCTGCTGGTGGTAAGACAGCGTTGACAGATGGGGAGGTCGCTTCATGAACCTGATCGGCGAGCTCCGCCAGGCGGTCGAGATTGACGTCGCCGGCCGCCGCGAGGACGAGGCGGATCGGCTGAGAAAGGCGTTGGAGGAAGAGCTCGCGAAGCAACGCTGAGTGGGCAGAAACGTCGTGTTTCCCAAGAAGCTGTCGCATTCGGCGCAGTAGTTAGGAGGGGCGCCTGTTGCCAAGGTCCCCCTCTGCAAGGAGCTGCTGTAGGCAAACGCGTTCCGAAGGCATGAATCGTTCCAGCACCTTGGTTTTAAGGTGCTGATATGGCGTAGTGTCCGAGGGGTTGGAGAGGACGTCGGAGAGCTCGCTGGCAACGTCAGGAGGAAGGACGGAGGCTACGTGGTAGTAGCGTGTCGTTTCCGAGGCGATGCGGTGCAGGGAGAATTGCGCCTCGACCTGATGAAACCAAACTTGCGGGTCCTGTGGCTAGAAAGATGGGAGACGCAGTTGCACGGCCGAGACGTCCTGCGGACGTGAGGCTTGTTCGGTTGCGGGTGCATTCGAGTCAGTCATTGTCTTCGTCCGGATCACCACTTGTAGGCTTATGCCACAGGAGCGAAAGAGAGACACGCCTGAACGATAACCGATGACAGCCGGGAACGTGAACCGTGGCTTCACGTGCCACGGCCTAGCGCCTTCTTTTTTTTCTTCTGTCGCCAACGCGCCCTCTCCGGTTTGCGCGCCGCCCGAACGAGGGCGCTACATGTCCATCCGTGCGTCTATCTAGAAAACACTTAATGCACCGCCATCTCGCAACTCGTATACCCTGTGGCACATAGCCGCTTTACACGTCCGTCTACTTGTCCGTCTGTCTGCCAGTCTGTCTGTCTGTCCGTCGGCCCATGCGTCCATTCGTGCGTCAATCTAGAGAACACTCTGAGTACCGCCTTCTCGAGCGTCGTATACCTTGTGGCAACTACTCGCTTTACGTGTCCGTCTTCCTGTCCCTCTGTCTGCCAGTCTGTTTGTCGGTTCGTCCATGCCTCCGTCCATGCGTCCGTCCGTGCGTTCATCTAGAGAACACTAAAAGTACCACCATCTCGCACACCCTGTAGCACATAGCCGCTTTACACGTCCGTCATCTGTCCGTCTGTCTGCCAGTCTGTCTGTCTCTCCGTCCGTGGGTCCATCTAGAGAACACTCAAAATACTGCCATCTTGCATACCCTGTGGCACCTAGCCGCTTTACACTCTGAGTACAGCCATCTCGCGCGTCGTAAACCCTGTGGCACATACCCGCTCTACGCGTCCTTCTACCTGTCCGTCTGTCTTCCAGTCTGCCTGTCTGTCCGTCCATGCGTCCGTCCGTGCGTCCATCTAGAGAACACTTAAAGTACTGCCATCTCGCATACCCTGTGGCACATAGCCACTTTACACGTCCGTCTACCTGTCCATACGTATGCTAGTCAGTCTGTATGTGTGTCTGTTCGTCCATGCATCAATCCGTGCGTCCATCTAGAGAACACTCAAAGTACCGCCATCTCGCATACCCTGTGGCACATAGCCCCTTTACTCGTCCGTATACCTGTCCGTCTGTCTGCCAGTCTGTCTGTCTGTCCGTCCGCCCATGCGTCCATTCGTGCGTCAATCTAGAGAACACTCTGAGTACCGCCATTTCGCGCGTCGTATACCCTGTGGCACATACCCGCTTTGCGCGTCCGTCTACCCGTCCGTCTGTCTGCCAGTCTGTCTGCCTGTCCGTCCGTGCGTCCATCCGTGCGTCAATCTAGAGAAAACTCAAAGTACCGGTATCTCGCATACCCTAGGGTACATAGCCGCTTTACACGTCCTTCTACCTGATTGTCTGTCTGCCAGTCTGTCTGTCTGTCCATCCGTGCGTCCGTCCGTGCGTCAATCTAGAGAAAACTCAAAGTACCGGTATCTCGCATACCCTGTGGCACATTGCCGCTTTACACGTCCGTCTACCTGTTTGTCTGCCAGTCTGTGTTTCTGTCCGCCCATGCGTCCGTCCGTGCATTCATCTAGAGAACACTAAAAATACCGCCATCTCGCACACCCTGTGGCACATAGCCGCTTTACACGTCCGTCATCTGTCCGTCTGTGTGCCAGTCTTGTTGTCTGTCCATCCGTGCATCCGTCCGTGCGTCTATATAGAGAACGCTCTGAGTACCGCCATCTCGCGCGTCGTATACCCTATGGCACATACCCGCTTTGCGCGTCCGTCTACCTGTCCGTCTGTCTGCCAGTCTGTCTGCCTGTCCGTCCGTGCGTCAATCTGGAGAAAACTCAAAGTACCGGCATCTCGCATACCCTGTGGCACATAGCCGCTTTACACGTCCGTCTACCTGTTTGTCTGTCTGCCAGTCTGTCTGTCTGTCCGTCCGTGCGTCCGTCCGTGCGTCAATCTAGAGAACACTAAAAGTACCGCCATCTCGCACACCCTGTGGCACATAGCGGCTTTACACGTCCGTCATCTGTCCGTCTGTGTGCCAGTCTGGTTGTCTGTCCATCCTTGCGTTCGTCCGTGCGTCTATATAGAGAACACTTAAAGCACCGCCATCTCGCATCTCGTATACCCTGTGGCAAATGCCGCTTTACGCGTCCATCTACCTGTCCATTCGTCTGCAAGTCAGTCTGTATGTGTGTCTGTGCGTCCATGCGTCCATCCGTGCGTCCATCTAGAGAACACTCAAAGTACCGCCATCTCTCATACCCTGTGGCACATAGCATATTTACACGTCCGTCTACCTGTCCGTCTGTCTGCCAGTCTGTCTGTCTGTCCGTCCATGCGTCCATTCGTGCGTCAATCTAGAGAACACTCTGAGTACTGCCATCTCGCGCGTCGTATACGCTGTGGCACATACCCGCTTTACGCGTCCCTCTGTCTGCCAGTCTGTCTGCCTGTCCGTCCGTGCGTTAATCTAGAGAAAACTCAAAGTGCCGCCATCTCGCACACCCTGTGGCACATAGCCGCTTTACACGTCCGTCTACCTGTCCGTCTGTCTGCCAGTCTGTCTGTCTCTCCGTCCGTGGGTCCATCTAGAGAACACTCAAAATACTGCCATCTTGCATACCCTGTGGCACATAGTCGCTTGACACTCTGAATACCGTTATCTCGCGCGTCATATACCCTGTGGCACACAGATGCTTTAGGCGTCCGTCTACCTGTCCGTCTGTCTGCCAGTCTGTCGTCTGTCCGTCCGTGCCTCCATTTAGAGAACACTTAAAGAACCGCCATCTCGCATACCCTGTGGCACAGCCGCTTTACACGTTCGTCTACCTGTCCGTCTGTCTTCCCGTCTGCCCGTCTGCCCGTCCGTGCGTCCGTCCGTGCATCCATCTAGAGAACACCTAAAGTACTGCCATCTCGCATACCCTGTGGCACATAGCTGCTTTACACGTTCGTCTACCTGTCCATTCGTATGCTAGTCAGTCTGTATGTGTGTCTGTTCGTCCATGCGTCCATCCGTGCGTCCATCTAGAGAACACTCAAAGTACCGCCATCTCGCATACCCTGTGGCACATAGCCCCTTTACACGTCCGTCTACCTGTCCGTCTGTCTGCCAGTCTGTCTGTCCGTCCGCCCATGCGTTCATTCGTGCGTCAATCTAGTGAACACTCTGAGTACCACCTTCTCGCGCGTCGCATACCTTGTGGCAACTACTCACTTTACGCGTCCGTCTTCCTGTCGGTCTGTCTGCAAGTCTGTTTGTCGGTTCGTCCATGCGTCCGTCCGTGCGTTCATCTAGTGAACCCTCAAAGTACCGCCATCTCGCATACCCTGTCGCACATAGCCGCTTTACACGTCCGTCTACCTGTCCGTCTGTCTGCCAGTCTGTCTGTCATTCCGTCCGTGCGTCCATCTAGAGAACACTCAAAGTACTGCCATCTCGCATGCCCTGTGGTACATAGTCGCTTTACACGTCCGTCTACCTGTCCGTCTGTCTGCCAGTCTGTCGGTCTGTCTGTCCATGCGTCCATTCGTGCGTCAATCTAGAGAACACTCTGAGCACCGCCATCTCGCGCGTCGTATACCCTGTGGCACATACCCGCTTTACGCGTCCGTGTACCTGTCTATCTGTCTGCCAATCTGTCTGTCTGTCCGTCCATGTGTCCATCCGTGCGTCTATCTAGAAAACACTTAATGCACCGCCATCTCGCAGCTCGTATACCCTGTGGCAAATACCGCTTTACGCATCCGTCTACCTGTCCGTCCGTCTGCTAGTCTGTCTGTCTGTCCGTTCGTGAATCCGTCGCTGTGTCCATCTACAGCACATTCAAAGTACCGCCATCTCGCATACCCTGTGGCACATAGCCGCTATACGCGTCCGTATACCTGTCCGTCTGTCTGCCAGTCTGTGTGTTCCTCCATGCGTTTGTTCGTGCATCAATCTAAAGAACACTCTGACTACCGCCATCTCACGCATCGTATACCCTGTGGCACATAGCCGCTTTACACGTCCGTCTACCTGTCCGTCTGTCTGCCAGTCTGTCTGTCTGTCCGTCCATGCGTCCGTTCGTGCGTCAATCTACAGGACACTCTGATTACTGCCATCTCGCGCGTCGTATACCCTGTGGCACAGCTGCTTTACGCGTCCGTCTGCCTGTGCGTCTGTCTGCCTGTCTGTCTGTCTGTCCGTCCGTGCGTCCGTCCGTGCGTCAATCTAGAGAACACTCATAGTACTGCCATCTCGCATACCCTGTAGCACATAGCTGCTTTACACGTTCGTCTACCTGTCCATTCGTATGCTAGTCAGTCTGTATGTGTGTCTGTTCGTCCATGCGTCCATCCGTGCGTCCATCTAGAGAAAACTCAAAGTACCGCCATCTCGCATACCCTGTGGCACATAGCCCCTTTACACGTCCGTCTACCTGTCCGTCTGTCTGGCAGTCTGTCTGTCCGTCCGCCCATGCGTTCATTCGTGCGTCAATCTAGAGAACACTCTGAGTACCACCTTCTCGCGCGTCGCATACCTTGTGGCAACTACTCACTTTACGCGTCCGTCTTCCTGTCGGTCTGTCTGCAAGTCTGTTTGTCGGTTCGTCCATGCGTCCATCCGTGCGTTCATCTAGTGAACCCTCGAAGTACCGCCATCTCGCATACCCTGTCGCACATAGCCGTTTTACACGTCCGTCTACCTGTCCGTCTGTCTGCCAGTCTGTCTGTCATTCCGTCCGTGCGTCCATCTAGACAACACTCAAAGTACTGCTATCTCGCATGCCCTGTGGTACATAGCCGCTTTACACGTCCGTCTACCTGTCCGTCTGTCTGCCAGTCTGTCGGTCTGTCTGTCCATGCGTCCATTCGTGCGTCAATCTAGAGAACACTCTGAGCACCGCCATCTCGCGCGTCGTATACCCTGTGGCACATACCCGCTTTACGCGTCCGTGTACCTGTCTATCTGTCTGCCAGTCTGTCTGTCTGTATGTCCATGTGTCCACCCGTGCGTCTATCTAGAAAACACTTATTGCACCGCCATCTCGCAACTTGTATACCCTGTGGCAAATACCGCTTTACGCATCCGTCTACCTGTCCGTCCGTCTGCTAGTCTGTCTGTCTGTCCGTCGGTGAATCCGTCGCTGTGTCCATCTACAGCACACTCAAAGTACCGCCATCTCGCATACCCTGTGGCACATAGCCGCTATACGCGTCCGTATACCTGTCCGTCTGTCTGCCAGTCTGTGTGTTCCTCCATGCGTTTGTTCGTGCGTCAATCTAAAGAACACTCTGAGCACCGCCATCTCGCGCGTCGTATACCCTGTGGCACATACCCGCTTTACGCGTCCGTGTACCTGTCTATCTGTCTGCCAGTCTGTCTGTCTGTCCGTCCATGTGTCCATCCGTGCGTCTATCTAGAAAACACTTAATGCACCGCCATCTCGCAACTCGTATACCCTGTGGCAAATACCGCTTTACGCATCCGTCTACCTGTCCGTCCGTCTGCTAGTCTGTCTGTCTGTCCGTCCGTGAATCCGTCGCTGTGTCCATCTACAGCGCACTCAAAGTACCGCCATCTCGCATACCCTGTGGCACATAGCCGCTTTACACGTCCGTCTACCTGTTTGTCTGCCAGTCTGTCTGTCTGTCCGTCCATGCGTCCGTCCGTGCGTTCATCTAGAGAACACTAAAAGTACCACCATCTCGCACACCCTGTAGCACATAGCCGCTTTACACGTCCGTCATCTGTCCGTCTGTCTGCCAGTCTGTCTGTCTCTCCGTCCGTGGGTCCATCTAGAGAACACTCAAAATACTGCCATCTTGCATACCCTGTGGCACCTAGCCGCTTTACACTCTGAGTACAGCCATCTCGCGCGTCGTAAACCCTGTGGCACATACCCGCTCTACGCGTCCTTCTACCTGTCCGTCTGTCTTCCAGTCTGCCTGTCTGTCCGTCCATGCGTCCGTCCGTGCGTCCATCTAGAGAACACTTAAAGTACTGCCATCTCGCATACCCTGTGGCACATAGCCACTTTACACGTCCGTCTACCTGTCCATACGTATGCTAGTCAGTCTGTATGTGTGTCTGTTCGTCCATGCATCAATCCGTGCGTCCATCTAGAGAACACTCAAAGTACCGCCATCTCGCATACCCTGTGGCACATAGCCCCTTTACTCGTCCGTCTACCTGTCTGTCTGTCTGCCAGTCTGTCTGTCAGTCCGTCCGCCCATGCGTCCATTCGTGCGTCAATCTAGAGAACACTCTGAGTACCGCCTTCTCGCGCGTCGCATACCTTGTGGCAACTACTCGCTTTACGCGTCCGTTTTCCTGTCCGTCTGTCTGCCAGTCTGTCTGTCCGTCCATGCGTCCGTCCGTGCGTCCATCTAGAGAACACTTAAAGTACCGGCTACTCGCATCTCGTATACCCTGTGGCAAATACCGCTTTACGCGTCCATCTACCTGTCTATTCGTCCTGTAGTCAGTCTGTATGTGTGTCTGTTCGACCTTGCGTCCATCCGTGCGTCCATCTAGAGAACACTCAAAGTACCGCCATCTCGCATGCCCTGTGGTACATAGCCGCTTTACACGTCCGTCTACCTGTCCGTCTGTCTGCCAGTCTGTCGGTCGTTCTGTCCATGCGTCCATTCGTGCGTCAATCTAGAGAACACTCTGAGCACCGCCATCTCGCGCGTCGTATACCCTGTGGCACATACCCGCTTTACGCGTCCGTGTACCTGTCTATCTGTCTGCCAGTCTGTCTGTCTGTCCATCCATGTGTCCATCCGTGCGTCTATCTGGAAAACACCTAATGCACCGCCATCTCGCAACTCGTATACCCTGTGGCAAATACCGCTTTACGCATCCGTCTACCTGTCCGTCCGTCTGCTAGTCTGTCTGTCTGTCCGTCCATGAATCCCTCCATGTGTCCATCTACAGCACACTCAAAGTACCGCCATCTCGCATACCCTGTGGCACATAGCCGCTTTACGCGTCCGTATACCTGTCCGTCTGTCTGCCAGTCTGTCTGTTCCTCCTCCAGAGGGCACGGCGGCATTCGTCGGAGCAGCATGTTTGATTCTGCTTGGCTTGTTGTGCAGGTTGTATTTTTGATCCGACTGCTGCCATGTGCCGAACAACCCGCTCATTCTGGGCCTGCGCTGTGGACTGCCGATTTATCGCACAAGTGGAAAACGCCTGCTTGGACTGATCATCTTTTCATCGACTCAGCGGACGGGACACCGAATTGGCCTCCCAACTCGGTGACGTCGACCAGACAGGATATAAAGTCTCCGGTCGAGCCCTGTCTTCTCAGAGGGCACGGCAGCACTCGTTGGAGAAGCATGTTTGATTCTGCTTGGCTTGTTGTGCAGGTCAGTTTTTACAACACGCTTCTGGATTTTGTTCAAGTTCATACACTGTTATAGTGCTGCCGTGCCCTCAAAGATGTATTCATGTTGTCATAGATTGCTGGTCTGTTTTTCTGCTCCTGTTATGTGGCGATGTGGAAAGTAACCCTGGTCCCGAGATAGAACAAATGTTGAAGGATATTATGCTTCAGTTAAAAGAGCTAAAGGAAGCGGACACAAAGCGCGATGCGACACTTTCTGAGGTAAATGCGAAGCTGTCAAAACTAGACGAGGTTCTGAAAATATCAAAGGAAAATGAAGAAAAGATACGGAAACTGGAGGGAACAGTAGAGCGGTTGGAGAAGGCTTTGGCTGGGCTGGACCGGAGACTGAACGATTATGAAAATCGTTCTCGCAGAAACAATGTAGTCATCTTCGGAATTCCTGAGGAACCAACAGAAACAAGGCAGGATCTAAAGAATAAGGTTTTGCGTAAGGTTTTCGGCGAAACACTTGGTGTTTCCGTCAGGTCTGTAGAACGAATTCACCGAATAGGAAGGCTGCAAAAAGGCCGCCACAGGCCAGTTATCCTCCGGCTGTACGACTACAACGAAAAAATGGAATTGTTCAGGAACTGCCCAAAGCTCAAAGGTTCTGAAGTGTCGATCTCCCACGATTATTCTCAAGCCACACAGCGCATAAGAAATAAGTTGTGACAATCTGGATTATCACAGGACAAGTGTACTGGTGGTAAGATGCAACTGGTGCATGACAAGTTGTTTCTAAACGATGACGTTTATGGGTGGGACGACACAGCTGGTCGCAGGGTGTTTCTACGTAAGTCTTCCCGCGCGGAAAAATGACAAACCCAAAATAAAACTGAGCATGCGCGTAAGACTTTCCGATTGCTGTGCCTGAATGCTCAAAGTGTATGCAACAAGCAAGAGCAACTCGAGCACCTTTTGCTTTCTTACGACCCACACGTAGCAGTAATATCGGAGACATGGTTGCTCCCTCAAATTCCAGATAATTGCATATTTCCTTCTTTATACACATGTTATCGGAAAGATCGTCAAACAAGAGGGGGCGGAGTTGCTATCCTTGTTAAACGCGACGTATCGTCCGTTTCCTTGCCTGACATTAATAGCTGCCACGAAAGTGTTTTTTGTAAAGCTGTAATTGCTGGTAACCCTATTATTATTGCGGGAGTCTATAGGCCCCTTGGCGCCCCACCGGCTTTCTTGATAGACCTGTACGAGAACTTAGAAAAATACCGAAATCAAAACATCATTATTGCAGGTGATTTTAATACGCCAGGCATGCATTGGGAATCGATGAAATGTGGTTCTATTGATGTGCAGAGTGCTGAAATATTACTAGACATGTCGCTTGCTTACTCCCTTACGCAAACAGTCCTTGATCCTACGCGCGTGACAAGTTCAGCTTCTTCAATACTAGATCTCGTTTTCTGTTCCACAAGTTTTGAATCCTGTATAGCAACAGTTTTAGATGGCATTTCTGATCACAAATTGGTCAATTTCAATTGTTCTTTACCTCGTAGAACAAGGTCATCTAGACCTGAGCCCGTAGTTGTAAAACAGTATTCTGCTGCAGACGATTTCCAGATTATTCACTACCTAGAAGAAGCTTTGCTATCATTTTGCGACGGCAGTTTTAACTCGCTATGGACACGATTCAAATTTTATTGTCACTTCTGCATTCGCAATTTCGTTCCAGTTAAACTTAAAAAAGTTGGCTGTACAAGCCCCTGGATAACGCGCGATCTAATTCACCTAAAACGCAAAATTAAAAGGCGAAGAAAGCAAAAAATAGCTAATGATGTAGTTCTGCAGGATCTAAGAGATACTTTAGCATCCAAGTTGAAGGAGGCTAGAAAACATTATTACACCGAGACACTAGGCCGCTTTGCGTCAGAGAGTCCACGAAAATTTTACCAGTTCTTACAAAACAAAGACAACCGTATCGCTGATGAAATAATGAACGGAGAAACCGCTGTCACAAATAAAAACGAAATAGCAAACGCATTTAATTCCTACTTTCAGAGCGTTTTCTCAAGACCACAAAACTTGAGTATTATGACGGTGCCAGGTCCTTCAAGCCTAATAAATATATCCTTGGTAGGGGTGACAGAACTATTATTGCGGCTAGACGTAAAAAAATCGACCGGCCCCGACGGTATCCCAGCTGTTTTTCTAAAGAGGTATGCTGATATTATAGCTAGATTCCTAGAAATAATATTTGATGTTTCGATTAAAACTAGTTCAGTGCCCGACGATTGGCTGCTAGCACGTGTAATTCCGGTATTTAAGAAAGGTAACAGATTATTAGTCAGCAATTATCGACCAATCTCCCTTACCTGTATTTGTTGCAGTTTGCTTGAACATATTATAGCGAAATATTTAAATAGTTTTCTTGAACAAAATAATGTAATTCACAGCACGCAACATGGCTTCCGACGGGGATTATCTACCACCTGTAGTGGGGAATTCGCAAGGCACTGACTAGTGGGACCATCTCTCTCGGAGTGCGAAGCGCCAGTGTGTGCACGAGCTGTAGACGCTGGACGGCTCGAGCATTTCTGTCCGTACCGGCTGCCTGCCTACTACCTGGCGTCGCTATTAAACTCCCTTGCAAAGTGGCGGAAGTGTGCTGGGTACGCAAACCTGGAACTTCGAAGCAGGAAGCTGCCCACTGCATCAGCAATGCCTGATCAGACGACGGAGCAAGGCACCCCCCTGCAGAGCACGGCCCAATCTCAACTGGTCATCGTACCTACCACCCTGCGCCAACGGGATCCCCCCTTTTCAGCGGCTCCGAGGACCAAGATGTGGAAGACTGGTTGCAGCTGTTTGAAAAGGTGAGCGCCGCCAACAAGTGGGACGACCCCTCGAAATTGGAGTACGTCCCATTTTATCTCAAAGACGTCGCCAGCCTGTGGTTTACAAACCACCGTACAGAATTTACCACTTGGGCCGCGTTCAAGACCACCCTTGCAGCTGTGTTCGATCGCCCCGCAGTGCGCAAGCTGCGTGCTGAATAGCGCCTACGCAGCTAGCGCAAAGGCAGGGCGAAAACTTCACTAGCTACATTGAAGATGTTATCGATTTATGCCGGCGCTTTAACCCTGAGATGACCGAGCAAGAAAAGATCAGGCATATCTTGAAAGGAATAGACGATGATGCCTTTCAAATGTTGCTGGCAAAGGGCCCAAGTACCATATTCGAACTTGTAACCTTGTGCCAGAACTTGGAAGAGATTCGCAAGCAACGTGCATTAGTTCGGAGGTCAACGACAGCAGACGACTCTCTCGCTTCCCTGGCCGTCAGTGGTGACAGCACCCTGCTGGAGCAGATAAAAGTATATGCACGTGAAGAGGTCGCACGACAGCTTTCGTGTCTCTCGTATCTGCCGACCACCGAAGCACCAACGAACCGTCCAACGCCGACAATCAGACAGGCTATTCAGGAGCAGGTCTCCGAGGCGTTGCCATTACCTACGCCTGCCTCTCCATCAACACCTGTTGCAGCGCCACTGACTTATGCGGCCGTCGCGGCAACGCCTCCGCCTCGTCTGCCATTGTATACGCCACAACCTGTGCGACCTTCTACCGCGCCGTTTCCAGCTACACAGCAGCACGCTGGAAATCCTTGGCGCACTGCTGACAACCGGCCGATATGCTACTTTTGCGGGATTCCAGGTCACGTTGCGCGTCTATGTCGTCAACGCTTCGCAGCTAATACACCAAGATACCCTGACTACTCGTTTCGGCCTTCATGCCACGCGCCTCACGTGTCACCTGAAGTTCACGAACGCGATGCGCAAGCTGCTTCCGGCACCCGAACCTCCGCTTCTCGACGTTCTACTTCCCGCTCACCTTCCCCTTCACCAAGTCGTCATTCCGTGTCGCCTATGCGTCGACGACCCACCTCCATTGAGACAGAAAACTAACTGCCGCAGCTCCGGAGGCACGAGCTGCGTCATCGTCTAATTGTTGAAGTCCTCGCATGTCCCGCCAATCTTATCGATGTAATCGTCGAAGGTGTACGAACACTTGCACTCATCGATACCGGTGCCGCGATATCTGTGATTAGTCAAAGACTCTGCTGCTCTCTTCGTGAAGTGACCATGCTTTCTCCCGTAGTTTCTTTGAGCACTGCGAGCGCCCAACAAATTGAGCCCGTCGCGGCTTGTACGGCAAAAGTGGTTATTCGAGACGTGTTGTACATCATTGAATTTCACGTGTTGGCTTCATGTCCCCACGATGTCATCCTAGGATGGGACTTCCTATCACGTCATCACGCCGTCGTGGACTGCGCTCGGGCCGAAGTGGAGCTGTTACCATTTCGTGATGCGCCTTCTGTTGATGCGGCCGTATCTAGTGTGGCTAACCTTGTCGTCGCGACGGACATAGACCTTCCTCCTTTCAGCGCCCAGTTTGTCCCTGCCTGCTGCACTTCACTTTCTGATGCTACCGTCCTATTCACGTCATCTCACATCTTCGGTAGCCGCCATCACACATCGCTGCCATTCGCCGTTCTTGCGCTTTGTAAAAACACTACCGGAATATTTATTTCCAATCCGAACCCGTGCCCCCTCAGTTTGCGCCGCAACGAGACGCTCGGCCACATTCAGCTTATCGATGAAGGTACTATCGTGCCTGCCGATTTCTTCGACACCAAGCCGAATATGGAACTGAACGCGTTGGTTCCTCACTTTGCCTCGAACAGTGTGTCCTCCGATGCATTTCATCGTTCTATTGACTGTCATCTAGCCCCGGCTCAACGAGAGCAGCTTCTTACCCTGTTGCACGAATTCAGGTGTTTGTTCGACTTTCCCCAAGCGGTTCTAGGAAGAACGAACGCAATTGTGCACACAATTTACACAGGAAAGTGTACTCCTTTGCGCCAGCGCCCCTATCGTGTGTCTCCGGCAGAGCGTCGCGTAATTGCAGAACAAGTAGACGACATGCTGCAGCGTGGAGTCATCAAGCCTTCTTGTAGTCCTTGGTCTTCACCAGTTGTACTCGTCAGAAAAAATGATGGTTCGATACGGTTCTGCGTAGACTACAGGCGCCTAAACAACATTACGAGAAAAGATGTTTACCCGCTTACCCGCATAGACGACGCTCTCGATTGTCTCCAAGGTGTAGAATTCTTTTCCTCGCTTGACCTTCGCTCAGGCTATTGGCAGGTCCCAATGGCTCAGTCTGATCGTCCCAAAACGGCGTTCGTCACACCAGATGGTCTCTATGAATTCACCGTAATGCCATTCGGACTATGCAATGCGCCCGCCACAATCGAGCGAATGATGGACAGCATTTTACGCGGTCTCAAATGGAACATCTGCTTGTGCTATCTTGATGACGTTGTGGTCTTTTCACCCGATTTCACTTCGCATCTCACTCGTCTGCGTAAGATTCTACAGTGCCTTACAAACGGCAGGCTTCAGCTTAACCTGAAGAAGTGTCACTTCGGGGCTAAACAACTCACCATACTTGATCATGTCGTCTCGAAAGCCGGCATTCTTCCCGACTCTGACAAGCTTCGTGCTGTTGCCGAATTTCCTAAGCCGACTACTGTTAAAGAACTGCGGAGCTTTGTGGGCCTGTGCTCCTATTTTCGTCGTTTTGTCCGGAACTTTGCCTCCATCATCGCTCTACTCACCAAACTCCTTGCTGGCCCTGCAGATCTTTCGAATTGAACAGAAGCCTGTGACGAATCCTTCACAACACTGCGCCAACTCCTTACCTCACCACCCGTACTGCGTCATTACGACCCTACTGCGCCGACCGAAGTACACACGAATGCAAGTGGCGTCGGCCTTGGTGCAGTACTCGCGCAACGCAAACCAGGTTTTACGGAGTATGTGGTCGCCTATGCCAGCCGCGCCCTCACTAAGGCAGAAGCCAACTGTTCTGTTACGGAAAAAGAGTGCCTGGCGATTGTGTGGGCGTTAAACAAGTTTCGCCCCTATTTGTACGGCCAAACTTTTGACGTGGTAACAGACCATCACGCACTCTGTTGGTTGGCTTCACTGAAAGATCCTTCTGGTCGCCTCGGACGTTGGGCACTACGCCTCCAGGAATTCGACATACGCGTCGTCTACCGATCGGGGCGAAAACACTCTGACGCAGATGCGCTTTCACGATCCCCCGTGAAATCTGATGAATCGGAAATATCAGCCCTTGACCTTCCCCTCTACTCCGTCAGCGTCGCAGACATGCCATCCGAACAGCGGAAAGACCCTTGGATTGTCTCGCTCTTGAATATCCTTTCTGACACATCAACTTCTGGTTACCTTCGTGCTCTTCGCCGCCAAGCAACGCATTTCGCCATAGGAGATGGCCTGTTATACCGTCGCAACTATCAAGTGGTGGGTCGTAAATGGCTGCTAGTCATACCCAGCCATATGCGCTCTGATATCTGCGAATATTTTCATGCTGAGCCTCAACACGCACACGCCGGTGCGCTAAAGACGTATGAACGGATCCGCCAACGTTACTACTGGCGGGGTATGTACACGTTTGTACGCAAACACATTCGCTCATGTTCCCTGTGTCAGCAGCGAAAGACATTCCCTCATTCACCCGGTCAACTGCAGCCTTTACCATGTCCTGCACGCCCATTTGATCGTGTTGGGATTGACCTATACGGCCCGCTACCGTGCTCTGTTGGTGGTAATCGATGGGTGACTGTGGCTGCCGACCATCTGACAAGGTACACCAAAACGGCAGCGCTACCTTCGGCTGGTGCTCGTGACGTTGCAACCTTCATCTTGCATCGGTTTGTTCTTCGTCATGGGAGCTCCTGAGTGACAGGGGCCGTGTATTCTTGTCCGAAGTTCTGCAGCAGCTCTTACATTCATGCCGCACGGTACACCGCACATCAACAGCCTACCACCCTCAGACGAACGGCCTAACGGAACGTTTCAATAGAACTCTCGGAGACATGCTCGCTATGTATATTAATTCGGACCACTCCAATTGAGACGTTGTCCTTCCTGTCGTGACGTATGCCTACAATACGGCGATTCAATGAACAACGGGCTTTTCTCCATTTTTTCTTTTATATGGTCGTGACCCATGCAGCACACTTGAGACAATTCTGCCATACAATCCTGATGCCTCCGAGTTCAGCCCAGTTTCTGAAATGGCAGAACATGCCAAAGAGTGTCCTCAGCTTGCACGGTCCTTCACAGCCGATAATCAAGCCCTCCAAAAAGATTGCCACGACCGTGATCTTGTTCAGGACACATTCCCCGTCGGTTCTCTCGTGTGTCTCCGACTGCCTTTCCACTCTCCTGGTCTGACTCCCAAGTTTGCACCGAAGTATACGGGCCCTTACCGCGTCATACAGCACCCTTCTTCTGTCACCTATGTGATTGAACCACTCAAGCCATCCACGGACAAGCGCCGCCTTGGTCCTGAGACGGTCCACGTCAGTCGCCTCAAGCCCAGCTACGACCCTCCTGTTCTCTCGTCCCCTTGAGTCGCCAGGATGGCTCGTCTTGTTCGCCGGGGTATTGTAGTGGGGAATTCGCAAGGCACTGACTAGTGGGACCATCTCTCTCGGAGTGCGAAGCGCGAGTGTGTGCACGAGCAGTAGACGCTGGACGGCTCGAGCATTTCTGTCCGTACCGGCTGCCTGCCTACTACCTGGCGTCGCTATTAAACTCCCTTGCACACCACACAATTATTAGCAACTGTTAACGAGTTCTCCAAAGTTCTGGACAAGTCTGGACAGGTTGATGTCATCTTTATGAACTTTTCCAAGGCCTTTGACAAGGTCCCGCATATCAAGCTAATAGATAAAATGAAGGATATTGGCATTCCTCCGGAAACAATTAACTGGGTCATAGCATACTTAACGAATAGAAAACAGTACGTAGATATAAACGGTTTCACCTCTGGTTATTTGGGGGTGTTATCTGGAGTCCCGCAAGGGTCAGTTCTCAGGCCTATACTATTTATTATTTATATTAACGATTTAGTTCAAGCCATCCGACCTGGCGTGTCTGTTAAGTTATTTGCAGACGATTTCATAATTTTTAATACCATAAATTCTATCTCTGACCAGCGTGACTTGTGTGAGAACTTAATCTACACAAAAGAATGGTGTAAAAAGTGGGAAATGGTAATTAATTTTGAGAAAACTGCATATTTATGTCTGAGTAACAAAATCCGAAAACTGGAGTTTACTTATAATGTAGGTGGATACGCTATCAGGCAACTAGAAGAATTCAAGTACTTGGGCGTAACGATTATATCGAAGCTTAGCTGGACAGCACATATTGATGGTATATGTTCTGCTGCCAGGAGAAAATTAGGCTTTCTAAAATATAAATTGGGTCGTTTTTCTAGTTCACTAAAACTTAGAGCCTATAAAGTCATAGTTCGTCCTTCTCTTGAATATGCCAGCATTGTGTGGGACCCCCACACAGCTGGTAATATACAGAAAATAGAAAAAATACAACGATTAGCTGCTCAATTTATATACAACCGGTATAGATGTTGCGATTCGCCGTCAGCCCTGTTGCAGGATGCGAACCTCCAACTTTTCGCCGATCGAAGGAAAACTGCACGGCTTAACTTTTTCCGCCTTTTATACTTTTCCAGATCAGGATTGCATGCACCAGATTACATAACACAGGACACAACCAGGTCTTCATGTCATAAACATAGTCGTAGCATTACACCTATATTTGCACGCACTAACATTTACAAGTATTCATTTTTCCCGAGAACTGTCTTTGATTAGAATGCTCTGCCCCATGAATCCCCTATGCTCAACACGCCGAAATGAAACTATACCCTTTTCTTGTCGCTTAAGTCTGCTTCTTTGCCTGTATTTGTCCCTTGTTTTTCACGAATTTTTAATGTACATGAATTTTGTTCTGCAGTGAATGTATACTGCAGCGGAAGTGTATGTATGTAGAAGAATTTTGAACTGTATTGCCCTCTCCTGCATGGACCATACTTGGTCCGCAGTATTTGATAAATAAATAAATAAATAAAATGCATTTGTTCGTGCGTCAATCTAGAGAACACTCTGAGTACCGCCATCTCACGCATCGTATACCCTGTGGCACATAGCCGCTTTACACGTCCGTCTACCTGTCCGTCTGTCTGCCAGTCTGTCCGTCTGTCCGTCCATGCGTCCGTTCGTGCGTCAATCTAGAGAAACACTCTGAGTACTGCCATCTCGCGCGTCGTATACCCTGTGACACAGCCGCTTTACGCGTCCATCTGCCTGTCCGTCTGTCTGCCAGTCTGTCTGTCCGTCCGTGCGTCCGCCCGTGCGTCAATCTAGAGAACACTCAAAGTACCGCCATCTCGCACACCCTGTGGCACATAGCCGCTTTACACGTCCGTCATCTGTCCGTCGGTCTGCCAGTCTGTCTGTCTCTCCGTCCGTGGGTCCATCTAGAGAACACTCAAAATACTGCCATCTTGCATACCCCGTGGCACCTAGCCGCTTTACACTCTGAGTACAGCCATCTCGCGCGTCGTATACCCTGTGGCACATACCCGCTTTACGCGTCCTTCTACCTGTCCGTCTGTCTTCCAGTCTGCCTGTCTGCCCGTCCGTGCGTCCATCTAGAGAACACTTAAAGTACTGCCATCTCGCATACCCCGTGGCACCTAGCCGCTTTACACTCTGAGTACAGCCATCTCGCGCGTCGTATACCCTGTGGCACATACCCGCTTTACGCGTCCTTCTACCTGTCCGTCTGTCTTCCAGTCTGCCTGTCTGCCCGTCCGTGCGTCCATCTAGAGAACACTTAAAGTACTGCCATCTCGCATACCCCGTGGCACATAGCCGCTTTACACGTCCGTCTACCTGTCCATCTGTCTGCCGGTTTGTCTGTCTGTCCATCCGTGCGTCCGTCCGTGCGTCTATATAGAGAACACTTAAAGTACCGCCATCTCGCATCTCGTATACCCTGTGGCAAATACCGCTTTACGCGTCCATCTACCTGTCCATTCGTCTGCTAGTCAGTCTGTATGTGTGTATGTTCGTACATGCGTCCATCCGTGCGTCCATCTAGAGAACACTCTGAGTACCGCCATCTCGCGCGTCGTATACGCTGTGGTACATACCCGCTTTACGCGTCCGTCTGTCTGCCAGTCTGTCTGCCTGTCCATCCGTGTGCCAATCTAGAGAAAACTCAAAGTACCGGCATCTCGCATACCCTGTGGCACATAGCCACTTTACACGTCCGTCTACCTGTTTGTCTGTCTGCCAGTCTGTCTGTCTGTCCGTTCGTGCGTCCGTCCGTGCGTCAATCTAGAGAACACTCAAAGTACCGACATCTCGCATATTCTGTGGCACATAGCCGCTTTATACGTCCGTCTACCTGTTTGTCTGTCTGCCATTCTGTCTGTCTGTCTGTGCGTGCGTCCGTCCGTGCGTCAATATAGAGAACACTTGTAGGCTTATGCCACAGGAGCGAAAGAGAGACTAGCGTGAACGATAACCGATGCCAGCCCGGAACGTGAGCCGTGGCTTCACGTGCCCCGGCCTAGCGCCTTCTTTATTTTCTTCTGTCGCCATCGCGCGCTCTCCGGTTGGCGCGGCCCGAACGAGGGCGCTACAGGGCCCCCCGTGTAGACTGGAAGTCGGAATGTGACTTGCCGTTTGTGGTATTCCAATGGAAGATCAGTCGTTGATGAGAGGCTTTCTAGGGCGGTCTCCAGGTACGCCGGCTTGAGTCGGTCCAAGCTGACTGTTTCTTCACGGCCGTTCTGGGGGTGCGGTGAAGGACGCGGAATGGTCCGTCGTAGGCTGGTGTCAAAGGTGGTGTGACCGCGTCGTGGCGCACGAAAACACGTGTTGCAGTGGCCAGATCAGGGTGGGCGAATATGGTCTTGTGTTCGGAAGGTCTGGGTGGAGTGGGCCGGAGGTCTTGAACGCAGTCGGGGAGGCATTGTAGGAATTGCTGTGGCTAGTCTGGTAGCTTCGTTGTCGTGAAGAAGTCTCCCGCATGCCGTAGGGAAGTGCCATACACCAGCTCTGCTGTTGAGCACTACAGGTCTGCCCGGATGACAGCTCGTAAACCTAAGAGCACCAGTGGCAAGGCATCAGCCCAGGTGGCTCTATTGAGGCGGGTAGTCAAGGCGGTCTTCAGTTGTCAGTGAAGGCGTTCCACCATGCCGTTGGCGCTGGGATGATAAGTCGTGGTATGGCAATGTCTGGCTCCGAGGATGCGTATAAGGCAAGTAAACAGCGAGGACTCAAACTGACGTCCACGGTCTGTTGTCATGGTGCCAGGACAGCCAAAACGGGATACCCACGTAGAAATGAAAACGCGGGTGACTGTCTCGGCTGTGATATCTTGAATTGGAACAGCCTCTGGCCAGCGTGTGAAGCGATCTACCATGGTCAATGTATAACGGTACCCCTGAGACACTGGTAGAGGGCCCACAATGTCTAGATGAACATGGTCGAAACGACGGCCGGGTGGAAGGAAAGGTTGGGGCAGCGTCTTAGTATGACGGGATACCTTTGTCATCTAGCAGGGCAGGCACATGCGCGCCCAAGCGCGCACATCACCGCTGATTCCGGGCCAGACATAGCGCTGGGTGAGAAGACGTTGAGTTGTCCGAATGCCAGGGTGACAGATGTCGTGTAAGGAGTGGAAAACGGTGCGTCGCAATGAAGCGGGAACGAAAGGGCGGGAAGGTCAGCTGAGACATCGCACCACAAGCGCTCAGATGATAATGGATGAGGCACCAGGCGTTGTCGGAGATAACGGGGGTTCTCCCGAAAAGCGGCAAGCTCTCCATCATCTTGCTGTGCCGAGGAGAATGAGGCCCAGTCGATGGTTGGCGGTGGAGAGTCAACCGCAGCTATACGAGAAAGGGCATCTGCGGCGGTGTTGTCAGCTCCTTTCACGTGGCGGATGTCGGTCGTGAACTCCGACATATAAGCCAGATGGCGGAGTTCACGGGGCACGTACTTGGATGAGTTAGTGCGGAAAACATACGCCAGTGGCTTATGGTCAGTCAGCACGTAAAACGAGCATCCTTCCAGGAAATGCCGAAAGTGCGGTATTGCAGCGTAGATGGCTAGTAATTCCCGGGTCTCAGCAGGAAGTAGCTTCCGAGAGTAAAACGACAAGGGTCTCCACTCGGAGTTAATGCACTGCTGTAAGACGGCTCCGACGGCCAAGCTGGATGCGTCCACCATCAACCGAGTATGGGCGTCGCTGCGTGGATGAATGAGAAGCACGGCGTTAGCGACCGCTTGCTTAGCAGCAGCAAAGGCGGCCTGGGCCTCTGACGACCAAGGAATGGCGGAGGACGGGCCGGCGGTCGACCGAAGGAGGTCGGTGAGCGGTCGTAGCAGTTCGGCACAGTGTGGTATGAAGCGCCTAGAAAAATTCACAAGCCCCAGGAATTGACGTAATTGGCGCAGTGTTGTAGGCTGAGGATAATCCTGAATTGCTTTAACGTGGGACCGGAGAGGGCGTATTCCTTTGGATGATATGTGATGGCCCAAGAACTCGAGCTCAGATGCGCCGAAAGTACACTTAGAGGCGTTCACAACGAGGCCGTATTGCTGAAGACTTTGGAACAGAGCGCGTAGATGGTGCTCATGATCTTCAGGTGTGCGGCTGGCGATGAGGACATAGTCAAGGTACGCAAACACAGTCGGAAGACCCCGTGTGACCTCAGAAATGAACCGCTGGAAAGTTTGAGCCGAATTGCGGAGTCCAAAAGGCATCCGCACGTATTCAAACAACCCAAAGGGCGTCGTGATGGCGGTCTTAGGTATGTCGGCGGGCTCGACAGGAATCTGGTGGTACGCCTTAACAAGGTCCACTTTGCTGAAAATTATGCAGCCATCGAGGCGCGATGTAAAATCCTGGATGTGAGGTAGAGGATAGCTGTCGTGGACAGTCTTGGCGTTCAACGCTCGATAGTCCCCACAAGAACGCCAGTCACCAGGATCACGCTTTGGCGCCAAATTCAGCGGGGAAGCCCAAGCGCTTGACGACGGGCGGATAATGCCGAGCTGCAGCATGTGCTCAAACTCCCGTTTAGCAATAGCGAGGCGGTCTCCGAACAAGCGGCGTGGTCGAGCAGCTACCGGTGGACCCCGGGTGACGATGTGGTGTGTCACCGTATGTTTAGGCGGCTGAGTGAGGTTGCACGGTTTAGTTAACTCCGGGAAATTCGCCAAGATTTTTTTGAACGGTGAGGAAGGTATCAGCATGCGGATGGCCATTGGAGCGATGTCGGACAGGACTCCCGAGATGAAGAGACGAGTCTTACCATCTATGAGGCGGCGCCGCCGTACGCTGACGTCCAAATCGAAGTATGAGAGGAAGTCCGAGCCGATGATCGGTTGAACCACGTCTGCGATGACGAAAACCCACCGGAAAATGCAGCGAAGGCCGAAGTCGAGGGTGAGAGATCGGACCCCATACGTTGCTATCAACGAGGCGTTGGCAGCACGAAGCACTTGCCCCTGTGACTTTGAACGATCAGCCTTAATCGGGGGCACAACGCCAATTTCCGCGCCCATATCTATGAGGAACCTGGCGCCCGATGGCTGGTTCGTGACCATGAAAAGGCGGCTGGGACGAGAAGGGAGATCACACGCCGCCATCAGTGATCCCGGCAGGCGTTTCCCTGCCAAGAACATGGGCGTGTACACTTCGGGGCTCGGTGTCGGAAACGCCGGTGGTACCAGCAGAGGGGTGGAGGGCTGGGACTCCGAGCATCTCGTGTGCGTGGAAGAGGTCGACGACCGGAGCGAGGCGAACGAGTCTACTGCAGGGGGCTCCGGAGTGTGGCAATGGAGGCGGCGAGTTCGTCAATGCGGGCCTCAAGGCGCGAAATCACCGTGTCTGCTGGTGGTAAGACAGCGTTGACAGATGGGGAGGTCGCTTCATGAACCTGATCGGCGAGCTCCGCCAGGCGGTCGAGATTGACGTCGCCGGCCGCCGCGAGGACGAGGCGGATCGGCTGAGAAAGGCGTTGGAGGAAGAGCTCGCGAAGCAACGCTGAGTGGGCAGAAACGTCGTGTTTCCCAAGAAGCTGTCGCATTCGGCGCAGTAGTTAGGAGGGGCGCCTGTTGCCAAGGTCCCCCTCTGCAAGGAGCTGCTGTAGGCAAACGCGTTCCGAAGGCATGAATCGTTCCAGCACCTTGGTTTTAAGGTGCTGATATGGCGTAGTGTCCGAGGGGTTGGAGAGGACGTCGGAGAGCTCGCTGGCAACGTCAGGAGGAAGGACGGAGGCTACGTGGTAGTAGCGTGTCGTTTCCGAGGCGATGCGGTGCAGGGAGAATTGCGCCTCGACCTGATGAAACCAAACTTGCGGGTCCTGTGGCTAGAAAGATGGGAGACGCAGTTGCACGGCCGAGACGTCCTGCGGACGTGAGGCTTGTTCGGTTGCGGGTGCATTCGAGTCAGTCATTGTCTTCGTCCGGATCACCACTTGTAGGCTTATGCCACAGGAGCGAAAGAGAGACACGCCTGAACGATAACCGATGACAGCCGGGAACGTGAACCGTGGCTTCACGTGCCACGGCCTAGCGCCTTCTTTTTTTTCTTCTGTCGCCAACGCGCCCTCTCCGGTTTGCGCGCCGCCCGAACGAGGGCGCTACATGTCCATCCGTGCGTCTATCTAGAAAACACTTAATGCACCGCCATCTCGCAACTCGTATACCCTGTGGCACATAGCCGCTTTACACGTCCGTCTACTTGTCCGTCTGTCTGCCAGTCTGTCTGTCTGTCCGTCGGCCCATGCGTCCATTCGTGCGTCAATCTAGAGAACACTCTGAGTACCGCCTTCTCGAGCGTCGTATACCTTGTGGCAACTACTCGCTTTACGTGTCCGTCTTCCTGTCCCTCTGTCTGCCAGTCTGTTTGTCGGTTCGTCCATGCCTCCGTCCATGCGTCCATCTAGCGAACCCTCAAAGTACCGCCATCTCGCATACCCTGTGGCACATAGCCGCTTTACACGTCCGTCTACCTGTCCGTCTGTCTGCCAGTCTGTCGTCTGTCCGTCCATGCGTCCGTCCGTGCGTCCATCTAGAGAACACTCAAAGTACCGCCATCTTGCATACCCTGCGCATACCCACTTTACGCGTCCGTTCACCTGTCCATCTGTCTGCCAGTCTGTCTGTCTGTGCGTCCATGCGTCCATTCGTGCGTCAATCTAGAGAACACTCTGAGTACCGCCATCTCGCGCGTCTTATACCCTGTGGCACATACCCGCTTTACGCGTCCGTCTACCTGTCCATCTGTCTGCCAGTCTGTCTGTCCGTCCGTGCGTCCGTCCGTGCGTCCATCTAGAGAACACTTGAAGTACCGCCATCTCGCGTCTCGTATACTCTGTGGCAAATGCCGCTTTACGCATCCATCTACCTGTCTATCCGTCTGCTAGTCAGTCTGTATGTGTGTCTGTTCGTCCATGCGTCCATCCGTGCGTCCATCTAGAGAACACTCAAAGTACCGCCATCTCGCGTACCCTGCGGCACCTACCTGCTTTACGCGTACGTCTACCTGTCCATCTGTCTGCCAGTCTGTTTGTCTGTTCGTCCATGCGTCCATTCGTGCGTCCATCTAGGGAACCCCTAAAGTACCGTCGTCTCGCATACCCTGTGGCACGTAGCCGCTTTATACGTCTAACTACCTGTCCGTCTGTCTGCCAGTCTGTCTGTCTGTCCGTCCGTGCGTCCATCTAGAGAACACCTAATGTCCCGCCTTCTTGCATCTCGTATACCCTGTGCCAATACTGCTTTACGCGTCCGTCTACCTGTCCGTCCGTCTGCCAGTGTGTCATCTGTCCGTCCGTGCGTCCGTCCGTGCGTCCATCTAGAGAACACTCAAAGTACCGCCATCTCGCATACCCTGTGGCACATACCCTCTTTAGGCGTCCGTCTACCTGTCCGTCTGTCTGCCAGTCTGTCTGTCTGTCCGTCCGTGCGTTCATCTAGAGAACACTCAAAGTACCGCCATCTCGCATGCCCTGTGGTACATAGCCGCTTTACACGTCCGTCTACCTGTCCGTCTATCTGCCAGTCTGTCGGTCTGTCTGTCCATGCGTCCATTCGTGCGTCAGTCTAGAGAACACTCTGAGCACCGCCATCTCGCGCGTCGTATACCCTGTGACACATACCCGCTTTACGCGTCTGTCTACCTGTCTATCTGTCTGCCAGTCTGTCTGTCTGTCCATCCATGTGTCCATCCGTGCGTCTATGTAGAAAACAATTAAAGCACCGCCATCTCGCAACTCGTATACCCTGTGGCAAATACCGCTTTACGTATCCGTCTACCTGTCCGTCCGTCTGCTAGTCTGTCTGTCTGTCCGTCCGTGCATCTGTCCGCGTGTCAATCTACAGCACACTCAAAGTGCCGCCATCTCGCATACCCTGTGGCACATAGCCGCTTTACACGTCCGTCTACCTGTCCGTCTGTCTGCCAGTCTGTCTGTATGTCCGTCCATGCGTCCGTTCGTGCGTCAATCTAGAGAACACTCAAAGTACCGACATCTCGCATACCCTGTGCACATAGCCACTTTACACGTCCGTCTACCTGTTTGTCTGTATGCAAGTCTGTCTGTCTGTCCGTCCATGCATCCGTCCGTGCGTTCATCTAGAGAACACTAAAAGTACTGCCATCTCTCACACCCTGTGGCACATAGCCGCTTTACACGTCCGTCTACCTGTCCGTCTGTCTGCCAGTTTGTCTGTCTCTCTGTCCATGGGTCCATCTAGAGAACACTCAAAATACTGCCAACTTGCATACCCTGTGGCACATAGCCGCTTTACACTCTGAGTACCGCCATCCCGCGCGTTGTGTACCCTGTGGCACATACCCGCTTTACGCGTGCTTCTACCTGTCCATCTGTGTTGCCAGTCTGTCTGTGTGTTCGTTCATGCGTCCGTCCGTGCGTCCATCTAGAGAACACTTAAAGTACTGCCATCTCGCATACCCTGTGGCACATAGCCGCTCTACACGTCCGTCTACCTGTCCATCTGTCTGCCAGTCTGTCTGTCTGTCCATCCGTGCGTCCGTCCGTGCGTCTATCTAGAAAATACTTAAAGTACCGCCATCTCGCATCTCGTATACTCTGTGGCAAATACCGCTTTACGCGTCCGTCTACCTGTCCGTCTGTCTGCCAGTCTGTCTGCCTGTCCGTCCGTGCGTCCGTCCGTGTGCCAATCTAGAGAAAACTCAAAGTACCAGCATCTCGCATACCCTGTGGCACATAGCCGCTTTACACGTCCTTCTACCTGTTTGTCTGTCTGCCAGTCTGTCTGTCTGTCCGTCCGTGCATCAATCTAGAGAACACTGAAAGTACCGCCATCTCGCATACCCTGTGGCACATGGCCACTTTACAGGTTCATCTACCTGTCCGTCTGTCTTCCAGTCTGCCCGTCTGGCCGTCCGTGCGTCCGTCCGTGCGTCCATCTAGAGAACACTTAAAGTACTGCCATCTCGCATGCTCTGTGGCACATAGCCGCTTTACACGTCCGTCTACCGGTCCATCTGTCTACCAGTCTGTCTGTCTGTCTATCTGTGTGTCCGTCCGTGCGTTTATCTAGAGAAAACTTAAAGTACCGCCATCACGCATCTCGTATACCCTGTGGCAAGTACCGCTTTACGCGTCCATCTACCTGTCCATCCGTCTGCTAGTCAGTCTGTATGCGTGTCTGTTCGTCCATGCGTCCATCCGTGCGTCCATCTAGAGAACACTCAAAGTACCGCCATCTCGCATACCCTGTGGCATATACCCGCTTTACACGTCCGTCTACCTGTCCGTCTGTCTGCCAGTCTGTCTGTCTGTCCGTCCGCCCATGCGTCCTTTCGTGCGTCAATCTAGAGAACACTCTGAGTACCGCCTTCTCGCGCGTCGTATACCTTGTGGCACTTACTCGCTTTACGATTCCGTCTGCCTGTCCGTCTGTCTGCCAGTCTGTTTGTCGGTTCGTCCATGCGTCCGTCCGTGCGTCCATCTAGAGAACCCTCAAAGTACCGTCATCTCGCATACCCTGTGGCACATAACCACTTTACACGTCTGTCTACCTGTCTATCTGTCTGCCAGTCCGTCTGTCTGTGCGTCTGTGCGTCCATCCAGAGAACACTCAAAGTACCGCCATCTCGCATACCCTGTGGCACATAGCCCCTTTCAACGTCCGTGTACCTGTCCCTCTGTCTGCCAGTCTGTCTGTCTGTCTGTCCGTCCGTGAGTCCATCTTGAGAACACCCAAAGTACCGCCATCTCGAATACCCTGTGGCACATAGCTGCTTTACACGTCCGTCTACCTGTCCATCTGTCTGCCAGTTTGTCGTCTGTTCGTCCGTGCGTCCGTCCGTGCGTCCAGCTAGAGAACACCTAAAGTACCGCCATCTCGCATAACCTGAGGCGCATACCCGCTTTACGCGTCCGTCTACGTGTCCATCTGTCTGCCAGTGTGTCTGTCTGTCCGTCCATGCGTCCATCTAGAGAACACTCAAAGTACCGCCATCTCGGATACCCTGTGGCTTATAGCCGCTTTACACGTCCGTCTATCTGTCCGTCTACCTCCCAGTCTCTCTGTCTGTCTGTCCATGTGTCCGTTCGTGCGTCAATATAGAGAACACTCTGAGCACCGCCATCTCGCGCGTCGTATACCCTGTGGCATATAGCCGCTTTACGCGTCCGTCTACCTGTCCGTCCGTCTGCTAGTCTGTCTGTCTGTCCGTCCGTGCATCCGTCCCTGTGTCCACATTCAGCACACTCAAAGTACCGCCATCTCGCATACCTTGTGGCACATAGCCGATTTACGCGTCCGTGTACCTATCCGTCTGTCTGCCAGTCTGTCTGTTCCTCCATGCGTTTGTTCGTGCGTCAATCTAGAGAACACTCTGAGTACCGCCATCTCACGCGTCGTATACCCTGTGGCACATAGCCGCTTTACGCGTCCGTCTCCCTGTCCGTCTGTCTCCCAGTCTGTCTGTCTGTCTGTCTGTCTGTCTGTCTGTCTGTCTGTCCTCGCGTCCATTCGTGCGTCAATCTAGAGAACACTCTGAGTAGAGCCATCTCGCGTGTCGTACACGCTGTGGCACATACCCGCTTTACGCGTCCATCTACCTGTCCGTCTGTCTGCCAGTCTGTCTGTCTGTCCGTCCATGCGTCCATCTAGAGAACACCCAAAGTACCGCCATCTCGAATACCCTGTGGCACATAGCTGCTTTACACGTCCGTCTACCTGTCCGTCTGTCTGCCAGTCTGTCTGTTCCTCCATGCGTTTGTTCGTGCATCAATCTAGAGAACACTCTGAGTACCGCCATCTCACGCGTCGTATACCCTGTGGCACATAGCCGCTTTAGGCGTCCGTCTCCCTGTCCGTCTGTCTGCCAGTCTGTCTGTCTGTCCTCGCGTCCATTCGTGCGTCAATCTAGAGAACACTCTGAGTAGAGCCATATCGCGCGTCGTACACGCTGTGGCACATACCCGCTTTACGCGTCCGTCTACCTATCCGTCTGTCTGCCAGTCTGTCTGCCTGTCCGTCCATGCATCTGTCCGTGCATCAATCTAGAGAAAACTCAAAGTACCGGCATCTCGCATACCCTTTGGCACATAGCCACTTTACACGTCCATCTACCTGTTTGTCTGTCTGCCAGTCTGTCTGTCTGTCCGTCCGTGCGTCCGTCCGTGCGTCAATCTAGAGAACACTCAAAGTACCGACATCTCGCATATTCTGTAACACATAGCCGCTTTACACGTCCGTCTACCTGTTTGTCTGTCTTCCAGTCTGTCTGTCTGTCCGTCAATGCGTCCATCTACAGAACACTCAAAGTACTGCCATTTCGCACACCCTGTGGCACATAGCCGCTTTACACGTCCATCTACTTGTCCGTCTGTCTGCCAGTCTGTCTGTCTGTCCGTCGGCCCATGCGTCCATTCGTGCGTCAATCTAGAGAACACTCTGAGTACCGCCTTCTCGAGCGTCGTATACCTTGTGGCAACTACTCGCTTTACGCGTCCGTCTTCCTGTCCCTCTGTCTGCCAGTCTGTTTGTCGGTTCGTCCATGCGTCCGTCCATGCGTCCATCTAGCGAACCCTCAAAGTACCGCCATCTCGCATACCCTGTGGCACAGAGCCGCTTTACACGTCCGTCTACCTGTCCGTCTGTCTGCCAGTCTGTCGTCTGTCCGTCCATGCGTCCGTCCGTGCGTCCATCTAGAGAACACTCAAAGTACCGCCATCTCGCATACCCTGTTGCGCATACCCACTTTACGCGTCCGTTCACCTGTCCATCTGTCTGCCAGTCTGTCTGTCCGTCCGTGCGTCCGTCCGTGCGTCTATCTAGAGAACACTTAAAGTACCGCCATGTCGCATCTCGTATACTCTGTGGCAAATACCGCTTTACGCATCCATCTACCTGTCTATCCGTCTGCTAGTCAGTCTGTATGTGTGTCTGTTCGTCCATGCGTCCATCCGTGCGTCCATCTAGAGAACACTCAAAGTACCGCCATCTCGCGTACCCTGTGGCACCTACCTGCTTTACGCGTACGTCTACCTGTCCGTCTGTCTGCCAGTCTGTTTGTCTGTTCGTCCATGCGTCCATCCGTGCGTCCATCTAGGGAACCACTAAAGTACCGTCGTCTCGCATACCCTGTGGCACGTAGCCGCTTTATACGTCTAACTACCTGTCCGTCTGTCTGCCAGTCTGTCTGTCTGTCCGTCCGTGCGTCCATCTAGAGAACACTTAATGTCCCGCCTTCTTGCATCTCGTATAGCCTGTGGCAATACCGCTTTACGCGTCCGTCTATCTGTCCGTCCGTCTGCCAGTGTGTCATCTGTCCGTCCGTGCGTCCGTCCGTGCGTCCATCTAGAGAACACTCAAAGTACCGCCATCTCGCATACCCTGTGGCACATACCCTCTTTAGGCTTCCGTCTACCTGTCCGTCTGTCTGCCAGTCTGTCTGTCTGTCCATCCATGCGTCCATCTAGAGAACACTCAAAGTACCGCCATCTCGCATGCCCTGTGGTACATAGCCGCTTTACACGTCCGTCTACCTGTCCGTCTGTCTGCCAGTCTGTCGGTCTGTCTGTCCATGCGTCCATTCGTGCGTCAGTCTAGAGAACACTCTGAGCACCGCCATCTCGCGCGTCGTATACCCTGTGACACATACCCGCTTTACGCGTCTGTCTACCTGTCTATCTGTCTGCCAGTCTGTCTGTCTGTCCATCCATGTGTCCATCCGTGCGTCTATGTAGAAAACACTTAAAGCACCGCCATCTCGCAACTCGTATACCCTGTGGCAAATACCGCTTTACGTATCCGTCTACCTGTCCGTCCGTCTGCTAGTCTGTCTGTCTGTCCGTCCGTGCATCTGTCCGCGTGTCAATCTACAGCACACTCAAAGTGCCGCCATCTCGCATAGCCTGTGGCACATAGCCGCTTTACACGTCCGTCTACCTGTCCGTCTGTCTGCCAGTCTGTCTGTATGTCCGTCCATGCGTCCGTTCGTGCGTCAATCTAGAGAACACTCAAAGTACCGACATCTCGCATACCCTGTGCACATAGCCACTTTACACGTCCGTCTACCTGTTTGTCTGTATGCAAGTCTGTCTGTCCGTCCATGCATCCGTCCGTGCGTTCATCTAGAGAACACTAAAAGTACTGCCATTTCTCACACCCTGTGGCACATAGCCGCTTTACACGTCCGTCTACCTGTCCGTCTGTCTGCCAGTTTGTCTGTCTCTCTGTCCATGGGTCCATCTAGAGAACACTCAAAATACTGCCAACTTGCATACCCTGTGGCACATAGCCGCTTTACACTCTGAGTACCGCCATCCCGCGCGTCGTGTACCCTGTGGCACATACCCGCTTTACGCGTGCTTCTACCTGTCCATCTGTGTTGCTAGTCTGTCTGTGTGTTCGTTCATGCGTCCGTCCGTGCGTCCATCTAGAGAACACTTAAAATACTGCCATCTCGCATACCCTGTGGCACATAGCAGCTCTACACGTCCGTCTACCTGTCCATCTGTCTGCCAGTCTGTCTGCCTGTCCATCCGTGCGTCCGTCCGTGCGTCTATCTAGAAAATACTTAAAGTACCGCCATCTCGCATCTCGTATACTCTGTGGCAAATACCGCTTTACGCGTCCGTCTACCTGTCCGTCTGTCTGCCAGTCTGTCTGCCTTACCGTCCGTGCGTCAATCTAGAGAAAACTCAAAGTACCAGCATCTCGCATACCCTGTGGCACATAGCCGCTTTACACGTCCTTCTACCTGTTTGTCTGTCTGCCAGTCTGTCTGTCTGTCCGTCCGTGCGTCAATCTAGAGAACACTCAAAGTACCGCCATCTCGCATACCCTGTGGCACATAGCCACTTTACAGGTTCATCTACCTGTCCATCTGTCTGCCAGCTTGTCGTCTGTTCGTCCGTGCGTCCGTCCGTGCGTCCATCTAGAGAACACTTAAAGTACCGCCATCTCGCATAACCTGAGGCGCATACCCGCTTTACGCGTCCGTCTACGTGTCCATCTGTCTGCCAGTGTGTCTGTCTGTCCGTCCATGCGTCCATCTAGAGAACACTCAAAGTACCGCCATCTCGCATACCCTGTGGCTTATAGCCGCTTTACACGTCCGTCTATCTGTCCGTCTACCTCCCAGTCTCTCTGTCTGTCTGTCCATGTGTCCGTTCGTGCGTCAATATAGAGAACACTCTGAGCACCGCCATCTCGCGCGTCGTATACCCTGTGGCACATAGCCGCTTTACGCGTCCGTCTCCCTGTCCGTCTGTCTGCCAGTCTGTCTGTCTGTCTGTCTGTCTGTCTGTCTGTCTGTCTGTCTGTCCTCGCGTACATTCGTGCGTCAATCTAGAGAACACTCTGAGTAGAGCCATCTCGCGCGTCGTACACGCTGTGGCACATACCCGCTTTACGCGTCCGTCTACCTATCCGTCTGTCTGCCAGTCTGTCTGCCTGTCCGTCCATGCATCTGTCCGTGCGTCAATCTAGAGAAAACTCAAAGTACCGGCATCTCGCATACCCTGTGGCACATAGCCGCTTTACACGTCCGTCTACCTGTTTGTCTGTCTGCCATTCTGTCTGTCTGTCTGTGCGTGCGTCCGTCCGTGCGTCAATATAGAGAACACTTGTAGGCTTATGCCACAGGAGCGAAAGAGAGACTAGCGTGAACGATAACCGATGCCAGCCCGGAACGTGAGCCGTGGGTTCACGTGCCCCGGCCTAGCGCATTCTTTATTTTCTTCTGTCGCCATCGCGCGCTCTCCGGTTGGCGCGTCGCCCGAACGAGGGCGCTACAGGGCCCCCCGTGTAGACTGGAAGTCGGAATGTGATTTGCCGTTTGTGGTATTCCAACGGAAGATCAGTCGTAGATGAGAGGCTTTCTAGGGCGGTCTCCAGGTACGCCGGCTTGAGTCGGTCCAAGCTGACTGTCTCTTCACGGCCGTTCTGAGGTAGAGTGGCAGTTTTGGGGGTGCGGTGAAGGACGCGGAATGGTCCGTCGTAGGCTGGTGTCAAAGGTGGTCTGACCGCGTCGTGGCGCACGAAAACATGTGTTGCAGTGGCCAGATCAGGGTGGGCGAATATGGTCTTGTGTTCGGAAGGTCTGGGTGGAGTGGGCCGGAGGTCTTGAACGCAGTCGAGGAGGCATTGTAGGAATTGCTGTGGCTGGTCTGGTAGTTTCGTTGTCGTGAAGAAGTCTCCCGCATGCCGTAGGGAAGTGCCATACACCAGCTCTGCTGTTGAGCACTACAGGTCTGCCCGGATGACAGCTCGTAAACCTAAGAGCACCAGTGGCAAGGCATCAGCCCAGGTGGCTCTATTGAGGCGGGTAGTCAAGGCGGTCTTCAGTTGTCGGTGAAGGCGTTCCACCATGCCGTTGGCACTGGGATGATAAATCGTGGTATGGCAATGTCTGGCTCCGAGGTTGCGTATAAGGCAAGTAAACAGCGAGGACTCAAACTGACGTCCACGGTCTGTTGTCATGGTGCCAGGACAGCCAAAACGGGATACCCACGTAGAAATGAAAACGCGGGCGACTGTCTCGGCTGTGATATCTGGAATTGGAACAGCCTCTGGCCAGCGTGTGAAGCGATCGACCATGGTCATTGTATAATGGTACCCCTGAGACACTGGTAGAGGGCCCACAATGTCTAGATGAACATGGTCGAAACGACGGCCGGGTGGAAGGAAAGGTTGGGGCAGCGTCTTATTATGACGGGATACCTTTGTCATCTGGCAGGGCAGGCACATGCGCGTCCAAGCGCGCACATCACCGCTGATTCCGGGCCAGACATAGCGCTGGGTGAGAAGACGTTGAGTTGTCCGAATGCCAGGGTGACAGATGTCGTGTAAGGACTGGAAAACGGTGCGTCGCAATGAAGCGGGAACGAAAGGGCGGGAAGGTCAGCTGAGACATCGCACCACAAGCGCTCAGATGATAATGGATGAGGCACCAGGCGTTGTCGGAAATAACGGGGGTTCTCCCGAAAAGCGGCAAGCTCTCCATCATCTTGCTGTGCCGAGGAGAATGAGGCCCAGTCGATGGTTGGCGGTGGAGAGTCAACCGCAGCTATACGAGAAAGGGCATCTGCGGCGGTGTTGTCAGCTCCTTTCACGTGGCGGATGTCGGTCGTGAACTCCGACATATAAGCCAAATGGCGGAGTTCACGGGGCATGTACTTGGATGAGTTAGTGCGGAAAACATACGCCAGCGGCTTATGGTCAGTCAGCACGTAAAACGAGCATCCTTCCAGGAAATGCCGAAAGTGCGGGTTTGCAGCGTAGATGGCTAGTAATTCCCGGCCAAAGGCGCTGTAGTGGGTCTCAGCAGGAAGTAGCTTCCGAGAGTAAAACGACAAGGGTCTCCACTCGGAGTTAATGCACTGCTGTAAGACGGCTCCGACGGCCAAGCTGGATGCGTCCACCATCAACCGAGTATGGGCGTCGCTGCGTGGATGAATGAGAAGCACGGCGTTAGCGACCGCTTGCTTAGCAGCAGCAAAGGCGGCCTGGGCCTCTGACGACCAAGGAATGGCGGAGGACGGGCCGGCGGTCGACCGAAGGAGGTCGGTGAGCGGTCGTAGCAGTTCGGCACAGTGTGGTATGAAGCGCCTAGAAAAATTCACAAGCCCCAGGAATTGGCGTAATTGGCGCAGTGTTGTAGGCTGAGGATAATCCTGAATTGCTTTAACGTGGGACCGGAGAGGGCGTATTCCTTTGGATGATATGTGATGGCCCAAGAACTCGAGCTCAGATGCGCCGAAAGTACACTTAGAGGCGTTCACAACGAGGCCGTATTGCTGAAGACTTTGGAACAGAGCGCATAGATGGTGCTCATGATCTTCAGGTGTGCGGCTGGCGATGAGGACATAGTCAAGGTACGCAAACACAGTCGGAAGACCCCGTGTGACCTCAGAAATGAACCGCTGGAAAGTTTGAGCCGAATTGCGGAGTCCAAAAGGCATCCGCACGTATTCAAACAACCCAAAGGGCGTCGTGATGGCGGTCTTAAGTATGTCGGCGGGCTCGACAGGAATCTGGTGGTACGCCTTAACAAGGTCCACTTTGCTGAAAATTATGCAGCCATCGAGGCGCGATGTAAAATCCTGGATGTGAGGTAGAGGATAGCTGTCGTGGACAGTCTTGGCGTTCAACGCTCGATAGTCCCCACAAGGACGCCAGTCACCAGGATCACGCTTTGGCGCCAAATGCAGCGGGGAAGCCCAAGCGCTTGACGACGGGCGGATAATGCCGAGCTGCAGCATGTGCTCAAACTCCCGTTTAGCAATAGCGAGGCGGTCTCCGAACAAGCGGCGTGGTCGAGCAGCTACCGGTGGACCCCGGGTGACGATGTGGTGTGTCACCGTATGTTTAGGCGGCTGAGTGAGGTTGCACGGTTTAGTTAACTCCGGGAAATTCGCCAAGATTTTTTCGAACGGTGAGGAAGGTATCAGCATGCGGATGGCCATTGGAGTGGTGTCGGACAGGACTCCCGAGATGAAGAGACGAGTCTTACCATCTATGAGGCGGCGCCGCCGTACGCTGACGTCCAAATCGAAGTATGAGAGGAAGTCCGAGCCGATGATCGGTTGAACCACGTCTGCGATGACGAAAACCCACCGGAAAATGCAGCGAAGGCCGAAGTCGAGGGTGAGAGATCGGACCCCATACGTTGCTATAAACGAGGCGTTGGCAGCACGAAGCACTTGCCCCTGTTACTTTGAACGATCAGCCTTAGTCGGGGGCACAACGCCAATTTCCGCGCCCATATCTATGAGGAACCTGGCGCCCGATGGCTGGTTCGTGACCATGAAAAGGCGGCTGGGACGAGAAGGGAGATCACACGCCGCCATCAGTGATCCCGGCAGGCGTTTCCCTGCCAAGAACATGGGCGTGTACACTTCGGGGCTCGGTGTCGGAAACGCCGGTGGTACCAGCAGAGGGGTGGAGGGCTGGGACTCCGAGCATCTCGTGTGCGTGGAAGAGGTCGACGACCGGAGCGAGGCGAACGAGTCTACTGCAGGGGGCTCCGGAGTGTGGCAATGGAGGCGGTGAGTTCGTCAATGCGGGCCTCAAGGCGCGAAATCACCGTGTCTGCTGGTGGTAAGACAGCGTTGACAGATGGGGAGGTCGCTTCATGAACCTGATCGGCGAGCTCCGCCAGGCGGTCGAGATTGACGTCGCCGGCCGCCGCGAGGACGAGGCGGATTGGCTGAGAAAGGCGTTCGAGGAAGAGCTCGCGAAGCAACGCTGAGTGGGCAGAAATGTCGTGTTTCCCAAGAAGCTGTCGCAATTTGCGCAGTAGTTTGGAGGGGCGCCTGTTGCCAAGGTCCCCCTCTGCAAGGAGCTGCTGTAGGCGAACGCGTTCCGAAGGCATGAATCGTTCCAGCACCTTGGTTTTAAGGTGCTGATATGGCGTAGTGTCCGAGGGGTTGGAGAGGACGTGGGAAAGCTCGCTGGCAACGTCAGGAGGAAGGACGGAGGCTACGTGGTAGTAGCGTGTCGTTTCCGAGGCGATGCGGTGCAGGGAGAATTGCGCTTCGACCTGATGAAACCAAACTTGCGGGTCCTGTGGCTAGAAAGATGGGAGACGCAGTTGCACGGCCGAGACGTCCTGCGGACGTGAGGCTTGTTCGGTTGCGGGTGCATTCGAGTCAGTCATTGTCTTCGTCCGGATCACCACTTGTAGGCTTATGCCACAGGAGCGAAAGAGAGACACGCCTGAACGATAACCGATGACAGCCGGGAACGTGAACCGTGGCTTCACGTGCCACGGCCTAGCGCCTTCTTTTTTTTCTTCTGTCGCCAACGCGCCCTCTCCGGTTTGCGCGCCGCCCGAACGAGGGCGCTACATGTCCATCCGTGCGTCTATCTAGAAAACACTTAATGCACTGCCATCTCGCAACTCGTATACCCTGTGGCACATAGCCGCTTTACACGTCCGTCTACTTGTCCGTCTGTCTGCCAGTCTGTCTGTCTGTCCGTCGGCCCATGCGTCCATTCGTGCGTCAATCTAGAGAACACTGTGAGTACCGCCTTCTCGAGCGTCGTATACCTTGTGGCAACTACTCGCTTTACGCGTCCGTCTTCCTGTCCCTCTGTCTGCCAGTCTGTTTGTCGGTTCGTCCATGCGTCCGTCCATGCGTCCATCTAGCGAACACTCAAAGTACCGCCATCTCGCATACCCTGTTGCGCATACCCACTTTACGCGTCCATTCACCTGTCCATCTGTCTGCCAGTCTGTCTGTCTGTGCGTCCATGCGTCCATTCGTGCGTCAATCTAGAGAACACTCTGAGTACCGCCATCTCGCGCGTCTTATACCCTGTGGCACATACCCGCTTTACGCGTCCGTCTACCTGTCCATCTGTCTGCCAGTCTGTCTGTCCGTCCGTGCGTCCGTCCGTGCGTCCATCTAGAGAACACTTAAAGTACCGCCATCTCGCATCTCGTATACTCTGTGGCAAATACCGCTTTACGCATCCATCTACCTGTCTATCCGTCTGCTAGTCAGTCTGTATGCGTGTCTGTTCGTCCATGCGTCCATCCGTGCGTCCATCTAGAGAACACTCAAAGTACCGCCATCTCGCGTACCCTGTGGCAACTACCTGCTTTACGCGTACGTCTACCTGTCCGTCTGTCTGCCAGTCTGTTTGTCGGTTCGTCCATGCGTCCATCCGTGCGTCCATCTAGGGAACCCCTAAAGTACCGTCGTCTCGCATACCCTGTGGCACGTAGCCGCTTTATACGTCTAACTACCTGTCCGTCTGTCTGCCAGTCTGTCTGTCTGTCCGTCCGTGCGTCCATCTAGAGAACACTTAATGTCCCGCCTTCTTGCATCTCGTATACCCTGTGGCAATACCGCTTTACGCGTCCGTCTACCTGTCCGTCCGTCTGCCAGTGTGTCATCTGTCCGTCCGCGCGTCCATCCGTGCGCCCATCTAGAGAACACTCAAAGTACCGCCATCTCGCATACCCTGTGGCACATACCCTCTTTAGGCGTCCGTCTACCTGTCCGTCTGTCTGCCAGTCTGTCTGTCTGTCCGTCCGTGCGTCCTTCTAGAGAACACTCAAAGTACCGCCATCTCGCATGCCCTGTGGTACATAGCCGCTTTACACGTCCGTCTACCTGTCCGTCTGTCTGCCAGTCTGTCGGTCTGTCTGTCCATGCGTCCATTCGTGCGTCAGTCTAGAGAACACTCTGAGCACCGCCATCTCGCGCGTCGTATACCCTGTGGCACAGCCGCTTTACGCGTCCGTCTACCTGTCCGTCTGTCTGCCAGTCTGTCTGTCCGTCCATGCGTCCATTCGTGCGTCAATCTAGAGAACACTCTGAGTACCGCCATCTCGCGCGTCGTATACCCTGTGGCACATACCCGCTTTACGCGTCCGTCTACTTGTCCGTCTGTCTGCCAGTCTGTCTGCCTGTCCGTCCGTGCGTCCGTCCGGGCGTCAATCTAGAGAAAACTCAAAGTACCGGCATCTCGCATACCCTCTGGCACATAGCCGCTTTACACGTCCGTCTACCTGTTTGTCTGTCTGCCTGTCTGTGTATCTGTCCGTCCGTGCGTCCGTCCGTGCGTCAATCTAGAGAACACTCAAAGTACCGACATCTCGCATACCCTGTGGCACATAGCCACTTTACACGTCCGTCTACCTGTTTGTATGCAAGTCTGTCTGTCTGTCCGTCCATGCATCCGTCCGTGCGTTCATCTACAGAACACTAAAAGTACTGCCATCTCTCATACCCTGTGGCACATAGCCGCTTTACACGTCCGTCTACCTGTCCGTCTGTCTGCCAGTTTGTCTGTCTCTCTGTCCATGGGTCCATCTAGAGAACACTCAAAACACTGCCACCTTGCATACCCTGTGGCACATAGCCGCTTTACACTCTGAGTACCGCCATCCCGCGCGTCGTGTACCCTGTGGCACATACCCGCTTTACGCGTGCTTCTACCTGTCCATCTGTGTTGCCAGTCTGTCTGTGTGTTCGTTCATGCGTCCGTCCGTGCATCCATCTAGAGAACACTTAAAGTACTGCCATCTCGCATACCCTGTGGCACATAGCCGCTTTACACGTCCGTCTACCTGTCCATCTGTCTGCCAGTCTGTCTGTCTGTCCATCCGTGCGTCCGTCCGTGCGTCTATCTAGAAAACACTTAAAGTACCGCCATCTCGCATCTCGTATACTCTGTGGCAAATACCGCTTTACGCGTCCGTCTACCTGTCCGTCTGTCTGCCAGTCTGTCTGCCTGTCCGTCCGTCCGTCCGTGCGTCAATCTAGAGAAAACTCAAAGTACCAGCATCTCGCATACCCTGTGGCACATAGCCGCTTTACACGTCCTTCTACCTGTTTGTCTGTCTGCCAGTCTGTCTGTCTGTCCGTCCGTGCGTCAATCTAGAGAACACTCAAAGTACCGCCATCTCGCATACCTTGTGGCACATAGCCACTTTACAGGTTCATCTACCTGTCCGCCTGTCTTCCAGTCTGCCTGTCTGGCCGTCCGTGCGTCCGTCCGTGCGTCCATCTAGAGAACACTTAAAGTACTGCCATCTCGCATGCCCTGTGGCACATAGCCGCTTTACACGTCCGTCTACCTGTCCATCTGTCTACCAGTCTGTCTGTCTGTCTATCTGTGCGTCCGTCCGTGCGTTTATCTAGAGAAAACTTAAAGTACCGCCATCACGCATCTCGTATACCCTGTGGCAAGTACCGCTTTACGCGTCCATCTACCTGTCCATCCGTCTGCTAGTCAGTCTGTATGCGTGTCTGTTCGTCCATGCGTCCATCCGTGCGTCCATCTAGAGAACACTCAAAGTACCGCCATCTCGCATACCCTGTGGCATATACCCGCATTACACGTCCGTCTACCTGTCCGTCTGTCTGCCAGTCTGTCTGTCTGTCCGTCCGCCCATGCGTCCTTTCGTGCGTCAATCTAGAGAACACTCTGAGTACCGCCTTCTCGCGCGTCGTATACCTTGTGGCACTTACTCGCTTTACGATTCCATCTGCCTGTCCGTCTGTCTGCCAGACTGTTTGTCGGTTCGTCCATGCGTCCGTCCGTGCATCCATCTAGAGAACCCTCAAAGTACCGTCATCTCGCATACCCTGTGGCACATAGCCACTTTACACGTCTGTCTACCTGTCCATCTGTCTGCCAGTCCGTCTGTCTGTGCGTCTGTGCGTCCATCTAGAGAACACACAAAGTACCGCCACCTCGCATATTCTGTGGCACATAGCCCCTTTCAACGTCCGTGTACCTGTCCGTCTGTCTGCCAGTCTGTCTGTCTGTCTGTCTGTCCGTCCGTGCGCCCATCCGTGCGTCCATCTAGACAACACATAATGTACCGCCATCTCGCCTCTCGTATACCCTGTGGAATACCGCTTTACGCGTCCGTCTACCCCTCCGTCTGTCTGCCAGTCTGTCGTCTGTCCGTCCTTGCATCCGTCCGTGCGTCCATCTAGAGAACACTCAAAATACCACCATCTCGCATACCCTGTGGCACATACCCGCTTTACGCGTCCGTCTACCTGTCCGTCTGTCTGCCAGTCTGTCTGTCTGTCCATCCGTGCGTCCATCTAGAGAACACCCAAAGTACCGCCATCTCGAATACCCTGTGGCACATAGCTGCTTTACACGTCCGTCTACCTGTCCATCTGTCTGCCAGTTTGTCGTCTGTCCGTCCGTGCGTCCGTCCGTGCGTCCATCTAGAGAACACTCAAAGTACCGCCATCTCGCATAACCTGAGGCGCATACCCGCTTTACGCGTCCGTCTACGTGTCCATCTGTCTGCCAGTGTGTCTGTCTGTCCGTCCGTGCGTCCATCTTGAGAACACTCAAAGTACTGCCATCTCGCATACCCTGTGGCTTATAGCCACTTTACACGTCCGTCTATCTGTCCGTCTACCTCCCAGTCTGTCTGTCTGTCTGTCCATGTGTCCGTTCGTGCGTCAATATAGAGAACACTCTGAGCACCGCCATCTCGCGCGTCGTATACCCTGTGGCATATACCCGCTTTACGCGTCCGTCTACCTGTCCGTCCGTCTGCTAGTCTGTCTGTCTGTCCGTCCGTGCATCCGTACCTGTGTCCACATTCAGCACACTCAAAGTACCGCCATCTCGCATACCCTGTGGCACATAGCCGATTTAGGCGTCCGTGTACCTGTCCGTCTGTCTGCCAGTCTGTCTGTTCCTCCATGCGTTTGTTCGTGCGTCAATCTAGAGAACACTCTGAGTACCGCCATCTCACGCGTCGTATACCCTGTGGCACATAGCCGCTTTACGCGTCCGTCTCCCTGTCCGTCTGTCTGCCAGTCTGTCTGTCTGTCTGTCTGTCTGTCTGTCCTCGCGTCCATTCGTGCGTCAATCTAGAGAACACTCTGAGTAGAGCCATCTCGCGCGTCGTACACGCTGTGGCACATACCCGCTTTACGCGTCCGTCTACCTATCCGTCTGTCTGCCAGTCTGTCTGCCTGTCCGTCCGTGCATCTGTCCGTGCGTCAATCTAGAGAAAACTCAAAGTACCGGCATCTCGCATACCCTGTGGCACATAGCCGCTTTACACGTCCGTCCACCTGTTTGTCTGTCTGCCATTCTGTCTGTCTGTCTGTCCACGCGTCCATTCGTGCGTCAATCTTGAGAACACTCTGAGTACAGCCATCTCGTGCGTCGTACACGCTGTGGCACATACTCGCTTTACGCGTCCGTCTACCTGTCCGTCTGTCAGTCTGTCTGCCTGTCCGTCCGTGCATCTGTCCTAGCGTCAATCTAGAGAAAACTCAAAGTACCGGCATCTCGCATACCCTGTGGCACATAGCCGCTTTACACGTCCGTCTACCTGTTTGTCTGTCTGCCATTCTGTCTGTCTGTCTGTCTGTCTGTCTGTCCGTGCGTCCGTCCGCGCGTCCATCTAGAGAACACTTAAAGTACTGCCATATCGCATACCCTGTGGCACAAAGCCGCTTTATACGTCCGTCTACCTGTCCATCCAAATGCTAGTCAGTCTATATGTGCGTCTGTTCGTCCATGCGTCCATCCGTGCGTCCATCTAGAGAGCACTCAAATACCGCCATCTCGCATACCCTGTGGCACATAGCCCTTTTACACGTGCGTCTACCTGTCCGTCTGTCTGCCAGTCTGTATGTCTGTGCATCCATGCAACCGTTCGTGCGTCGATCTAGAGAACACTCTGAGTACCGCAATCTCGCGCGTCGTATACCCTGTGGCACATATCCGCTTTACGCGTCCATCTACCAGTCCATCTGTCTGCCAGTCTGTCTGGCCGTCCGTGCGTCCATCCATGCGTCCATCTAGAGAACACTCAAAGTCCATCCATGCGTCCATCTACCTATCTATCCGTCTGCTAGTCAGCCTGTCTGTCCGTCCGCCCATGCGTCCAATCGTGCGTCTATCTAGAGAACACTCTGTGTACCACCTTCTCGCGCGTCGTATACCATGTGGCAACTACTCGCTTTACGCGTGCGTCGGCCTGTCCGTCTGTCTGCCAGTCTGTTTGTCGGTTCGTCCATGCGTCCGTCCGTGCGTCCATCAAGCGAATCCTCAAAGTACCGCCATCTCGCATACCCTGTGGCACATAGCCACTTTACACGTCCGTCTACCTGTCCGTCTGTCTGCCAGTCTGTCGTCTGTCCGTCCATGCGTCCGTCCGTGCGTCCATCTAGAGAACACTCAAAGTACTGCCATCTCGCATACCCTGTGGTAGCATACCCGCTTTACGCGTCCGTCTACCTGTCCATCTGTCTGCCAGTGTGTCTGTCTGTCTGTTTGTGCGTCCATCTAGAGAACACTCAAAGTACCGCCATCTCGCATACCCTGTGGCACCTAGCTCCTTTACACGTTTGTCTAACTGTCCGTCTGCCTCCCAGTCTGGCTGTGCGTCCATGCATCCGTTCGTGCGTCAATCTAGAGAACACTCTGAGCACCGCCATCTCGCGCGTCGTATACCCTGTGTCACATACCCGTTTTACGCGTCCGTCTACCTGTCCATCTGTCTGCCAGTCTGTCTGTCCGTGCGTGCGTCCGCCCGTGCGTCCATCTAGAGAACACTTAAAGTACCGCCATCTCGCATCTCGTATACCCTGTGGCAAATACCGCTTTACGCGTCCATCTACCTGTCTATCCGTCTTCTAGTCAGTCTGTATGTGTGTCTGTTCGTCCATGCGTCCATCTGTGCGTCCATCTAGAGATCACTCAAAGTACCGCCATCTCGCATACCTTGTGGCACCTACCCGCTTTACGCGCACGTCTAATGTCCGTCTGTCTGCCAGTCTGTATGTCTGTTCGTCCATGCGTCCATCCGTGCGTCCATCTAGAGAACCCCCAAAGTACCGTCATCTCGCATACCCTGTGGCACATAGCCGCTTAATTCGTCTGTCTACCTGTCCGTCTGTCTGCCAGTCTGTCTGTCTGTCCGTCCGTGCGTCCATCTAGAGAACACTCAAAGTACCGCCATCTCGCATACCCTGTGGCCCATACCCTCTTTACACGTCCGTCTTCCTGTACATCTGTCTGCCAGTCTGTCTGTCTGTCCATCCGTGCGTCCGTCCGTGCGTCTATCTAGAAAACACTTAAATTACCACCATCTCGCATCTCGTATACTCTGTGGCAAATACCACTTTACTCGTCCGTCTACCTGTCCGTCTGTCTGCCAGTCTCTCTGTCTGTCCGTCCGTGCGTCCGTCCGTGCGTCAATCTAGAGAACACTCAAAGTACCGCCATCTCGCATACCCTGTGGCACATATCCACTTTACAGGTTCGTCTACCTGTCCGTCTGTCTTCCAGTCTGCCTGTCTGGCCGTCCGTGCGTCCGTCCGTGCGTCCATCTAGAGAACACCTAAAGTACTGCCATCTCGCATGTCCTGTGGCAAGTACCGCTTTACGCGTCCATCTACCTGTCCATCCGTCTGCTAGTCAGTCTGTATGTGTGTCTGTTCATCCATGCGTCCATCCGTGCGTCCATCTAGAGAACACTCAAAGTACCGCCATCTCGCATACCCTGTGGCATATACCCGCTTTACACGTCCGTCTACCTGTCCGTCTGTCTGCCAGTCTGTCTATCTGTCCGTCCGCCCATGCGTCCTTTCGTGCGTCAATCTAGAGAACACTCTGAGTACCGCCTTCTCGCGCATCGTATACCTTGTGGCACTTACTCGCTTTACGCGTCCGTCTGCCTGTCCGTCTGTCTGCCAGTCTGTTTGTCGGCTCGTCCATGCGTGCGTCCGTGCGTCCATCTAGAGAACCCTCAAAGTACCGTCATCTCGCATACCCTGTGGCACATAGCCACTTTACACGTCTGTCTACCTGTCCATCTGTCTGCCAGTCCGTCTGTCTGTGCGTCTGTGCGTCCATCTAGAGAACACTCAAAGTACCGCCATCTCGCATACCCTGTGGCTTATAGCCGCTTTACACGTCCGTGTATCTGTCCGTCTAGCTCCCAGTCTGTCTGTCTGTCCGCCCATGTGTCCGTTCGTGCGTCAATCTAGAGAACACTCTGAGTACAGCCATCTCGTGCGTCGTACACGCTGTGGCACATACTCGCTTTACGCGTCCGTCTACCTGTCCGTCTGTCAGTCTGTCTGCCTGTCCGTCCGTGCATCTGTCCTAGCGTCAATCTAGAGAAAACTCAAAGTACCGCCATCTCACATACCCTGTGGCACATAGCCGCTTTACATGCCCGTCTACCTGTCCGTCTGTCTGCCAGTCTGTCTGTCATTCCGTCCATGCGTCAATCCGTGCGCCCATCTGGCGAACCCTCAAAGTACCGCCATGTCGCATACCCTGTGGCACATACCCGTTTTACGAGTCCGTCCAGCTGTTCATCTGTCTGCCAGTGTGTCTGTCTGTCCGTACGTGCATCCATCTAGAGAACACTCAAAGTACCACCATCTCGCATACCCTGTGGCACATAGCCGCCTTACACGTCCGCCTATCTGTCCGTCTGCCTCCCAGTCTGTCTGTCTGTGCGTCCATGCGTCCGTTCGTGCGTCAATCTAGAGAACACTCTGAGTACCGCCATCTCGCGCGTCGTATACCTTGTGGCACATATCCGCTTTACGCGTCCGTCTACCAGTCCATCTGTCTGCCAGTCTGTCTGCCCGTCCGTGCATCCGTCCGTGCGTCCATCTAGAGAACACTTAAAGTACCGCCATCTCGCATCTCGTATACCCTGTGGCAAATACCGCTTTACGCGTCCATCTACCTATCTATCCGCCTGCTATTCAGCCTGTATGTGTGTCTGTTCGTCCACGCATCCATCCGTGCGTCCATTTAGAGAACACTCAAAGTACCGCCATCTCGCATACCCTGTGGCACCTACCCGCTTTACATGCCCGTCTACCTGTCCGTCTGTCTGCCAGTCTGTCTGTCTGTCCGTCCGCCCATGCGTTGATTCGTGCGTCAATCTAGAGAACACTGTGAGTACCGCCTTCTCGCGCGTCGTATACCATGTGACAACTACTCGCTTTACGCGTCCGTCTGCCTGTCCGTCTGTCTGCCAGTCTGTTTGTCGGTTCGTCCATGCGTCCGTCCGTGCGTCCATCTAGCGAACCCTCAAAGTACCGCCATCTCGCATACCCTGTGGCACATAGCCGCTTTACACGTCCGTCTACCTGTCCGTCTGTCTGCCAGTCTGTCCGTGCATGCGTCCGTCCGTGCGTCAATCTAGAGAACACTCTGAGTACCGCCATCTCGCGCGTCGTATACCTTGTGGCAAAGCCCCTTTACGCGTCCGTCTACCTGTCCGTCTGTCTGCCAGTCTTTCTGTGTGTCTGTTCGTCCATGCGTCCATCCGTGCGTCCATCTAGTGAACACTCAAATTACCGCCATCTCGCATACCCTGTGGCACATAGCCCCTTTACACGTCCGTCTACCTGTCCGTCTGTCTGCCAGTCTGTCTGTCTGTCTGTCCGTCCATGCGTCCATTCGTGCGTCAATCTAGAGAACACTCTGAGTTTCATCATCTCGCGCGTGGTATACGCTGTGGCACATACCCGCTTTACGCGTCCGTCTACCTGTCCGTCTGTCTGCCAGTCTGTCTGCCTGTCCGTCCATGCATTCATCCGTGCGTCAATCAAGAGAAAACTTAAAGGACCGGCATCTCGCATACCCTGTAGCACATAGCCGCTTTACACGTCCGCCTACCTGTTTGTCTGCCAGTCTGTCTGTCTGTCACTCCATGCGTCCGTCCGCGCATCAATCTAGAGAACACTTACAGTACCGACATCTCGCATATTCGGTGGCACATAGCTGCTTTACACGTCCGTCTACCTGTTTGTCTGTCTTCCAGTCTGTCTGTCCGTCCATGCGTCCACCCGTGCGTCCATCTAGAGAACACTCAAAGTACCGCCATCTCACACACCCTGTGGCACATAGCCGCTTTACATGTCCGTCTACCTGTCCGTCAGTTTGCCAGTCTGTCTATCTCTCCGTCCATGGGTCCATCTAGAGAACAGTCAAAATACTGCCATCTTGCATACCCTGTGGCATATAGCTGCTTTACAATCTGAATACCGCCATCTCGCGCGTCGTATACCCTGTGGCACATAGCCGCTTTACGTGCCCGTCTACCTGTCCGTCTGTCTGCCAGTCTGTCTGTCTGTTCATCCATGCGTCTATCCAGGCATCCATCTAGAGAACACTCAAAGTACTGCCATCTCGCATACCCTGTGACACATAGCCCCTTTACACGTCCGTCTACCTGTCCGTCTGTCTTCCCGTCTGCCTGTCTGTTCGTCCGTGCGTCCATCCGTGCGTCCATCTAGAGAACACTTAAAGTACTGCCATCTCGCATATCCTGTGGCACATAGCCGCTTCACATGTCCGTCTACCTGTCCATCCATATGCTAGTCAGTCTGCATGTGTGTCTGTTCGTCCATGCGTCCATCCGTGCGTCCATCTAGAGAACACTCAAAGTACCGGTATCTCGCATACCCTGTGGCACATAGCCCCTTTACACGCCCGTCTACCTGTCCGTCTGTCTGCCAGTCTGTCTGTCATTCCGTCCGCCCATGCGTCCATCCGTGCGTCAATCTAGAGAACACTCTGAGTACCGCCTTCTCGCGCGTTGTATACCATGTGGCAACTACTCGCTTTACGCGTCCGTCCTCCTGTCCGTCTGTCTGCCAATCTGTTTGTCGGTTCGTTGATGCATCCGTCCCTGCGTCCATTTAGCCAACCCTCAAAGTACCGCCATCTCGCATACCCTGTGTTCATAGCCGCATTACACGTCCGTCTACCTGTCCATCTGTGTGCCAGTCTGTCGTCTGTCCGTCCATGCGTCCGTTCGCGCGTCCATCTAGAGAACACTCAAAGTACCGCCATCTCGCATACCCTGTGGCGCATACCCGCTTTACGCGTCCGTCTACCTGTCCATCTGTCTGCCAGTGTGTCTGTCTGTCTGTTCTTGCGTCCATCTAGAGAACACTCAAAGTACAGCCATCTCGCATACCCTGTGGCACATAGCCACTTTACACGTCTGTCTATCAGTCCGTCTGCCTCCCAGTCGGTCTGTCTGTGCGTTTATGCGTCCGTTCGTGCATCAATCTACAGAACACTGAGTACCGCCATCTCGCGCGTCGCATACCCTGTGGCACATATCCGCTTTACGCGTCCGTCTACCAGTCCATCTGTCTGCCAGTCTGTCTGTTCGTCCGTGCGTCCATCCGTGCCTCCATCTAGAGAACACTTGAAGTACCGCCATCTCGCATCTCGTATACTCTGTGGAAAATACCGCTTTACGCGTCCGTCTACCTATCTATCCGTCTGCTAGTCAGTCTGTATGTGTGTCTGTTCGTCCATGCGTCCATCCGTGCGTCCATTTGGAGAACAGTCAAAGTACCGCCATCTCGCATACCCTGTGGCACCTACCCGCTTTACATGCCCGTCTACCTGTCCGTCTGTCTGCCAGTCTGTCTGTCTGTCCGTCCGCCCATGCGTTGATTCGTGCGTCAATCTAGAGAACACTGTGAGTACCGCCTTCTCGCGCGTCGTATACCATGTGACAACTACTCGCTTTACGCGTCCGTCTGCCTGTCCGTCTGTCTGCCAGTCTGTTTGTCGGTTCGTCCATGCCTCCGTCCGTGCGTCCATCTAGCGAACCCTCAAAGTACCGCCATCTCGCATACCCTGTGGCACATAGCCGCTTTACACGTCCGTCTACCTGTCCGTCTGTCTGCCAGTCTCTCGTCTGTCCGTGCATGCGTCCGTACGTGCGTCCATCTAGAGAACACTCAAAGTACCGCTCTCTCGCATACCCTGTGGCGCATACCCGCTTTACGCGTCCGTCTACCTGTCCATCTGTCCGCCAGTGTGTCTGTCTGTCTGTTCTTGCGTCCATCTAGAGAACACTCAAAGTACCACCATCTCGCATACCCTGTGGCACATAGCCGCTTTACACGTCCGTCTATCTGTCCGTCTGCCTCCCAGTCTGTCTGTCTGTGCATCCATGCGTCCGTTCGTGCGTCAATCTAGAGAACACTCTGAGTACTGCCATCTCATGCGTCGTATACCATGTGCCACAGCCGCTTTACGCGTCCGTCTACCTGTCCGTCTGTCTGCCAGTCTGTCTGTCTGTCTGTCCCTGCGTCCATTCGTGCGTCAATCTAGAGAACAATCTGAGTACCGCCATCTCGCGCGTCATATACGCTGTGGCACATACCCGATTTACGCGTCCGTCTACCTGTCCGTCTGTCTGCCAGTCTGTCTGCCTGTCTGTCTGTCCATGCGTCCATTCGTGCGTCAATCTAGAGAACACTCTGAGTACCGCCATCTCGCGCGTCGTACACGCTGTGGCACATACCCGCTCTACGCGTCCGTCTACCTGTCCGTCTGTCTTCCAGTCTGTCTGTTCATCCATGCGTCCATCCGGGGATCCATGTAGAGAACACTCAAAGTATCGCCATCTCGCATACCCTGTTGCACATAGCCTCTTTACACGTCCTTCTACCTGTCCGTCTGTCTGCCAGTCTGTCGTCTGTCCGTCCATGCGTCCGTCCGTGCGTCCATCTAGAGAATACACAAAGTACCGCCATCTCGCATACCCTGGGGTGCATACCCGCATTACGCGTCCGTCTACCTGTCCATCTGTCTGCCAGTGTGTCTGTCTGTCCATTCGTGCGTCCATCTAGAGAACACTCAAGGTACCGCCATCTGGTATACCCTGTGGCACATAGCCGCTTTACACGTCCGTCTATCTGTCCATCTGCCTCCCAGTCTGTCTGTCTGTGCGTCAATGCGTCCGTTCGTGCGTCAATCTAGAGCACACTCTGAGTACCGCCATCTCGCGCGTCGTATACCCTGTGGCACATATCCGCTTTACGCGTTCGTCTACCTGTCCATCTGTCTGCCAGTCTGTCTGTCCGTCCTTGCCTCTGTCCGTGCGTCCATCTAGAGAACACTTGAAGTACCGCCATCTCGCATCTCGTATACCCTGTGGCAAATTCCGCTTTACGCGTCCATCTACCTATCTATCCTTCTGCTAGTCAGTCTGTATGTGTGTCTGTTCGTCCATGCGTCCATCCGTGCGTCCATCTAGAGAACACTCAAAGTACCGTCATCTCGCATACCCTATGGCACCTACCAGCTTTACACGCCCGTCTACCTGTCCTTCTGTCTGCCAGTCTGTCTGTCTGTCCGTCCGCCCATGCGTCCATTCGTGCGTCAATCTAGAGAACACTCTGAGTACCGCCTTCTCGCGAGTCGTATACCATGTGGCAACTACTCGCTTTACGCATCCGTCTGCCTGTCCGTCTGTCTGCCAGTCTGTTTGTCGGTTCGTCCATGCGTCTGTCCGTGCGTCAATCTAGCGAACCCTCAAAGTACCGCCATCTCGCATACCCTGTGGCACATACCCGCTTTACGCGTCCGTCTACCTGTCCATCTGTCTGCCAGTGTGTCTGTCTGTCCGTTCATGCGTCCATCTAGAGAACACTCAAAGTACCGTCATCTCGCATACCCTGTGGCACATAGCCGCTTTACACGTCCGTCTATCTGTCCGTCTGTCTGTGTGTCCATGCGTCCGTTCGTGCGTCATTCTAGAGAACACTCTGAGTACCGCCATCTCGCGCGTCGTATACCCTTTGTCACATATCCGCTTTACGCGTCCGTCTACCTGTCCATCTGTCTGCCAGTCTGTCTGTCCGTCCGTGCGTCCATCTAGAGACCACTTAAAGTACCGCCATCTCGCATCTCGTATATCCTGTGGCAAATACCGCTTTACGCGTCCATCTACCTATCTATCCTTCTGCTAGTCAGTCTGTATGTGTGTCTGTTTGTCTATGCGTCCTTCCGTGCGTCCATCTAGAGAACACTCAAAGTACCGTCATCTCGCATACCCTGTGGCACCTACCCGCTTTACACGCCCGTCTACCTGTCCATCTGTCTGCCAGTGTGTCTGTCTGTCCGTTCATGCGTCCATCTAGAGAACACTCAAAGTACCGCCATCTCGCATACCCTGTGGCACATAGCCGCTTTACACGTCCGTCTATCTGTCCGTCTGTCTGTGCGTCCATGCGTCCGTTCGTGCATCAATCTAGAGAACACTATGAGTACCGCCATCTCGCGCGTCGTATACCCTGTGGCACATATCCGCTTTACGCTTCCATCTACCAGTCCATCTGTCTGCCAGTCTGTCTGTCCGTCCGTGCGTCCGTCCGTGCCTTCATCTAGAGAACACTTGAAGTACCGCCATCTCGCATCTCGTATAGTCTGTGGAAAATACCGCTTTACGCGTTCGTCTACCTATCTATCCGTCTGCTGGTCAGTCTGTGTGTGTGTCTGTTCGTCCATGCGTACATCCGTGTGTCCATTTGGAGAACAGTCAAAGTACCGCTATCTCGCATACCCTGTGGCACCTACCCGCTTTACACGCCCGTCTACCTGTCCGTCTGTCTGCCAGTCTGTCTGTCTTTCCGTCCGCCCATGCGTCCATGCGTGCGTCAATCTAGAGAACACTGTGAGTACCGCCTTCTCGCGTGTCGTATACCAAGTGGCAACTACTCGCTTTACGCGTCCGTCTGCCTGTCCGTCTGTCTGCCAGTCTGTTTGTCGGTTCGTCCATGCGTCCGTCCGTGCGTTCATCTAGCGAACCCTCGAAGTACCGCCATCTCGCATACCCTGTGGCACATAGCCACTTTACACGTCCGTCTACCTGTCCGTCTGTCTGCCAGTCTCTCGTCTGTCCGTGCATGCGTCCGTACGTGCGTCCATCTAGAGAACACTCAAAGTACCGCCATCTCGCATACCCTGTGGCGCATACCCGCTTTACGCGTCCGTCTACCTGTCCATCTGTCTGCCAGTGTGTCTGTCTGTCCGTTCTTGCGTTCATCTAGAGAACACTCAAATCACCACCATCTCGCATACCCTGTGGCACATAGCCGCTTTACACGTCCGTCTATCTGTCCGTCTGCCTCCCAGTCTGTCTGTCTGTGCATCCATGCGTCCGTTCGTGCGTCAATCTAGAGAACACTCAGAGTACCGCCATCTCGCACGTCGTATACCCTGTGGCACATATCCGCTTTACGCGTCCGTCTACCTGTCCATCTGTCTGCCAGTCTGTCTGTCCGTCCTTGCCTCCGTCCGTGCGTCCATCTAGAGAACACTTAAAGTACCGCCATCTCGCATCTCGTATACTCTGTGGCAAATACCGCTTTACGCGTCCATCTTCCTATCTATCCTTCTGCTAGTCAGTCTGTATGTGTGTCTGTTCGTCCATGCGTCCATCCGTGCGTCCATCTAGAGAACACTCAAAGTACCATCATCTCGCATACACTATGGCACCTACCCGCTTTACACGCCCGTCTACCTGTCCATCTGTCTGCCAGTCTGTCTGTCTGTCTGTCCGCCCATGCGTCCATTCGTGCGTCAATCTAAAGAACACTCTGAGTACCGCCTTTTTGCAAGTCGTATACCATGTGGCAACTACTCGCTTTACGCATCCGTCTGCCTGTCCGTCTGTCTGCCAGTCTGTTTGTCGGTTCGTCCATGCGTCCGTCCGTGCGTCAATCTAGCGAACCCTCAAAGTACCGCCATCTCGCATACCCTGTGGCACATACCCGCTTTACGCGTCCGTCTACCTGTCCGTCTGTCTGCCAGTCTGTCTGCCTGTCCGTCCGTGCATCCATCCGTGCGTCAATCAAGAGAAAACTCAAAGTACCGCCATCTTGCATACCCTGTGGCGCATACCCGCTTTACGCGTCCGTCTACCTGTCCATCTGTCTGCCAGTGTGTCTGTCTGTCCGTTCATGCGTCCATCTAGAGAACACTCAAAGTACCGCCATCTCGCATACTCTGTGGCACATAGCCGCTTTACACGTCCGTCTATCTGTCCGTCTGTCTGTGCGTCCATGCGTCCGTTCGTGCGTCATTCTAGAGAACACTCTGAGTACCGCCATCTCGCGCGTCGTATACCCTTTGTCACATATCCGCTTTACGCGTCCGTCTACCTGTCCATCTGTCTGCCAGTCTGTCTGTCCGTCCGTGCGTCCATCTAGAGAACACTTAAAGTACCGCCATCTCGCATCTCGTATACCCTGTGGCAAATACCGCTTTACGCGTCCATCTACCTATCTATCCTTCTGCTAGTCAGTCTGTATGTGTGTGTTTGTCTATGCGTCCATCCGTGCGTCCATCTAGAGAACACTCAAAATACCGTCATCTCGCATACCCTGTGGCACCTACCCGCTTTACACGCCCGTCTACCTCTCCATCTGTCTGCCAGTGTGTCTGTGTGTCCGTTCATGCGTCCATCTAGTGAACACTCAAAGTACCGCCATCTCGCATACCCTGTGGCACATAGCCGCTTTACACGTCCATCTATCTGTCCGTCTGTCGGTGCGTCCATGCGTCCGTTCGTGCGTCATTCTAGAGAACACTCTGAGTACCGCCATCTCGCGCGTCGTATACCCTATGTCACATATCCGCCTTACGCGTCCGTCTACCTGTCCATCTGTCTGCCAGTCTGTCTGTCCGTCCATGCGTCCGTCTGTGCGTCCATCTAGAGAACACTTAAAGTATGCCATCTCGCATCTCGTATACCCTGTGGCAAATACCGCTTTACGCGTCCATCTACCTATCTATTCGTCTGCTAGTCAGTCTGTATGTGTGTCTGTTTGTCTATGCGTCCATCCGTGCGTCCATCTAAAGAACACTCAAAGTACCGTCCTCTCGCATACCCTGTGGCACCTACCCGCTTTACACGCCCGTCTACCTGTCCGTCTGTCTGGCAGTCTGTCTGTCTGTCCGTCCGCCCATGCGTCCATTCGTGCGTCAATCTAGAGAACACTCTGAGTACCGCCTTCTCGCGAGTCGTATACCATGTGGCAACTACTCGCTTTACGCGTCCGTCTGCCTGTCCGTCTGTCTGCCAGTCTGTTTGTCGGTTCGTCCATGCGTCCGTCCGGGCGTCAATCTAGCGAACCCTCAAAGTACCGCCATCTCGCATACCCTGTGGCACATAGCCGATTTACACGTCCGTCTACCTGTCTGTCTGTCTGCCTGTCTGTCGTCTGTCCGTCCATGCGTCCGTCCGTGCGTCCATCTAGAGAACACTCAAAGTACCGCCATCACGCATACCCTGTGGCGCATACCAGCTTTACGCGTCCAACTACCTGTCCATCTGTCTGCCAGTGTGTCCATCTAGAGAACACTCAAAGTACCGCCATCTCGCATACCCTGTGGCACATAGCCGTTTTACACGTGCGCCTTTCTGTCCGTCTGCCTCCCAGTCTGTCTGTCTGTGCATCCATGCGTCCGTTCGTGCGTCAATCTAGAGAAAACTCTGAGTACTGCCATCTCGTGCGTCGTATACCTTGTGCCACAGCCGCTTTACGCGTCCGTCTACCTGTCCGTCTGTCGGCCAGTCTGTCTGTCTGTCTGTGCATGCGTGCATTCGTGCGTCAATCTAGAGAACGCTCTGAGTACCGCCATCTCGCGCGTCGTATACGCTGTGGCACATACCCGCTTTGCGCGTCCGTCTACCTGTCCGTCTGTCTTCCAGTCTGTCTGTTCATCCATGTGTCCATCCGGGCATCCATGTAGAGAACACTCAAAGTACCGCCATCTCGCATACCCTGGGGCGCATACCCGCTTTACGCGTCCGTCTACCTGTCCATCTGTCTGCCAGTGTGTCTGTCTGTCCATTCGTGCGTCCATCTAGAGAACACTCAAAGTACCGCCATCTCGCATACCCTGTGGCACATAGCCACTTTACACGTCCGTCTTTCTGCCCGTGTTCTCCCAGTCTGTCTGTCTGTGCATCCATGCGTCCGTTCGTGCGTCAATCTAGAGAAAACTCTGAGTACTACTATCTCTTGCGTCGTATACCTTGTGCCACATCCGCTTTATGCGTCCGTCTACCTGTCCGTCTGTCTGCCAGTCTGTCTGTCTGTCTGTCCATGCGTCCATTCGTGCGTCAATCTAGAGAACACTCTGAGTACCGCCATCTCGCGCGTCGTATACGCTTTGGCACATACCCGCTTTGCGCGTCCGTCTACCTGTCCGTCTGTCTTCCAGTCTGTCTGTTCATCCATGTGTCCATCCGGGCATCCATGTAGAGAACACTCAAAGTACCGCCATCTCGCATACCCTGGGGCGCATACCCGCTTTACGCGTCCGTCTACCTGTCCATCTGTCTGCCAGTGTGTCTGTCTGTCCATTCGTGCGTCCATCTAGAGAACACTCAAAGTACCGCCATCTCGCATACCCTGTGGCGCATACCCACATTACGCGTCCGTCTACCTGTCCACCTGTCTGCCAGTGTGTCTGTCTGTCCTTTCGTGCATCCATCTAGAGAACACTCAAAGTACCGCCATCTCGCATACCCTGTAGCACCTAGCCGCTTTACACGTCCGTCTATCTGTCCGTCTCCCTCCCAGTCTGTCTGTCTGTGCGTCAATGCGTCTGTTCGTGCGTCAATCTAGAGAACACTCTGAGTACCGTCATCTCGCATACCCTGTGGCACATAGCCGCTTTATACGTCTGTCTTGTACTGTGTCAATGTTTGCAAATGAGCCTCCGTAAATGAAACTCAACGAATACTTCTCGGACGAAAGGTCACCTGTCCGTCTGTCGGCCAGTCTGTCTGTCTGTCCGTCCGTGCGTCCATCTAGAGAACACTTAATGACCCACCATCTCGCATCTCGTATACCCTGTGGCAATACCGCTTTACGCGTCCGTCTACCTTTCCGTCTGTCTGCCAGTGTGTCATCTGTCCGTCCGTGCATCCGTCCGTGCGTCCATCTAGAGAACACTCAAAATTCCGCCATCTCGCATACCCTGTGGCACATACCCTCTTTACACGTCCGTCTACCTGTCCGTCTGTCTGCCAGTCTGTCTGTCTGTCCATCCGTGCATCCATCTAGAGAACACTCAAAGTACTGCCATCTCGCATACCCTGTGGTACATACCCGCTTTACGCGTCCGTCTACCTGTACGTCTGTCTGCCAGTCTGTCTGCCGGTCTGTCTTTGCGTCCATCCGTGCGTCAATCTAGAGAAAACTCAAAGTACCGGCATCTCGGATACCCTGTGGCACATAGCCGCTTTACACGTCCGTCTACCTGTTTCTCTGCCAGTCTGTCTGTCTGTCCGTCCGTGCGTCCGTCCGGGCGTCCATCTAGAGAACACCCAAAGTACCGCCATTTCGCTTACCCTATGGCACATAGCCGCTTTACACGTCCGCCTACCTGTCCGTCTGTCTGCCAGTCTGTCTGTCGGTCCGTCCGTGCGTCCATCCGTGCGTCCATCTAGAGAACACTCTCAGCACCGCCATCTCGCGCGTCGTATACCCTGTGGCACATACTCGCTTTACGCGTCCGTATACCTGTGTGTCTGTCTGCCAGTCTGTCTGTCCCTCCGTCCATGTTTTCATCTAGAGAACACTCAAAATACTGCCATCTTGCATACCCCGTGGCACATAGCCGCTTTACACTCTGAATACCGCAATCTCACGCGTCATATACACTGTGGCACATAGCCGCTTTACGCGTCCGTCTACCTGTCCGTCTGTCTGCCAGTCTGTCTGTCTGTTCATCCATGCGTCCATCCGGGCATCTATCTAGAGAACACTCAAAGTACTGCCATCTCGCATACCCTGTGGCACAGCCGCTTTACACGTTCGTCTACCTGTCCGTCTGTCTTCCCGTCTGCCTGTCTGTCCGTCTGTGCGTCCGTACGTGCGTCCGTCCATGCGTCCATTTAGAGAACACTTAAAGTACTGCCATCTCGCTTACCCTGTGGCACATAGCCGCTTTACACGTCCGTCTACCTGTCCCTCCATATGCTACACAGTCTGTATGTGTGTTTGTTCGTCCATGCGTCCATCCGTGCGTTCATCTAGACAACACTCAAAGTACCGCCATCTCGCATACCCTGTGGCACATAGCCCCTTTACACGCCCGTCTACTTGTCCGTCTGTTTTCCAGTCTGTATTTCCGTCTGCCCATGCGTCCATTCGTGCGTCAATCTAGAGAACACTCTGAGTGCCGGCTTCTCGCGCCTCGTATACCATGTGGCAACTACTCGCTTTACGCGTCCGTCTGCCTGCCCGTCTGTCTGCCAGTCTGTTTGCGGTTCGTCCATGCGTCCGTCCGTGCGTCCATCTAGCGAACCCTCAAAGTACCGCAATCTCGCATACCCTGTGGCACATAGCCGCTTTACACGTCCGTCTACCTGTCTGTCTGTCTGCCAGTCTGTCGTCTGTCCGTCTAGGCTTCCGTCCGGGCGTTCATCTAGAGAACACTCAAAGTACCGCCATCTCGCATACCCTGTGGCGCATACCCGCTTTACGCGTCCGTCTACCTCTCCATCTGTCTGCCAGTGTGTCTGTCTGTCCGTTCGTGCGTCCATCTAGAGAACACTCAAAGTACCGCCATTTCGCATACCCTGTGGCACATGGAGTTCGGTGCCAGCGTGAGGAGGTGGCTGGAGTGAGACGCTCTGCGGACGTGTTTCGCATGAGCTCCGGCCTGGTGACCGACTATCGGCGGACGCGCTTTTTTCTGGACTTGCTGTCAGTGGGCTCGTCTGCAGGAGGTTGCCCTGTACCGACGGACACCACTAGTTTAGGCAAGTTTGTCCCCGTTTTTGGAGTTTCCGAGATTTTCCTGTCAACCCCGCGGTGGCAAGGCTAGGCCTATCTCCTAGGCCAAGCCTGGCCTGGGCCGCGTCGCCCGGCGTCTGACTTGCGCCCGGTGACCGTGGGTCTTGTTGGGCTGAAGATGGAGTACTACGTCGAAGGGGAGACTATAACACCGGAAGATTTTGAAGCGGGAGAGTGGGCTCCAGTGCTGAAGGCACAGGACCGATTTAAGAAGACTCGGCATGGCGACAACGCCAAGAGTAAGCCTTGCGAGACGCAGGCCGGCAGCGACGGGCGCAAGACGCACGGAGCGCAGCAAGTCAAGCGGGGGAAAGCGCCGGTATGGAAGAAACGCGGACCGTTTCTCAAGTTGCCAGCCACGGAATTCAAGATTGTGTACAGGCCCCAGAACTGGGACTTAAGTGTTGTGACAGCGAGAGAACTCGGATGTGCACTGAGAGCAGCAGCGCGTCTAACGAGTGCGATTGCCGCGGAAGAAGACATTGTGCGGGTTAATGGCACAAACAACACGTTGACGGTGAGCACACCGTGCATAAATCGCAGTGGGGCATATGCGACTGTGAAGACGCTCAAGCTGGGTGATCGTGACCTGCTGGTTTCGGCGTTCGTGGCGCCGTTGGAGGACTCCGTGCGGGGAGTGATTTATAATGCTTATGATTGATGCCCAGTGGAAGAAGTTCGGGCGGGATTCCTGAAGAAGAATGAAGGCATAGACATTCTGGACGCGAGACCTCTGGGAAAGTCAAAGGCGATTCAGATTACGTTCGGGGGAAAACGCATACCCCGGCAGATTACTTACTGGAACGGTCTGTACGCTGTGATCCCGTACAGAAATTTAGTCGAGACCTGCTTCAACTGCAGACGAGTTGGACATCGAGCGGACGTTTGCTATCGTCCGAAGAGCAACCTATGTCACCGTTGCGGGAGGGACCATCCTGCCCCGCCAGAAGGAGAGCCACCTACGTGCACGCCGGTCTGCATCGTGTGCCATGGTGCGCATCACACAGGGAGCTGGAACGGCAAGTTTCGCCTGGCTCGCAAGCCACCGACAGGCCAGCAGCAGAGCATCGAAAGAGAGAGCGAAGCTGGTAACGATAAGCGTTCCTCGAGGGCTACGGAGCGGTCACCGAGGGGTAAAGAAGGCAGAAGCAAAAGCAGGGACCGGTCGAGTTCCTTCCCGCCATTGCCAGGGCGCGGGGGCGGCCAAGATGGTGGACGAGCATCCAGTACCAACAGCTGCGCACGCGACACCAACAAAAAGGTGAGCTTGTCAAGCACGGCCTCCCAGAACGAAACCGCTCGAGAGAGGGAGTTAGCAGCGCTGGTTCAGCGACAGGGAGACTTGATTAAAAGAATGGAAAACAGAATTGCAGAGATGGAACGCGCACTTAGAAACGACCAACGGCAGGGGACACAGGCACCAGCAGTGCAAGGCCTACAGAAAGCGACGCAAGAGGCGTCTGCTCGCGTACAGGAGAGTGCAGCTATGGAAGTGGAGAATCGGGGGACAGTGAAGAGACCACTCTCGGGGGATGAGGTAGCTAACGCAAAACGATTAGCCGAAACGTCACCAGTAGACATGCCACAGACTGTTTTTAAGGTCATTAGTCTTAAGTCGGATGTAACAACACTTGCGGATAAAGTAGGCAAACAAGGGAAAAGACAGGATAGGTTGGAGGCTCGAGTCGAAAAGATCGAAGCCAGATTAGACACAATAGAGGAGCGTCTCGGCATGTTCTCCACTGAATTTAAGGATTCCCAAACCCAGGTCATGGGCATGTTTCAGCAGCTTCATACTCTATTGGAGGCAAGACTGCCTCCCGTGGGTGGCCAAGTGCCATTAGTCAACCTGGTGCCTCATCATGGCGCCTCGCCAGCAAATTGAGGTTTGGCAGTGGAACTGCAGGGGCTTTCGTCAAAAGCGGGGTAACCTGCAGTTGCACGTACAAAATCTGGACAGTAAACCAGACATAATAGCCTTACAGGAGGCTAGTGGTTCCGTAATATTACCTGGATTTAAGGCATTTACAGCGCCAGGAACTGATTCAAGGGGCGTATCACGCGTCTTCACAGCCGTGCTAGTCCATCGCAACATCATTGCCATTCAGCATTCCGTAGATAGCAGCAGGGAAGACTATGTCTTGCTTGAGATGTTGCCTAAACGAATGTATGAGAAGAGTCTGTTTTTACTTAATGTGTATAGTTCTCCAAAAGATAAAGGATTGGGCTTGCCACAACTCCTGATTCAAACTCAACGGTTAGCAGCTCGCGCTCCGCTTATAGTGGTAGGAGATTTCAATGCGCCTCACCCGGAGTGGGGTTATATTCGAGCCAGCCCAAAGGGCAATCGGCTTTGGCAAGTTGCCCGGGATCTGCGATGGACGCTGTTAAACAATCCACAAGATCATACGAGGATAGGCAACAGCATAAGCATGGATACCTCCCCAGACCTTACGTTTTTTAGAGGCATCAGTAATGCAAAGTGGATTAACACGGGACAACCGCTAGGAAGTGATCACTATATCCTTTCCACGACGTTTAGCGCTGCGAAGCATAAAGACAAAGTGAGGGGGCATAGAATTACAGATTGGGACAGATTTAGGAAAAACAGAGCAGACACTGTAAACGGGAAAATTAATGACCTGGATGCATGGGTACAGGCGCTCAAGGAGGATGTAAGTAATACCACGTAGAAGTGCCAGTCGAGCAGGAGGAGTTTACCGCTGACTCGAGACTATTACACATGTGGGAAGCGCACGCGAGTCTCTTGAGAAGGTGGAAGAAGCAAAAACATAATGGCGTCCTTCGCAGAAGGATTGCCAAGTTAGAACGTAAAATCGAAAATTATACAATTGAGTTGCAAGCCAAGCAGTGGGGCCAGATTTGTGATCGCATGAATGGACAGTTTGGATGCAAAAAGACATGGCAGCTGTTAAGGCATCTTTTGGATCCGGCAGCAACAAAATCGGTGCAACGGGGGCAAATGACTCGGTTAATGCATCAATATGAAGGCACAATTGGAGAGTTTATACAGGAACTCCGGAATCGGTACATAACTGATGGAGTAGACGCATGCTTACCACACTACTCGGGGGTGGAAAACTCAGACCTAGATGAAGAGTTCACAATTGCGGAGGTGGAGTTTGCCATGGGGCAGCTGCGTACTACGTCTGCCGCAGGTCCGGATGGAGTTACTAATAAAATGCTGAGAAACCTAGACTTCAAATCGGTCGGGGCGATCACTGACTTGATAAATGAGTATTGGGTGGCCGGGGAGATCCCAGCACAATGGAAGCATGCTAGGATTATATTTATTCCGAAGCCAGGCAAGAAACTCTGCTTGGAAAACCTGCGCCCCATATCACTGACATCATGCGTGGGCAAATTGATGGAGCACGTGGTTCTCAACAGGCTTCAGAATTATGCAGAGGACAAGGCCATCTTTCCCCCAACTATGATAGGTTTCAGGGCCAATTTGTCCACACAGGATGTCATGATACAGTTAAAACATGATGTAGTCAATCCCGGGCATGGCACGGGCACCAAAGCTGTATTGGGGCTTGACCTGAATAAAGCTTTCGACAATGTTTCGCATGAGGCAATATTGAATAACCTATCAGAAATTGGCCCAGGGATCAGGACATTTCGCTACATCAGATCATTCTTGGAGGGCCGAACCGCAGAAATTTCAATAGGAGATATCAAATCGGACTCATTCGCGTTGGGAGGCAAAGGGACGCCGCAGGGTTCAGTTTTGTCACCGTTCCTGTTTAACATCGCCTTAATTAAAATACCGCCGAGGCTGGAGGAGATACCGGGACTCAAACACACATTTTATGCAGATGATATTACTCTATGGGTAACCAGAGGTTGTGACGCGCATCTGGAAGAAACACTGCAACAGGCAGTTAACATTGTCGAAGAGTTGGCAGGGGAGGCGGGACTTTCATGCTCTCAGCCAAAGTCCGAGCTCTTTGTGGTTCCGGACAAACCCAGAGGGCTACATGCAAGACACTATATTCCACCACCGCCGTTAGAGGTAAAGGTAGGGGATAGGCCGGTAGCTGAAGCTCAAACGATTAGAATTCTTGGCCTATATCTGCAAACTAACAGGATGAATAGGGTGGCCCTTGAAAAACTTAAGACCACGGTCAATGCTACTGTCAGGCTAATCAGAAGAATCGCTAACCGTAAGAGCGGGGTTAAAGAAAAAGAACTCTGTAAGCTGGTACAGGCGTTTGTGCTCAGCAGGATTACTTACGCGACACCTTATATGAAGTTGGATGCCGCAGAAAAAGGTAAGGTCGAGGCTATGATCCGGCAAGCTTACAAAGCAGCGCTTGGGTTGCCTAACAACGCGCCTACAGAAAGGCTATTAAAAGTAGGGGTACACAACACCCTGGATGAATTATGGGAGGCGCATCTGGTGTTGCAGCACGCTAGGCTTTCGACAACCAAAGCGGGCAGGATTATATTGGAAAGGATTGGTATTGGAGCAGAGGCTCCCACTGGGGACACTGAAATTCAGGTGTGACGGGAGTTACATAAGGCCCTGTACATAAAACCTTTGCCCAAAAATATGCATCCGATTCACCATACGCAGCGCAGGCAGGCAAGAGCCAGAGCTTTACACGTTGAGTACGGCGAGTACAAAGCGGCAGTCTATACAGATGTTGCGGAATATAAGGACAAAAACGCTTTTGTGATTGTGGTGGTGGACAGGCGGGGGCGCTTGATCGCTTCTGGATCGGTCAAAACCCGCTCCTCGGAAACTGCAGAGGAAGCGGCAATAGCGCTAGCTATAGCTAATTCGCAGTCAGATTTGATTTTCAGTGATTCAAAGACAGCCATCCGAAATCTGGCGAGGGGCAGAATATGGGCGATCGCTGCACGATTTCTGCCTAGGGCCACGGGACGAGAAATGAGAGAAATAGAAATTGTCTGGGTACCAGCACACTCTGGGAACCCTGGGAACGAGGCGGCTAACCTGAATGCTCGAGGTTTCGTCAGCCGGGTAGGTGAGCCGCCAGTTCCGGGGAGGTCCGCGAGAGATGGGCTGGTGTCCTTTCATGACATAACGAATCATTATAAACTAGAGCGGAGGTTTTATCCGCCCCCGCACAAGCGGTTGACTAAGGCGCAGGAATGCGTCTGGAGAAAACTGCAGACGCGATCTTTTCCCAACCCTTACGTGTTGAACAAAATGTACCCGGAGGAGATTAAGCCGCAATGCAAATGGTGTCAGGCTGTGGCAACATATGATCACATACTTTGGGAATGTAGCATAGTGCCGCCGCCGGTGGATATTATGCGTGATCCCTCTCTTGAGCACTGGGAGGCCGTGTTGACCAGCTCGGACCCAGTCGTCCAGTTAAGGGTCGTGGAGTGGGCCACACAGGTCGCCGCCAACCATGGGTTGATGGCCATCTAACACGGAATCATCCTCAGTTGCTTTCTGACGAAATAAAGTTTTTCCATCCATCCATAGCCGCTTTACACGTCCGTCTATCTGTCCGTCTGCTTCCCAGTCTGTCTGTCTGTGCATCCATGCGTCCGTTCGTGCGTCAATCTAGAGAACACTCTGAGTACCGCCATCTCGCGCGTCGTATACCCTGTGGCAAATATCCGCTTTACGCGTCCGTCTACCTGTCCATCTGTCTGCCAGTCTGTCTGTCCGTCCTTGCGTCCGTCCGTGCGTCCATCTAGAGAACACTTAAAGTACCGCCATCTCGCATCTCGTATACCCTGTGGCAAATACCGCTTTACGCGTCCATCTACCTATCTGTCCGTCTGCTAGTCAGTCTGTATGTGTGTCTGTTCGTCCATGCGTCCATCCGTGCGTCCATCTAGAGAACAATAAAAGTACCGCCATCTCGCATACCCTGTGGCACCTACCCGCTTTATGCGTACCTTATGCTACCAGTCCGTCTGTCTGCCAGTCTGTTTGTCTGTTCGTCCAAGCGTCCATCCGTGCGTCCATCTAGAGAACCCCCAATGTACCGTCATCTCGCATACCCTGTGGCACATAGCCGCTTTATACGACTGTCTACCTGTCCGTCTGTCTGCCAGTCTGTCTGTCTGTCCGTCCGTGCATCCATTTAGAGAACACTTAATGTCCCGCCATCTCGCATCTCGTATAACCTGTGGCAATACCGCTTTACGCGTCCGTCTACCTTTCCGTCTGTCTGCCAGTGTGTCATCTGTCCATCCGTGCGTCCGTCTGTGCGTCCATCTAGAGAATACTCAAAATACCGCCATCTCGCATACCCTGTGGCACATACCCTCTTTACGCGTCCGTCTACGTGTCCGTCTGTCTGCCAGTCTGTCTGTGTGTCCGTCCATGCGTCCATTCGTGCGTCAATCTAGAGAACACTGAGTACCGCCATCTCGCGCGTCGTATACGCTGTGGCATATACCCGCTTTACGCGTCCGTCTACCTGTCCGTCTGTCTGCCAGTCTGTCTGCCAGTCTGTCTGTCTGTCCGTCCGTGCGTCCATCTAGAGAACACTCAAAGTACCGCCATCTCGCATACTCTGTGGCACATGACAGCTTTATACGTCTGTCTACCTGTCCATCTGTCTGCCAGTCTGCCTGCCTGTCTGTCTGTCCGGTCATGCGTTCAAACGTGCGTCCATCTAGAGAACACTAAAAGTACCGCCATCTCGCATACCCTGTGGCACCTACCCGCTTTACGCGTACGTCTACCTGTTCGTCTGTCTGCCAGTCTGTTTGTCTGTTCGTCCAAGCGTCCATCCGTGCGTCCATCTAGAGAACCCCCAAAGTACCGTCATCTCGCATACCCTGTGGCACATAGCCGCTTTATACGTCTGTCTTGTACTGTGTCAATGTTTGCAAATGAGCCTCCGTAAATGACAGTCTACGAATACTTCTTGGACGAAAGGTCACCTGTCCGTCTGTCTGCCAGTCTGTCTGTCTGTCCGTCCGTGCGTCCATCTAGAGAACACTTAATGTCCCACCATCTCGCATCTCGTATACCCTGTGGCAATACCACTTTACGCGTCCGTCTACCTTTCCGTCTGTCTGCCAGTGTGTCATCTGTCCATCCGTGCATCCGTCCGTGCGTCCATCTAGAGAACACTCAAAATACCGCCATCTCGCATACCCTGTGGCACATACCCTCCTTACGCGTCCGTCTACCTGTCCGTCTGTCTGCCAGTCTGTCTGTCTGTCCATCCGTGCATCCATCTAGAGAACACTCAAAGTACCGCCATCTCGCATACCCTGTGGTACATACCCGCTTTACGCGTCCGTCTACCTGTCCGTCTGTCTGCCAGTCTGTCTTTGCGTCCATCCGTGCGTCAATCTAGAGAAAACTCAAAGTACCGGCATCTCGGATACCCTGTGGCACATAGCCGCTTTACACGTCCGTCTACCTGTTTCTCTGCCAGTCTGTCTGTCAGTCCGTCCGTGCGTCCGTCCGTGCGTCCATCTAGAAAACACCCAAAGTACCGCCATTTCGCTTACCCTATGGCACAAAGCCGCTTTACAAGTCCGCCTACCTGTCCGTCTGTCTGCCAGTCTGTCTGTCGGTCCGTCCGTGCGTCCATCTAGAGAACACTCTCAGCACCGCCATCTCGCGCGTCGTATACCCTGTGGCACATACTCGCTTTACGCGTCCGTCTACCTGTGTGTCTGTCTGCCAGTCTGTCTGCCCCTCCGTCCGAATGTCCGTCCGTGCGTCTATCTAGAGAACACCTAATGTACCGCCATTTCGCATCTCGCATATCCTGTGGCACATTGCCGCTTTACGCGTCCGTCTACCTGTCCGTCTGTCTGCCAGTCTGTCTGTCTGTCCGTCCATGCGTCCGTTCGTGCATCAATCAAGAGAACACTCAGAGTACTGCCATCTCGCGCGTCGTGTACCTTGTGGCAGAGCCGCTTTACGCGTCCGTCTACCTGTCCGTCTGTCTGCCAGTCTGTCTGTTTGTCCGTTCGTGCGTCCGTCCGTGCGTCCATCTAGAGAACACTTAAGGTACTGCCATATCGCGTACCCTGTGGCACATAGCCGCTTTACACATCCGTCTACCTGTCCATCCGTCTGCTGGTCAGTCTGTATGTGTGTCTGTTCGTCAATGCGTCCATCCGTGCGTCCAACTTGAGAACACTCAAAGTACCGCCATCTCGCATACCCTGTGGCACATAGCCCCTTTACACGTCCGTCTACCTGTTCGTCTGTCTGCCAGTCTGTCTGCCAGTCTGTCTGTCTGTCCGTCCATGCATCCATTCGTGCGTCAATCTAGAGAACACTCTGAGTACCGCCATCTCGCGCGTCGTATACGCTGTGGCGCCTACCCGCTTTACGCGTCCGTCTACCTGTCCGTCTGTCTGCCAGTCTGTCTGCCTGTCCGTCCATGCGTCCATCCGTGCATCAATCTAGAGAAAACTGAAAATACCGGCATCTCGCATACCCTGTGGCACATAGCCGCATTACACGTCCGTCTACCTGTTTGTCTGCCAGTCTGTCTGTCTGTCCGTCCATGCGTCCGTCCCTGCGTCCATCTAGAGAACACTCAAAGTACCGCCATCTCGCACAACCTGTGGCACATAGCCGTTTTACAAGTCCGTCTACCTGTCCGTCTGTCTGCCAGTCTGTCTGTCTCTCCGTCCGTGGGTTCATCTAGAGAACACTCAAAATACTGCCATCTTGCAAACCCCGTGGCACATAGCCGCTTTACACTCTGAATACCGCCATCTCACGCGTCATATACACTGTGGCACATAGCCGCTTTACGCGTCCGTCTACCTGTCCGTCTGTCTGCCAGTCTGTCTGTCTGTTCATCCATGCGTCCATCCGGGCATCAGTCTAGAGAACATTCAAAGTACTGCCATCTCGCATACCCTGTGGCACAGCCGCTTTACACGTTCGTCTACCTGTCTATCTGTCTTCCCGTCTGCCTGTCTGTCCGTCCGTGCATCCGTACGTGCGTCCGTCCGTGCGTCCATCTAGAGAACACTTAAAGTACTGCCATCTCGCTTACCCTGTGGCACATAGCCGCTTTACACGTCCGTCTACCTGTCCCTCCATATGCTACTGAGTCTGTATGTTTGTCTGTTCGTCCATGCGTCCATCCGTGCGTTCTGCTAGACAACTCTCAAAGTACCGCCATCTCGCATACCCTGTGGCACATAGCCCCTTTACACGCCCGTCTACCTGTCCGTCTGTTTTCCAGTCTGTCTGTCCGTCTGCCCATGCGTCCATTCGTGCGTCAATCTAGAGAACACTCTGAGTGCCGGCTTCTCGCGCCTCGTATACCATGTGGACACTACTCGCTTTACGCGTCCGTCTGCCTGCCCGTCTGTCTGCCAGTCTGTTTGTCGGTTCGTCCATGCGTCCATCCGTGCGTCCTTCTAGCGAACCCTCAAAGTACCGCAATCTCGCATACCCTGTGGCACATAGCCGCTTTACACGTCCGTCTACCTGTCCGTCTGTCTGCCAGTCTGTCGTCTGTCCGTCTATGCTTCCGTCCGTGCGTCCATCTAGAGAACACTCAAAGTACCGCCATCTCGCATACCCTGTGGCGCATACCCGCTTTACGCGTCCGTCTACCTCTCCATCTGTCTGCCAGTGTGTCTGTCTGTCCGTTCGTGCGTCCATCTAGAGAACACTCAAAGTACCGCCATCTCGCATACCCTGTGGCACATAGCCGCTTTACACGTCCGTCTATCTGTCCGTCTGTCTGCCAGTCTGTCTGTCGGTCCGTCCGTGCGTCCATCCGTGCGTCCATCTAGAGAACACTCTGAGCACCGCCATCTCGCGCGTCGTATACCCTGTGGCACATACTCGCTTTACATGTCCGTCTACCTGTTTGTCTGTCTGCCAGTCTGTCTGTCCGTCCGTGCGTCCGTCTGTGCGTCCATCTAGAGAACACTCATAATACTGCCACGTTCCATTTCCCAAGTTTTTGTTATCGTCCGAAAACACCGCACGATTCTCAGCGCAAACCGCGCCTGCAGTTTTCTAGAAGGTTCCGGACTGTAGTAGATCATTTCGATAAGATCACGCCCACTGTGCGAACGGTACAGATTGTTCTGGAACCTACGCCACCACCAGCGATAACGCTAGAACATTCGACGGCAAGAGTATAAATGCCGACGCGCTTCGCCGCTTGTCAGTTGTTGATCGAAGGCCGACGCTGCGTTCGCCGCTATCAGTTCGAGACTGCTATCTGTGCAAGACTGCTGCTGTAATTAGACTTTCCCTTTACCGGGCACAGGTTCGCCCAAATAAACAGTTAAATCCCAACACGAAGTTTTCTGTCTTTCGCCACGTCACGACCCCGTGACAATACCGCCATCTCGCATACCCTGTGGCAAATACCCTCTTTACGCGTCCGTCTACCTGTCCGTCTGTCTGCCAGTCTGTCTGTCTGTCCGTCCATGCGTCCATTCGTGCGTCAATCTAGAGAACACTGAGTACTGCCATCTCGCGCGTCGTATACGCTGTGGCACATACCCGCTTTACGCGTCCGTCTACCTGTCCGTCTGTCTGCCAGTCTGTCTGCCTGTCCGTCCGTGCGTCAATCCGTGCGTCAATCTAGAGAAAACTCAAAGTACCGGCATCTCGCATACCCTGTGGCACATAGCCGCTTTACACGTCCGTCTACCTGTTTGTTTGCCAGTCTGTCTGTCTGTCCGTTCGTACGTCCGTCCATGCGTCCATCTAGAGAACACCCAAAGTAGCGCCATTTCGCTTACCCTATGGCACATAGCCGCTTTACACGTCCGTCTACCTGTCCGTCTGTCTGCCAGTCTGTCTGTCGGTCCGTCCGTGCGTCCATCCGTGCGTCCATCTAGAGAACACTCTGAGCACCGCCATCTCGCGCGTCGTATACCCTGTGGCACATACTCGCTTTACACGTCCGTCTACCTGTTTGTCTGTCTGCCAGTCTGTCTGTCCATCCGTCCAAATGTCCGTCCGTGCTTCTATCTAGAGAACACTTAATGTACTGCCATGTCGCACACCCTGTGGCACATAGCGGCTTTACGCGTCCGTCTACGTGTCCGTCTGTCTGCAAGTCTGTCTGTCTGTCCGTCCATGCGTCCATTCGTGCGTCAATCTAGAGAACACTCTGAGTACCGCCTTCTCGCGCGTCGTATACCATGTGGCAACTACTCGCTTTACGCGTCCGTCTGCCTGCCCGTCTGTCTGCCAGTCTGTTTGTCGGTTCGTCCATGCGTCCTTCCGTGCGTCCATCTAGCGAACCCTCAAAGTACCGCCATCTTGCATACCCTGTGGCACATAGCCGCTTTACACGTTCGTCTACCTGTCCGTCTGTCTAACAGTCTGTCGTCTGTCCGTCTATGCTTCCGTCCGTGCGTCCATCTAGAGAACACTCAAAGTACCGCCATCTCGCATACCCTGTGGCGCATACCCGCTTTACGCGTCCGTCTACCTCTCCATCTGTCTGCCAGTGTGTCTGTCTGTCCGTTCGTGCGTCCATCTAGAGAACACTCAAAGTACCGCCATCTCGCATACCCTGTGGCACATAGCCGCTTTACACGTCCGTCTATCTGTCCGTCTGCTTCCCAGTCTGTCTGTCTGTGCATCCATGCGTCCGTTCGTGCGTCAATCTAGGGAACACTCTGAGTACCGCCTTCTCGCGCGTCGTATACCCTGTGGCAAATATCCGCTTAACGCGTCCGTCTACCTGTCCATCTGTCTGCCAGTCTGTCCGTCCGTCCTTGCGTCCGTCCGTGCGTCCATCTAGAGAACACTTAAAGTACCGTCATCTCGCATCTCGTATACCCTGTGGCAAATACCGCTTTACGCGTCCATCTACCTATCTCCGTCTGCTAGTCAGTCTGTGTGTGTGTCTGTTCGTCCATGCGTCCATCCGTGCGTCCATCTAGAGAACACTAAAAGTACCACCATCTCGCATACCCTGTGGCACCTACCCGCTTTATGCGTACGTCTACCAGTCCGTCTGTCTGCCAGTCTGTTTGTCTGTTCGTCCAAGCGTTCATCCGTGCGTCCATCTAGAGAACCCCCAATGTACCGTCATCTCGCATACCCTGTGGCACATAGCCGCTTCATACGTCTGTCTACCTGTCCGTCTGTCTGCCAGTCTGTCTGTCTGTCCGTCCGTGCATCCATCTAGAGAACACTTAATGTCCCGCCATCTCGCATCTCGTATACCCTGTGGCAATACCGCTTTACGCGTCCATCTACCTTTCCGTTTGTCTGCCAGTGTGTAATCTGGCCGTCCGTGCGTCCGTCTGTGCGTCCATCTAGAGAACACTCATAATACCACCATCTCGCATACCCTGTGGCACATACCCTCTTTACGCGTCCGTCTACCTGTCCGTCTGTCTGCCAGTCTGTCTGTCTGTCCGTCCATGCGTCCATTCGTGCGTCAATCTAGAGAACATTGAGTACTGCCATGTCGCGCGTCGTATACGCTGTGGCACATACCCGCTTTACGCGTCTGTCTACCTGTCCGTCTGTCTGCCAGTCTGTCTTCCTGTCCGTCCGTGCGTCCATCCGTGTGTCAATCTAGAGAAAACTCAAAGTACCGGCATCTCGCATACCCTGTGGCACATAGCCGCATTACACGTCCGTCTACCTGTTTGTTTGCCAGTCTGTCTGTCTGTCCGTTCGTGCGTCCGTCCATGCGTCCATCTAGAGAACACCCAAAGTACCGCCATTTCGCTTACCCTATGGCACATAGCCGCTTTACACGTCCGTCTACCTGTCCGTCTGTCTGCCAGTCTGTCTGTCGGTCCGTCCGTGCGTCCATCCGTGCGTCCATCTAGAGAACACTCTGAGCACCGCCATCTCGCGCGTCGTATACCCTGTGGCACATACTCGCTTTACATGTCCGTCTACCTGTTTGTCTGTCTGCCAGTCTGTCTGTCCGTCCGTGCGTCCGTCTGTGCGTCCATCTAGAGAACACTCATAATACTGCCACGTTCCATTTCCCAAGTTTTTGTTATCGTCCGAAAACACCGCACGATTCTCAGCGCAAACCGCGCCTGCAGTTTTCTAGAAGGTTCCGGACTGTAGTAGATCATTTCGATAAGATCACGCCCACTGTGCGAACGGTACAGATTGTTCTGGAACCTACGCCACCACCAGCGATAACGCTAGAACATTCGACGGCAAGAGTATAAATGCCGACGCGCTTCGCCGCTTGTCAGTTGTTGATCGAAGGCCGACGCTGCGTTCGCCGCTATCAGTTCGAGACTGCTATCTGTGCAAGACTGCTGCTGTAATTAGACTTTCCCTTTACCGGGCACAGGTTCGCCCAAATAAACAGTTAAATCCCAACACGAAGTTTTCTGTCTTTCGCCACGTCACGACCCCGTGACAATACCGCCATCTCGCATACCCTGTGGCAAATACCCTCTTTACGCGTCCGTCTACCTGTCCGTCTGTCTGCCAGTCTGTCTGTCTGTCCGTCCATGCGTCCATTCGTGCGTCAATCTAGAGAACACTGAGTACTGCCATCTCGCGCGTCGTATACGCTGTGGCACATACCCGCTTTACGCGTCCGTCTACCTGTCCGTCTGTCTGCCAGTCTGTCTGCCTGTCCGTCCGTGCGTCCATCCGTGCGTCAATCTAGAGAAAACTCAAAGTACCGGCATCTCGCATACCCTGTGGCACATAGCCGCTTTACACGTCCGTCTACCTGTTTGTTTGCCAGTCTGTCTGTCTGTCCGTTCGTGCGTCCGTCCATGCGTCCATCTAGAGAACACCCAAAGTAGCGCCATTTCGCTTACCCTATGGCACATAGCCGCTTTACACGTCCGTCTACCTGTCCGTCTGTCTGCCAGTCTGTCTGTCGGTCCGTCCGTGCGTCCATCCGTGCGTCCATCTAGAGAACACTCTGAGCACCGCCATCTCGCGCGTCGTATACCCTGTGGCACATACTCGCTTTACACGTCCGTCTACCTGTTTGTCTGTCTGCCAGTCTGTCTGTCCATCCGTCCAAATGTCCGTCCGTGCGTCTATCTAGAGAACACTTAATGTACTGCCATGTCGCACACCCTGTGGCACATAGCGGCTTTACGCGTCCGTCTACGTGTCCGTCTGTCTGCAAGTCTGTCTGTCTGTCCGTCCATGCGTCCATTCGTGCGTCAATCTAGAGAACACTCTGAGTACCGCCTTCTCGCGCGTCGTATACCATGTGGCAACTACTCGCTTTACGCGTCCGTCTGCCTGCCCGTCTGTCTGCCAGTCTGTTTGTCGGTTCGTCCATGCGTCCTTCCGTGCGTCCATCTAGCGAACCCTCAAAGTACCGCCATCTTGCATACCCTGTGGCACATAGCCGCTTTACACGTTCGTCTACCTGTCCGTCTGTCTAACAGTCTGTCGTCTGTCCGTCTATGCGTCCGTCCGTGCGTCCATCTAGAGAACACTCAAAGTACCGCCATCTCGCATACCCTGTGGCGCATACCCGCTTTACGCGTCCGTCTACCTGTCCATCTGTCTGCCAGTGTGTCTGTCTGTCCGTTCGTGCGTCCATCTAGAGAACACTAAAGTACCGCCATCTCGCATACCCTGTGGCACATAGCCGCTTTACACGTCCGTCTATCTGTCCGTCTGCTTCCCAGTCTGTCTGTCTATGCATCCATGCGTCCGTTCGTGCGTCAATCTAGAGAACACTCCGAGTACCACCATCTCGCGCGTCGTATACCCCGTGGCACATATCCGCTTTACGCGTCAGTCTACCTGTCCGCCTGTCTGCCAGTGTGTCATCTGTCCGTCCGTGCATCCATCCGTGTGTGCATCAAGAGAACACTCAAAGTAACGCCATCTCGCATACCCTGTGGCACATACCCTCTTTATGCGTCCCGCTTCCTGTCCTTTTGTCTGCCAGTCTGTCTGTCTGTCTGTCCATGCGTCCATCTAAAGAACACTCAAAGTACCGCCATATCGCATGCCCTGTGGCACATAGCTGCTTTACACGTCCGTCTACCTGTCCGTCTGTCAGCCAGTCTGTCTGTCTGTCCATCCATGCGTCCATTCGTGCGTCAATATAGAGAACACTCTGAGCACCGCCATCTCGCGCGTCGTATACCCTGTGGCACATACCCGCTTTACGCGTCCGTCTACCTGTCCATCTGTCTGCCAGTCTGTCTGTCCGTCCGTGCGTCCGTCCGTGCGTCCATCTAGAGAAAACCTGAAGTACCGCCATCTCGCATCTCGTATACCCTGTGGCAAATACCGCTTTACGCGTCCATCTACCTATCTATCCGTCTGCTAGTCAGTCTGTATGTGTGTCTGTTCGTCCATGCGTCCATCCGTGCGTCCATCTAGAGAACACTAAAAGTACCACCATCTCGCATACCCTGTGGCACCTACCCGCTTTATGCGTACGTCTACCAGTCCGTCTGTCTGCCAGTCTGTTTGTCTGTTCGTCCAAGCGTCCATCCGTGCGTCCATCTAGAGAACCCCCAATGTACCGTCATCTCGCATACCCTTTGGCACATAGCCGCTTTATACGTCTGTCTACCTGTCCGTCTGTCTGCCAGTCTGTCTGTCTGTCCGTCCGTGCATCCATCTAGAGAACACTTAATGTCCCGCCATCTCGCAGCTCGTATACCCTGTGGCAATACCGCTTTACGCGTCCGTCTACCTTTCCGTCTGTCTGCCAGTGTGTAATCTGTCCGTCCGTGTGTCCGTCTGTGCGTCCATCTAGAGAACACTCATAATACCGCCATCTCGCATACCCTTTGGCACATAACCTCTTTACGCGTCCGTCTACCTGTCTGTCTGCCAGTCTGTCTGTCTCTCCGTCCATGCGTCCATTCGTGCGTCAATCTAGAGAACACTGAGTACTGCCATCTCGCGCGTCGTATACGCTGTGGCACATACCCGCTTTACGCGTCCGTCTACCTGTCCGTCTGTCTGCCAGTCTGTCTGCCTGTCCGTCCGTGCGTCCATCCGTGCGTCAATCTAGAGAAAACTCAAAGTACCGGCATCTCGCATATCTGTGGCACATAGCCGCTTTACACGTCCGTCTACCTGTTTGTTTGCCAGTCTGTCTGTCTGTCCGTCCGTGTGTCCGTCCATGCGTCCATCTAGAGAACACCCAAAGTACCGCCATTTCGCTTACCCTATGGCACATAGCCGCTTTACACGTCCGTCTACCTGTCCGTCTGTCTGCCAGTCTGTCTGTCGGTCCGTCCGTGCGTCCATCCGTGCATCCATCTAGAGAACACTCTGAGCACCGCCATCTCGCGCGTCGTATACCCTGTGGCACATACTCGCTTTACACGTCCGTCTACCTGTTTGTCTGTCTGCCAGTCTGTCTGTCCGTCCGTCCAAATGTCCGTCCGTGCGTCTATATAGAGAACACTTAATGTACTGCCATGTCGCACACCCTGTGGCACATAGCCGCTTTACGCGTCCATCTACCTGTCCGTCTGTCTGCAAGTCTGTCTGTCTGGCCGTCCATGCGTCCATTCGTGCGTCAATCTAGAGAACACTCTGAGTACCGCCTTCTCGCGCGTCGTATACCATGTTGCAACTACTCGCTTTACGCTTCCGTCTGCCTGCCCGTCTGTCTGCCAGTCTGTTTGTCGGTTCGTCCATGCGTCCTTCCGTGCGTCCATCTAGCGAACCCTCAAAGTACCACCATCTTGCATACCCTGTGGCACATAGCCGCTTTACACGTTCGTCTACCTGTCCGTCTGTCTGGCAGTCTGTCGTCTGTCCGTCTATGAGTCCGTCCGTGCGTCCATCTAGAGAACACTCAAAGTACCGCCATCTCGCATACCCTGTGGCACATACCCGCTTTACGCGTCCGTCTACCTGTCCATCTGTCTGCCAGTGTGTCTGTCTGTCCGTTCGTGCGTCCATCTAGAGAACACTAAAGTACCGCCATCTCGCATACCCTGTGGCACATAGCCGCTTTACACGTCCGTCTATCTGTCCGTCTGCTTCCCAGTCTGTCTGTCTGTGCATCCATGCGTCCGTTCGTGCGTCAATCTAGAGAACACTCTGAGTACCACCATCTCGCGCGTCGTATACCCCGTGGCACATATCCGCTTTACGCATCCGTCTACCTGTCCATCTGTCTGCCAGTCTGTCTGTCCGTCCGTGCGTCCATCCGTGCATCCATCTAGAGAACACTTAAAGTACCACCATCTCGCATCTCGAATACCCTGTGGCAAATACCGCTTTACGCGTCCATCTACCTGTCTATCCGTCTGCTAGTCAGTCTGTATGTGTGTCTGTTCATCCATGCGTCCATCCGTGCATCCATCTAGAGAACACTCAAAGTGCCGCCATCTCGCATACCCTGTGGCACCTACCCGCTTTACGCGTACGTCTACCTGTCCGTCTGTCTGCCAGTCTGTTTGTCTGTTCGTCCAAGCGTCCATCCGTGCGTCCATCTAGAGAACCACCAAAGTACCGTCATCTCGCATACCCTGTGGCACATAGCCGCTTTATACGTCTGTCTACCTGTCCGTCTGTCTGCCAGTCTGTCTGTCTGTCCGTCCGTGCGTCCATCTAGAGAACACTTATTGTCCCGCCATCTCGCATCTCGTACACCCTGTGGCAAAACCGCTTTACGCGTTCTTCTACCTCTCCGCCTGTCTGCCAGTGTGTCATCTGTCCGTCCGTGCATCCATCCGTGTGTGCATCAAGAGAACACTCAAAGTACCACCATCTCGCATACCCTGTGGCACATACCCTCTTTATGCGTCCCGCTACCTGTCCTTCTGTCTGCCAGTCTGTCTGTCTGTCTGTCCGTGCGTCCATCTAGAGAACACTCAAAGTACCGCCGTATCGCATGCCCTGTGGCACTTAGCTGCTTTACACGTCCGTCTACCTGTCCGTCTGTCTGCCAGTCTGTCTGTCTGTCCATCCATGCGTCCATTCGTGCGTCAATATAGAGAACACTCTGAGCACCGCCATCTCGCGCGTCTTATACCCTGTGGCACATACCCGCTTTACGCGTCCGTCTACCTGTCCATCTGTCTGCCAGTCTGTCTGTCCGTCCGTGCGTCCGTCCGTGCGTCCATCTAGAGAACACCTGAAGTACCGCCATCTCGCATCTCGTATACCCTGTGGCAAATACCGCTTTACGCGTCCATCTACCTGTCTACCCTTGTGCTAGTCAGTCTGTATGTGTGTCTGTTCGTCCATGCCTCCAACCGTGCGTCCATCTTGAGAACACTCAATGTACCGTCATCTCGCATACCCTGTGGCATCTACCAGCTTTATACGTCTGGCTACCTGTCCGTCTGTCTGCCAGTCTGTCTGTCTGTCCATCCGTGCGTCCATCTAGAGAACGCTTAATGTCCCGCCATGTCGCATGCCCGGTGGCACAGAGCCGCTTTACACGTCCGTCTACCTGTCCGTCTGTCTGCCAGTGTGTCTGTCTGTCCGTCCATGCGTTCATTCAAGCGTCAATCTAGAGAACCCTCAAAGTACCGCCATCTCGCATACCCTTTGGCACATAGCCACTTTGCACGTCCGTCTACCTGTCCGTCTGTCTGCCGGTCTGTCTGTCGGTCCGTCCGTGCGTCCATTCGTGCGTCCATATAGAGAACACTCTGAGCACCGCCATATCGCGCGTCGTATACCCTGTGGCACATACTCGCTTTACACGTCCGTCTACCTGTTTGTCTGTCTGCCAGTCTGTCTGTCCGTCCGTCCATATGTCCGTCCGTGCGTCTATCTAGAGAACACTTAATGTACTGCCATATCGCACACCCTGTGGCACATAGCCGCTTTACGCGTCCGTCTACCTGTCCGTCTGTCTGCAAGTCTGTCCGTCTGTCCGTCCATGCGTCCATTCGTGCGTCACTCTAGAGAAAACTCTGAGTACCGCCTTCTCGCGCGTCGTATAACATGTGGCAACTACTCGCTTTACGCGTCCGTCTGCCTGGCCGTCTGTCTGCCAGTCTGTTTGTCGGTTCGTCCATGCGTCCTTCCGTGCGTCCATCCAGCAAACCATCAAAGTACCGCCATCTTGCATACCCTGTGGCACATAGCCGCTTTACACGTCCGTCTACCTGTCCGTCTGTATGCCAGTCTGTCGTCTGTCCGTCTATGCGTCCGTCCGTGCGTCCATCTAGAGAACACTCAAAGTACCGCCATCTCGCATACCCTGTGGCGCATACCCGCTTTACGCGTCCGTCTACCTGTCCATCTGTCTGCCAGTGTGTCTGTCTGTCCGTTCGTGCGTCCATCTAGAGAACACTAAAGTACCGCCATCTCGCATACCCTGTGGCACAGAGCCGCTTTACACGTCCGTCTACCTGTCCGTCTGTCTGCCAGTCTGCCTGCCTGTCTGTCTGTCCGGTCATGCGTTCAAACGTGCGTCCATCTAGAGAACACTAAAAGTACCGCCATCTCGCATACCCTGTGGCACCTACCCGCTTTACGCGTACGTCTACCTGTTCGTCTGTCTGCCAGTCTGTTTGTCTGTTCGTCCAAGCGTCCATCCGTGCGTCCATCTAGAGTACCCCCAAAGTACCGTCATCTCGCATACCCTGTGGCACATAGCCGCTTTATACGTCTGTCTTGTACTGTGTCAATGTTTGCAAATGAGCCTCCGTAAATGACACTCAACGAATACTTCTTGGACGAAAGGTCACCTGTCCGTCTGTCTGCCAGTCTGTGTGTCTGTCCGTCCGTGCGTCCATCTAGAGAACACTTAATGTCCCACCATCTCGCATCTCGTATACCCTGTGGCAATACCACTTTACGCGTCTGTCTACCTTTCCGTCTGTCTGCCAGTGTGTCATCTGTCCATCCGTGCATCCGTCCGTGCGTCCATCTAGAGAACACTCAAAATACCGCCATATCGCATACCCTGTGGCACATACCCTCTTTACGCGTCCGTCTACCTGTCCGTCTGTCTGCCAGTCTGTCTGTCTGTCCATCCGTGCATCCATCTAGAGAACACTCAAAGTACCGCCATCTCGCATACCCTGTGGTACATACCCGCTTTACGCGTCCGTCTACCTGTGTGTCTGTCTGCCAGTCTGTCTGCCCGTCCGTCCGAATGTCCGTCCGTGCGTCTATCTAGAGAACACCTAATGTACCGCCATTTCGCATCTCGCATACCCTGTGGCACATTGCCGCTTTACGCGTCCATCTACCTGTCCGTCTGTCTGCCAGTCTGTCTGTCTGTCCGTTCGTGCGTCCGTCCGTGCGTCCATCTAGAGAACACTTAAGGTACTGCCATATCGCGTACCTTGTGGCACATAGCCGCTTTACACATTCGTCTACCTGTCCATCCGTCTGCTAGTCAGTGTGTATGTGTGTCTGTTCATCAATGCGTCCATCCGTGCGTCCAACTAGAGAACACTCAAAGTACCGCCATCTCGCATACCCTGTGGCACATAGCCCCTTTACACGTCCGTCTACCTGTCCGTCTGTCTGCCAGTCTGTCTGCCAGTCTGCCTGTCTGTCCGTCCATGCGTCCATTCGTGCGTCAATCTAGAGAACACTCTGAGTACCGCCATCTCGCGCGTCGTATACGCTGTGGCGCATACCCGCTTTACGCGTCCGTCTACCTGTCCGTCTGTCTGCCAGTCTGTCTGCCTGTCCGTCCATGCGTCCATCCGTGCGTCAATCTAGAGAAAACTGAAAATACCGGCATCTCCCATACCCTGTGGCACAGCCGCTTTACACGTTCGTCTACCCGTCTGTCTGTCTTCCCGTCTGCCTGTCTGTCCGTCCGTGCGTCCGTACGTGCGTCCGTCCGTGCGTCCATCTAGAGAACACTTAAAGTACTGCCATCTCGCTTACCCTGTGGCACATAGCCGCTTTACACGTCCGTCTACCTGTCCCTCCATATGCTACTGAGTCTGTATGTTTGTCTGTTCGTCCATGCGCCCATCCGTGCGTTCTGCTAGACAACACTCAAAGTACCGCCATCTCGCATACTCTGTGGCACATACCCGCTTTACGCGTCCGTCTACCTCTCCATCTGTCTGCCAGTGTGTCTGTCTGTCCGTTCGTGCGTCCATCTAGAGAACACTCAAAGTACCGCCATCTCGCATACCCTGTGGCACATAGCCGCTTTACACGCCCGTCTACCTGTCCGTCTGTTTTCAAGTCTGTCTGTCCGTCTGCCCATGCGTCTATTCGTGCGTCAATCTAGAGAACACTCTGAGTGCCGGCTTCTCGCGCCTCGTATACCATGTGGACACTACTCGCTTTACGCGTCCGTCTGCCTGCCCGTCTGTCTGCCAGTCTGTTTGTCGGTTCGTCCATGCGTCCATCCGTGCGTCCATCTTGCGAACCCTCAAAGTACCGCAATCTCGCATACCCTGTGGCACATAGCCGCTTTACACGTCCGTCTACCGGTCCGTCTGTCTGCCAGTCTGTCGTCTGTCCGTCTATGCTTCCGTCCGTGCGTCCATCTAGAGAACACTCAAAGTACCGCCATCTCGCATACCCTGTGGCGCATACCCGCTTTACGCGTCCGTCTACCTCTCCATCTGTCTGCCAGTGTGTCTGTCTGTCCGTTCGTGCGTCCATCTAGAGAACACTCAAAGAACCGCCATCTCGCATACCCTATGGCACATAGCCGCTTTACACGTCCGTCTATCTGTCCGTCTGCTTCCCAGTCTGTCTGTCTGTGCATCCATGCGTCCGTTCGTGCGTCAATCTAGGGAACACTCTGAGTACCGCCATCTCGCGCGTCGTATACCCTGTGGCAAATATCCGCTTAACGCGTCCGTCTACCTGTCCATCTGTCTGCCAGTCTGTCCGTCCGTCCTTGCGTCCGTCCGTGCGTCCATCTAGAGAACACTTAAAGTACCGTCATCTCGCATCTCGTATACCCTGTGGCAAATACCGCTTTACGCGTCCATCCACCTATCTATCCGTCGGCTAGTCAGTCTGTGTGTGTGTCTGTTCGTCCATGCGTCCATCCGTGCGTCCATCTAGAGAACACTAAAAGTACCACCATCTCGCATACCCTGTGGCACCTACCCGCTTTATGCGTACGTCTACCAGTCCGTCTGTCTGCCAGTCTGTTTGTCTGTTCGTCCAAGCGTCCATCCGTGCGTCCATCTAGAGAACCCCCAATGTACCGTCATCTCGCATACCCTGTGGCACATAGCCGCTTCATACGTCTGTCTACCTGTCCATCTGTCTGCCAGTCTGTCTGTCTGTCCGTCCGTGCATCCATTTAGAGAACACTTAATGTCCCGCCATCTCGCATCTCGTATACCCTGTGGCAATACCGCTTTACGCGTCCGTCTACCTTTCCGTCTGTCTGCCAGTGTGTCATCTGTCCGTCCGTGCATCCATCCATGTGTGCATCAAGAGAACACTCAAACTACCACCATCTCGCATACCCTGTGGCACATACCCTCTTTACGCGTCCGTCTACCTGTCCGTCTGTCTGCCAGTCTGTCTGTCTGTCCGTCCATGCGTCCATTCGTGCGCCAATCTAGAGAACACTGAGTACTGCCATCTCGCGCGTCGTATACGCTGTGGCACATACCCGCTTTACGCGTCCGTCTACCTGTCCGTCTGTCTGCCAGTCTGTCTGCCTGTCCGTCCGTGCGTCCATCCGTGCGTCAATCTAGAGAAAACTCAAAGTACCGGCATCTCGCATACCCTGTGGCACATAGCCGCTTTACACGTCCGTCTACCTGTTTGTTTGCCAGTCTGTCTGTCTGTCCGTTCGTGCGTCCGTCCATGCGTCCATCTAGAGAACACCCAATGTACCGCCATTTCGCTTACCCTATGGCACATAGCCGCTTTACACGTCCGTCTACCTGTCCGTCTGTCTGCCAGTCTGTCTGTCGGTCCGTCCGTGCGTCCATCCGTGCGTCCATCTAGAGAACACTCTGAGCACCGCCATCTCGCGCGTCGTATACCCTGTGGTACATACTCGCTTTATACGTCCGTCTACCTGTTTGTTGTCTGCCAGTCTGTCTGTCCGTCCGTCCAAATGTCCGTCTGTGCGTCTATCTAGAGAACACTTAATGTACTGCCATGTCGCACACCCTGTGGCACATAGCCGCTTTTCGCGTCCGTCTACCTGTCCGTCTGTCTGCAAGTCTGTCTGTCTGTCCGTCCATGCGTCCATTCGTGCGTCAATCTAGAGAACACTCTGAGTACCGCCTTCTCGCGCGTCGTATACCATGTGGCAACTACTGGCTTTACGCGTACGTCTGCCTGCCCGTCTGTCTGCCAGTCTGTTTGTCGGTTCGTCCATGCGTCCTTCCGTGCGTTCATCTAACGAACCCTCAAAGTACCGCCATCTTGCATACCCTGTGGCACATAGCCGCTTTACACGTTCGTCTACCTGTCCTTCTGTCTGCCAGTCTGTCGTCTGTCCGTCTATGCGTCCGTCCGTGCGTCCATCTAGAGAACACTCAAAGTACCGCCATCTCGCATACCCTGTGGCGCATACCCGCTTTACGCGTCCGTCTACCTGTCCATCTGTCTGCCAGTGTGTCTGTCTGTCCGTTCGTGCGTCCATCTAGAGAACACTAAAGTACCGCCATCTCGCATACCCTGTGGCACATAGCCGCTTTACACGTCCGTCTATCTGTCCGTCTGCTTCCCAGTCTGTCTGTCTGTGCATCCATGCGTCCGTTCGTGCGTCAATCTAGAGAACACTCTGAGTACCACCATCTCGCGCGTCGTATACCCCGTGGCACATATCCGCTTTACGCGTCCGTCTACCTGTCCATCTGTCTGCCAGTGTGTCTGTCTGTCCGTTCGTGCGTCCATCTAGAGAACACTAAAGTACCGCCATCTCGCATACCCTGTGGCACATAGCCGCTTTACACGTCCGTCTATCTGTCCGTCTGCTTCCCAGTCTGTCTGTCTGTGCATCCATGCGTCCGTTCGTGCGTCAATCTAGAGAACACTCTGAGTACCACCATCTCGCGCGTCGTATACCCCGTGGCACATATCCGCATTACGCGTCCGTCTACCTGTCCATCTGTCTGCCAGTCTGTCTGTCCGTCCGTGCGTCCGTCCGTGCATCCAGCTAGAGAACACTTAAAGTACCGCCATCTCGCATCTCGTATACCCTGTGGCAAATACCGCTTTACGCGTCCATCTACCTGTCTTTCCGTCTGCTAGTCAGTCTGTATGTGTGTCTGTTCATCCATGCGTCCATCCGTGCATCCATCTAGAGAACACTCAAAGTGCCGCCATCTCGCATACCCTGTGGCACCTACCCGCTTTACGCGTACGTCTACCTGTCCGTCTGTCTGCCAGTCTGTTTGTCTGTTCGTCCAAGCGTCCATCCGTGCGTCCATCTAGAGAACCACCGAAGTACCGTTATCTCGCATACCCTGTGGCACATATCCGCTTTATACGTCTGTCTACCTGTCCGTCTGTCTGCCAGTCTGTCTGTCTGTCCGTCCGTGCGTCCATCTAGAGAACACTTATTGTCCCGCCATCTCGCAACTCGTATACCCTGTGGCAAAACCGCTTTACGCGTCCGTCTACCTGTCCGCCTGTCTGCCAGTGTGTCATCTGTCCGTCCGTGCATCCATCCGTGTGTGCATCAAGAGAACACTCAAACTACCGCCATCTCGCATACCCTGTGGCACCTACCCGCTTTATGCGTACGTCTACCAGTCCGATGTCTGCCAGTCTGTTTGTCTGTTCGTCCAAGCGTCCATCCGTGCGTCCATCTAGAGAACCCCCAATGTACCGTCATCTCGCATACCCTGTGGCACATAGCCGCTTCATACGTCTGTCTACCTGTCCATCTGTCTGCCAGTCTGTCTGTCTGTCCGTCCGTGCATCCATTTAGAGAACACTTAATGTCCCGCCATCTCGCATCTCGTATACCCTGTGGCAATACCGCTTTACGCGTCCGTCTACCTTTCCGTCTGTCTGCCAGTGTGTCATCTGTCCGTCCGTGCATCCATCCATGTGTGCATCAAGAGAACACTCAAACTACCGCCATCTCGCATACCCTGTGGCACATACCCTCTTTATGCGTCCCGCTACCTGTCCTTTTGTCTGCCAGTCTGTCTGTCTGCCTGTCCGTGCGTCCGTCTGTGCGTCCATCTAGAGAACACTCATAATACCGCCATCTCGCATACCCTGTGGCACATACCCTCTTTACGCGTCCGTCTACCTGTCCGTCTGTCTGCCAGTCTGTCTGTCTGTCCGTCCATGCGTCCATTCGTGCGTCAATCTAGAGAACACTGAGTACTGCCATCTCGCGCGTCGTATACGCTGTGGCACATACCCGCTTTACGCGTCCGTCTACCTGTCCGTCTGTCTGCCAGTCTGTCTGCCTGTCCGTCCGTGCGTCCATCCGTGCGTCAATCTAGAGAAAACTCAAAGTACCGGCATCTCGCATACCCTGTGGCACATAGCCGCTTTACACGTCCGTCTACCTGTTTGTTTGCCAGTCTGTCTGTCTGTCCGTTCGTGCGTCCGTCCATGCGTCCATCTAGAGAACACCCAATGTACCGCCATTTCGCTTACCCTATGGCACATAGCCGCTTTACACGTCCGTCTACCTGTCCGTCTGTCTGCCAGTCTGTCTGTCGGTCCGTCCGTGCGTCCATCCGTGCGTCCATCTAGAGAACACTCTGAGCACCGCCATCTCGCGCGTCGTATACCCTGTGGTACATACTCGCTTTATACGTCCGTCTACCTGTTTGTTGTCTGCCAGTCTGTCTGTCCGTCCGTCCAAATGTCCGTCTGTGCGTCTATCTAGAGAACACTTAATGTACTGCCATGTCGCACACCCTGTGGCACATAGCCGCTTTTCGCGTCCGTCTACCTGTCCGTCTGTCTGCAAGTCTGTCTGTCTGTCCGTCCATGCGTCCATTCGTGCGTCAATCTAGAGAACACTCTGAGTACCGCCTTCTCGCGCGTCGTATACCATGTGGCAACTACTGGCTTTACGCGTACGTCTGCCTGCCCGTCTGTCTGCCAGTCTGTTTGTCGGTTCGTCCATGCGTCCTTCCGTGCGTCCATCTAGCGAACCCTCAAAGTACCGCCATCTTGCATACCCTGTGGCACATAGCCGCTTTACACGTTCGTCTACCTGTCTGTCTGTCTGCCAGTCTGTCGTCTGTCCGTCTATGCGTCCGTCCGTGCGTCCATCTAGAGAACACTCAAAGTACCGCCATCTCGCATACCCTGTGGCGCATACCCGCTTTACGCGTCCGTCTACCTGTCCATCTGTCTGCCAGTGTGTCTGTCTGTCCGTTCGTGCGTCCATCTAGAGAACACTAAAGTACCGCCATCTCGCATACCCTGTGGCACATAGCCGCTTTACACGTCCGTCTATCTGTCCGTCTGCTTCCCAGTCTGTCTGTCTGTGCATCCATGCGTCCGTTCGTGCGTCAATCTAGAGAACACTCTGAGTACCACCATCTCGCGCGTCGTATACCCCGTGGCACATATCCGCTTTACGCGTCCGTCTACCTGTCCATCTGTCTGCCAGTGTGTCTGTCTGTCCGTTCGTGCGTCCATCTAGAGAACACTAAAGTACCGCCATCTCGCATACCCTGTGGCACATAGCCGCTTTACACGTCCGTCTATCTGTCCGTCTGCTTCCCAGTCTGTCTGTCTGTGCATCCATGCGTCCATTCGTGCGTCAATCTAGAGAACACTCTGAGTACCACCATCTCGCGCGTCGTATACCCCGTGGCACATATCCGCATTACGCGTCCGTCTACCTGTCCATCTGTCTGCCAGTCTGTCTGTCCGTCCGTGCGTCCGTCCGTGCATCCAGCTAGAGAACACTTAAAGTACCGCCATCTCGCATCTCGTATACCCTGTGGCAAATACCGCTTTACGCGTCCATCTACCTGTCTTTCCGTCTGCTAGTCAGTCTCTATGTGTGTCTGTTCATCCATGCGTCCATCCGTGCATCCATCTAGAGAACACTCAAAGTGCCGCCATCTCGCATACCCTGTGGCACCTACCCGCTTTACGCGTACGTCTACCTGTCCGTCTGTCTGCCAGTCTGTTTGTCTGTTCGTCCAAGCGTCCATCCGTGCGTCCATCTAGAGAACCACCGAAGTACCGTTATCTCGCATACCCTGTGGCACATAGCCGCTTTATACGTCTGTCTACCTGTCCGTCTGTCTGCCAGTCTGTCTGTCTGTCCGTCCGTGCGTCCATCTAGAGAACACTTATTGTCCCGCCATCTCGCAACTCGTATACCCTGTGGCAAAACCGCTTTACGCGTTCGTCTACCTGTCCGCCTGTCTGCCAGTGTGTCATCTGTCCGTCCGTGCATCCATCCGTGTGTGCATCAAGAGAACACTCAAACTACCGCCATCTCGCATACCCTGTGGCACATACCCTCTTTATGCGTCCCGCTACCTGTCCTTTTGTCTGCCAATCTGTCTGTCTGTCTGTCCGTGCGTCCATCTAGAGAACACTCAAAGTACCGCCATATCGCATGCCCTGTGGCACATAGCTGCTTTACACGTCCGTCTACCTGTCCGTCTGTCTGCCAGTCTGTCTGTCCGTCCGTGCGTCGGTCCGTGCGTCCACCTAGAGAACACCTGAAGTACCGCCATCTCGCATCTCGTATACCCTGTGGCAAATACCGCTTTACGCGTCCATCTACCTGTCTTTCCGTCTGCTAGTCAGTCTGTATGTGTGTCTGTTCGTCCATGCGTCCATCCGTGCGTCCATCTAGAGAACACTAAAAGTACCACCATCTCGCATACCCTGTGGCACCTACCCGCTTTATGCGTACGTCTACCAGTCCGTCTGTCTGCCAGTCTGTTTGTCTGTTCGTCCAAGCGTCCATCCGTGCGTCCATCTAGAGAACCCCCAATGTACCGTCATCTCGCATACCCTGTGGCACATAGCCGCTTTATACGTCTGTCTACCTGTCCGTCTGTCTGCCAGTCTGTCTGTCTGTCCGTCCGTGCATCCATCTAGAGAACACTTAATGTCCCGCCATCTCGCAGCTCGTATGCCCTGTGGCAATACCGCTTTACGCGTCCGTCTACCTTTCCGTCTGTCTGCCAGTGTGTAATCTGTCCGTCCGTGCGTCCGTCTGTGCGTCCATCTAGAGAACACTCATAATACCGCCATCTCGCATACCCTGTGGCACATACCCTCTTTACGCGTCCGTCTACCTGTCCGTCTGTCTGCCAGTCTGTCTGTCTGTCCGTCCATGCGTCCATTCGTGCGTCAATCTAGAGAACACTGAGTACTGCCATCTCGCGCGTCGTATACGCTGTGGCACATACCCGCTTTACGCGTCCGTCTACCTGTCCGTCTGTCTGCCAGTCTGTCTGCCTGTCCGTCCGTGCGTCCATCCGTGCGTCAATCTAGAGAAAACTCAAAGTACCGGCATCTCGCATACCCTGTGGCACATAGCCGCTTTACACGTCCGTCTACCTGTTTGTTTGCCAGTCTGTCTGTCTGTCCGTCCGTGCGTCCGTCCATGCGTCCATCTAGAGAACACCCAAAGTACCGCCATTTCGCTTACCCTATCGCACATAGCCGCTTTACACGTCTGTCTACCTGTTTGTCTGTCTGCCAGTCTGTCTGTCCGTCCGTCCAAATGTCCGTCCGTGCGTCTATAAAGAGAACACTTAATGTACTGCCATGTCGCACACCCTGTGGCACATAGCCGCTTTACGCGTCCATCTACCTGTCCGTCTGTCTGCAAGTCTGTCTGTCTGTCCGTCCATGCGTCCATTCGTGCGTCAATCTAGAGAACACTCTGAGTACCGCCTTCTCGCGCGTCGTATACCATGTGGCAACTACTCGCTTTACGCGTCCGTCTGCCTGCCCGTCTGTCTGCCAGTCTGTTTGTCGGTTCGTCCATGCGTCCTTCCGTGCGTCCATCTAGCGAACCCTCAAAGTACCGCCATATCGCATGCCCTGTGGCACATAGCCGCTTTACACGTCCGTCTACCTGTCCGTCTGTCTGCCAGTCTGTCTGTCTGTCCGTCTATGAGTCCGTCCGTGCGTCCATCTAGAGAACACTCAAAGTACCGCCATCTCGCATACCCTGTGGCGCATACCCGCTTTACGCGTCCGTCTACCTGTCCATGTGTCTGCCAGTGTGTCTGTCTGTCCGTTCGTTGCGTCCATCTAGAGAACACTAAAGTACCACCATCTCGCATACCCTGTGGCACATAGCCGCTTTACACGTCCGTCTATCTGTCCGCCTGCTTCCCAGTCTGTCTGTCTGTGCATCCATGCGTCCGTTCGTGCGTCAATCTAGAGAACACTCCGAGTACCACCATCTCGCGCGTCGTATACCCCGTGGCACATATCCGCTTTACGCGTCCGTCTACCTGTCCATCTGTCTGCCAGTCTGTCTGTCCGTCCGTGCGTCCGTCCATGCATCCATCTAGAGAACACTTAAAGTACCGCCATCTCGCATCTCGAATACCCTGTGGCAAATACCGCTTTACGCGTCCATCTACCTGTCTATCCGTCTGCTAGTCAGTCTGTATGTGTGTCTGTTCATCCATGCGTCCATCCGTGCATCCATCTAGAGAACACTCAAAGTGCCGCCATCTCGCATACCCTGTGGCACCTACCCGCTTTACGCGTACGTCTACCTGTCCGTCTGTCTGCCAGTCTGTTTGTCTGTTCGTCATAGCGTCCATCCATGCGTCCATCTAGAGAACCACCAAGATACCGTCATCTCGCATACCCTGTGGCACATAGCCGCTTTATACGTCTGTCTACCTGTCCGTCTGTCTGCAAGTCTGTCTGTCTGTCCGTCCGTGCGTCCATCTAGAGAACACTTATTGTCCCGCCATCTCGCATCTCGTATACCCTGTGGCAAAACCGCTTTACGCGTCCGTCTACCTGTCCGCCTGTCTGCCAGTGTGTGATCTGTCCGTCCGTGCATCCATCCGTGTCTGCATCAAGAGAACACTCAAAGTACCGCCATCTCGCATACCCTGTGGCACATACCCTCTTTATGCGTCCCGCTACCTGTCCTTCTGTCTGCCAGTCTGTCTGTCTGTCTGTCCGTGCGTCCATCTAGAGAACACTCAAAGTACCGCCATATCGCATGCCCTGTGGCACATAGCTGCTTTACACGTCCGTCTACCTGTCCGTCTGTCTGCCAGTCTGTCTGTCTGTCCATCCATGTGTCCATTCGTGCGTCAATATAGAGAACACTCTGAGCACCGCCATCTCGTGCGTCTTATACCCTGTGGCACATACCCGCTTTACGCGTCCGTCTACCTGTCCATCTGTCTGACAGTCTGTCTGTCCGTCCGTGCGTCCGTCCGTGCGTCCATCTAGAGAACACCTGAAGTACCGCCATCTCGCATCTCGTATACCCTGTGGCAAATACCGCTTTACGCGTCCATCTACCTGTCTATCCGTCTGCTAGTCAGTCTGTATGTGTGTCTGTTCGTCCATGCGTCCATCCGTGCGTCCATCTAGACAACACTCAAAGTGCCGTCATCTCGCATACCCTGTGGTACCTACCCGCTTTACGCGTACGTCTACCTGTCCGTCTGTCTGCCAGTCAGTTTGTCTGTTCGTCCAAGCGTCCATCCGTGCGTCCATCTAAAGAACCCCCAAAGTACCGTCAACTCGCATACCCTGTGGCACATAGCCGCTTTATACGTCTGTCTACCTGTCCGTCTGTCTGCCAGTCTGTCTGTCTGTCCGTCCGTGCGTCCATCTAGAGAACACCTAATGTCCCGCCATCTCGCATCTCGTATACCCTGTGGCAAAACCACTTTATGCGTCCGTCTACCTGTCCGTCTGTCTGCCAGTGTGTCATCTGTCCGTCGGTGCGTCCATCCGTGCGTCCATCTAGAGAACACTCAAAGTACCGCCATCTCGCATACCCTGTGGCACATACCCTCTTTATGCGTCCGTCTACCTGTCCGTCTGTCTGCCTGTCTGCCTGTCTGTCTGTCCGCGCGTCCATCTAGAGAACACTCAAAGTACCGCCATATCGCATGCCCTGTGGCACATAGCTGCTTTACACGTCCGTCTACCTGTCCGTCTGTCTGCCAGTCTGTCCGTCCATGCGTCCATTCGTGCGTCAATATAGAGAACACTCTGAGCACCGCCATCTCGCGCGTCGTATACCCCGTGGCACATACCCGCTTTACGCGTCCGCCTACCTGTCTGTCTCTCTGCCAGTCTGTCTGTGTGTCCGTCCTTGTGTCCATCCGTGCGTCTACCTAGAAAACACTTAATGCACTGCCATCTCGCAACTCGTATACCCTGTGGAAAATACCGCTTTACGCGTCCATGTACCTGTCCGTCCGTCTGCTAGTCTGTCTCTCTGTCCGTCCGTGCATCCGTCCGCGTGTCAATCTACAGCACACTCACAGTATTGCCATCTCGCATACCCTGTGGCACATAGCCGCTTTACACGTCCGTCTACCTGTCCGTCTGTCTGCCAGTCTGTCTGTCTGTCCGTCCATGCGTCCATTCGTGCATCAATCTAGAGAACACTCTGAGTACCGTCATCTCGTGCGTCGTATACCCTGTGGCACATATCCGCTTTACGCGTCCGTCTGCCTGTCCATCTGTCTGCCAGTCTGTCTGTCCGTCCGTGCGTCCGTCCGTGCGTCCATCTAGAGAATACCTGAAGTACCGCCATCTCGCATCTCGAATATCCTGTGGCAAATACCGCTTTACGCGTCCATCTACCTGTCTATCGTTCTGCTAGTCAGTCTGTATGTGTGTCTGTTCGTCCATGCCTCCAACCGTGCGTCCATCTTGAGAACACTCAATGTACCGTCATCTCGCATACCCTGTGGCATCTACCCGCTTTACGCGTACGTCTACCTGTCCGTTTGTCTGCCAGTCTGTTTGTCTGTTTGTCCAAGCGTCCATCCGTGCGTCTATCTAGAGAACCCCCAAAGTACCGTCATCTCGCATACCCTGTGGCACATAGCCGCTTTATACGTCTGGCTACCTGTCCATCTGTCTGCCAGTCTGTCTGTCTGTCCATCCGTGGTCCATCTAGAGAACGCTTATTGTCCCGCCATGTCGCATGCCTGGTGGCACAGAGCCGCTTTACACGTCCGTCTACCTGTCCGTCTGTCTGCCAGTGTGTCTGTCTGTCCGTCCATGCGTTCATTCAAGCGTCAATCTAGAGAACCCTCAAACTACCGCCATCTCGCATACCCTGTGGCACATAGCCACTTTGCACGTCCGTCTACCTGTCCGTCTGTCTGCCAGTCTGTCTGTCGGTCCGTCCGTGCGTCCATTCGTGCGTCCATCTAGAGAACACTCTGAGCACCGCCATCTCGCGCGTCGTATACCCTGTGGCACATACTCGCTTTACACGTTGGTCTACCTGTTTGTCTGTCTGCCAGTCTGTCTGTCCGTCCGTCCAAATGTCCGTCCGTGCGTCTATCTAGAGAACACTTAATGTACTGCCATATCGCACACCCTGTGGCACATAGCCGCTTTACGCGTCCGTCTACCTGTCCGTCTGTCTGCAAGTCTGTCCGTCTGTCCGTCCATGCGTCCATTCGTGCGTCAATCTAGAGAACACTCTGAGTACCGCCTTCTCGCGCGTCGTATACCATGTGGCAACTACTCGCTTTACGCGTCCGTCTGCCTGCCCGTCTGTCTGCCAGTCTGTTTGTCGGTTCGTCCATGCGTCCTTCCGTGCGTCCATCTAGCGAACCCTCAAAGTACCGCCATCTTGCATACCCTGTGGCACATAGCCGCTTTACACGTCCGTCTACCTGTCCGTCTGTCTGCCAGTCTGTCGTCTGTCCGTCTATGCGTCCGTCCGTGCGTCCATCTAGAGAACACTCAAAGTACCGCCATCTCGCATACCCTGTGGCGCATACCCGCTTTACGCGTCCGTCTACCTGTCCATCTGTCTGCCAGTGTGTCTGTCTGTCCGTTCGTGCGTCCATCTAGAGAACACTAAAGTACCGCCATCTCGCATACCCTGTGGCACATAGCCGCTTTACACGTCCGTCTATCTGTCCGTCTGCTTCCCAGTCTGTCTGTCTGTGCATCCATGCGTCCGTTCGTGCATCATTCTAGAGAACACTCTGAGTACCACCATCTCGCGCGTCGTATACCCCGCGGCACATATCCGCTTTACGCGTCCGTCTACCTGTCCAACTGTCTGCCAGTCTGTCTGTCCGTCCGTGCGTCCGTCCGTGCATCCATCTAGAGAACACTTAAAGTACCGCCATCTCGCATCTCGTATACCCTGTGGCAAATACCGTTTTACGCGTCCATCTACCTGTCTATCCGTCTGCTAGTCAGTCTGTATGTGTGTCTGTTCATCCATGCGTCCATCCGTGCATCCATCTAGAGAACACTCAAAGTGCCGCCATCTCGCATACCCTGTGGCACCTACCCGCTTTACGCGTACGTCTACCTGTCCGTCTGTCTGCCAGTCTGTTGGTCTGTTTGTCCAAGCGTCCATCCGTGCGTCCATGTAGAGAACCACCAAAGTACCGTCATCTCGCATACCCTGTGGCACATAGCCGCTTTATACGTCTGTCTACCTGTCCGTCTGTCTGCCAGTCTGTCTGTCTGTCCGTCCGTGCGTCCATCTAGAGAAAACTTATTGTCCCGCCATCTCGCATCTCGTATACCATGTGGCAAAACCGCTTTACGCGTCCGTCTACCTGTCCGCCTGTCTGCCAGTGTGTCATCTGTCCGTCCGTGCATCCATCCGTGTGTGCATCAAGAGAACACTCAAAGTACCGCCATCTCGCATACCCTGTGGCACATACCCTCTTTATGCGTCCCTCTACCTGTCCTTCTGTCTGCCAGTCTGTCTGTCTGTCTGTCTGTCCGTGCGTCCATCTAGAGAACACTCAAAGTACCGCCATATCGCATGCCCTGTGGCACATAGCTGCTTTACACGTCTGGCTACCTGTCCGTCTGTCTGCCAGTCTGTTTGTCTGTTCGTCCAAGCGTCCATCCGTGCGTCCATCTAGAGAACCACCAAAGTACCGTCATCTCGCATACCCTGTGGCACATAGCCGCTTTATACGTCTGGCTACCTGTCCGTCTGTCTGCCAGTCTGTCTGTCTGTCCGTCCGTGCGTCCATCTAGAGAACGCTTAATGTCCCGCCATGTCGCATGCCCGGTGGCACAGAGCCGCTTTACACGTCCGTCTACCTGTCCGTCTGTCTGCCAGTGTGTCTGTCCGTCCATGCGTTCATTCAAGCGTCAATCTAGAGAACCCTCAAAGTACCGCCATCTCGCATACCCTGTGGCACATAGCCACTTTGCACGTCCGCCTACCAGTCCGTCTGTCTGCCAGTGTGTCATCTGTGCGTCCATGCGTCCATCTAGAGAACACTCAAAGTACCGCCATATCGCATGCCCCGTGGCACATAGCCGCTTTACACGTCCGTCTACCTGTTCGTCTGTCTGCCAGTCTGTCTGTCTGTCCGTCCATGTGTCCATTCGTGCGTCTATCTAGAAAACACTTAATGCACCGCCATCTCGCAACTCGTATACCCTGTGGCGATACCGCTTTACGCGTCCGTCTACCAGTTTGTCTGTCTGCCAGTGTGTCATCTGTGCGTCCGTGCGTTCCTCCGTGCGTCCATCTAGAGAACACTTAAAGTACCACCATCTCGCATCTCGTATACCCTGTGGCAAATACCGCTTTACGGGTCCATCTACCTGTCTATCCGTCTGCTAGTCAGTCTGTATGTGTGTCTGTTCGTCCATGTGTCCATTCATGCGTCAATCTAGAGAACACTGAGCACCGCCATCTCGCATACCCTGTAGCACATAGCCCATTTGCACGTCCGTCTACCTGTCCGTCTGTCTGTCAGTCTGTCTGTTTGTCCGTCCGTGCTAGTCCGTATGCTAGTGTCCGTATGCTAGTCAGTCTGTAAGTGTGTCTGTTCGTTCATGCGTCCATCCGTGCGTCCATCTAGAGAACACTCAAAGTACAGCTATCTCGCATACCCTGTGGCACATAGCCCCTTTACACGCCCGTCTACCTGTCCGTCTGTCTGCCAGTCTGTCTGTCTGTCTGTCCGTCCGCCCATGCGTCCATTCGTGCGTCAATCTAGAGAACACTCTGAGTACCGCCTTCTCGCGCGTCGTATACCATGTGGCAACTACTCGCTTTACGCGTCCGTCTGCCTGTCCGTCTGTCTGCCAGTCTGTTTGTCGGTTCGTCCATGCGTCCGTCCGTGCGTCCATCTAGCGAACCCTCAAAGTATCGCCATCTCGCATACCCTGTGGCACATAGCCACTTTACACGTCCGTCTACCTGTCCGTCTGTCTGCCAGTCTGTCGTCTGTCCGTCCATGCGTCCGTCCGTGCGTCCATCTAGAGAACACTCAAAGTACTGCCATCTCGCATACCCTGTGGCACATACCCGCTTTACGCGTCCGTCTACCTGTCCATTTGTCTGCCAGTGTGTCTGTCTGTCCGTTCGTGCGTCCATCTAGAGAACACTCAAAGTACCGCCATCTCGCACACCCTGTGGCACATATCCGCTTTACACGTCCGTCTATCTATCCGTCTACCTCCCAGTCTGTCTGTCTGTGCGTCCATGCGTACGTCCGTGCGTCCATCTAGAAAACACCCAATGTACCGCCATTTCGTTATTTATTTATTTATTTATTTCACAATACTGCAGGCCAATGTGCTGGCCCAAGCAGGAGTGGTTACATTAAAACGTAATTGAAGAAAAGAACAGACAACAATACAAAAGAAACAAAAGGTTAAGAAAAAAGGTGACGCTCAAGGTCACCAAGAAACTTATTAGAATGAAAGATGTCACACGGCAAACAATTATAGTCATCGACAGTTCTAGGAAAAAAACTATATTTAAAAGCATTTGACCGGGCAAAAATTGGGGTTAGAGCATGTTCATGACCATGACGTGTATGTCGTACTGAGAGCGGTTTAACACAGTTAGGGAGATCAATTTTTACAATCCACACGAACAATTGTAAAGAAAGGAAAGACGACTGAACTTTCTCCGAGCTTCTAAAGTAGAAATGTCGTTTAATTGCATTAAAGTGTTCGGGGTATCAAACCTACGATATTTGCCAAAAATAAACCTTACAGCCTTTCTGTTAATACGTTCCAGATTCATAATATTGTAGCGATGCTGACGCCGACAGGTTAAAAAAAACAAGCGACTTTATTAGGGCGAACTTGTGCCCACGATTCTAAAAACTATGGTCGTCAAGTTCGAGTAGCCGAGTGGCACAGATCTGACTAACTTCCTCTTCCTCGTTGTTGAACGTCCGAACGCGTGGCGCATGCCAGCCGAGCCGGGTCTTGCTGGTGCTGGTGACGATGATTGTGGCGGGCTACTTGAATGTGGCGAACCTGTCGCAGCATTTCCCCCCTCCTCAGACGCATCGTCCCGATGCTTAAGACAGTGAAAAGATACACGCGCACTCTCACTCGTTTTTCGACGATCTGTCATGATAGGGCTTCATGCGGACTACGTGGACCACTTCCGTGGGATTGCGGCGTCTTGAACTCACGTGTCCAGCGGATCTAACTTCATAAGTGACGTTGCTGATACAGTTGAGGACTTCATAAGGGCCGAAGTATCGGCAAAGAAGCTTTTCAGAGAGTCCGCGGCGGCGCACTGGTATCCATATCCACACTTTGTCACCGGGATGATAAAGTGTGTCACTGCGTCGCTTGTTGTAGCGACTAGAATCGACGTGCTGTTGGTGGCGTATTCGGTATCTTGCCATTTGCCGTGCTTCTTCGGCTCTTTGCAAGAAGTCATCTAAGTCAGGTGGATAGCTGCTTTCGTCCTGTAGTGGTAACATGGCATCCAGCAGGGTGGTCACTCTTCGGCCGAATACTAGTTCGAAAGGGGCAACGTGGGTTGTTTCTTGAACGGCTGTATTATATGCGAATGTTACATAGGGTAATATTTCGTCCCACTGTTTATGTTCAACATCAACATACATTGATAGCATGTCGGTCAGAGTTCTGTTGAGGCGTTCGGTTAAGCCGTTTGACTGAGGGTGATACGCCGTTGTTCTTCTGTGATCGGTATTTGTCATGCGCATCAGGCATTGCATTAGGTCTGCAGTAAATGCGGTGCCCCGATCCGTAATAACGACGATTGGCGCACCATGTCTGAGCACTATGTTGTTCACAAAGAACTTGGCGACTTCGGCAGCTGTCGCACTGTATAGAGAGTCAGTTTCAGCATAACGGGTGAGATAGTCTGTGGCTACGACTATCCATTTCTTGCCTGCACGCGATGTCGGCAAAGGTCCTAGGAAGTCCATGCCGACTTGTTGGAATGGGGCATCTGGAGGGTCTATTGGCTGGAGAAGGCCGGCTGGTTTTACGGGTGGAGTTTTGCGCCGTTGACATTGACGACAAGTTTTCACGTAGCGCCGCACTGATGCGAGCAACTTAGGCCAATAGTATTTCAGGCGAATCCTGGCGAATGTTCGGCTCACACCCATGTGTCCAGATGTTGGCTCGTCGTGGCATGCGTGCAGAATTTCCTCTCGCATGGCTGTGGGCACGACTAGTAAAAACGTTTCACCATTAGGTTCGAAGTTCCTCCTGTAAAGGACACTTCCTCGAAGGCAGAACGCGGAGAGCCCTCTGGAGAATATGCGAGGGACTTGAACGTCGAGACCCTGCAGGTGTTGTATAAGTGCCAGCAAATCCGGGTCATCTCGTTGTAGTTGAGCGATTTTGGATGTGTCGACAACGCCTAGAAACGGAAAGTCTTCCTCTTCAGGTACACTTGGATCGACAGGAGAGCGTGACAGGCAGTCGGCATCGCTGTGTTTCCTTCCCGATTTGTACACGACCGTAATATCATACTCCTGCAGCCTAAGGCTCCATCTTGCTAGTCGACCTGACGGGTCCTTGAGATTTGCCAGCCAGCATAGAGCATGGTGGTCACTGAAAGCTCTGAACGGTCTACCATAAAGGTAGGGTCGAAACTTGTTTATGGCCCAGATGACTGCGAGGCACTCTTTTTCAGTTGCAGAGTAGTTTGCCTCAGCTTTTGATAGTTTGCGGCTGGCATAGGCTAACACTTTCTCTTGACCATTTTGCCACTGGACAAGGATGGCGCCGAGGCCGACATTGCTGGCATCGGTATGGACTTCTGTGTCGGCTGTCTCATCAAAATGGGCAAGTATTGGTGAACCCTGTAGTCGTTTCCTTAATTCGTCAAAAGCTTTCTGTTGTTCGCTTTCCCACGTGAAGGGCACGTCGTCTTTTGTCAGTTTTGTAAGAGGTTCCGCAATCTTTGAGAAGTTTTCCACAAATCGTCTATAATAGGCACATAAACCCAAAAATCGACGCACTGACTTTTTGTCTCTGGGTGTAGGGAACCTCTGAACAGCGGCTGTCTTTTCGGGATCGGGACGAACACCCTCGGAACTAATGACATGTCCAAGGAATCGCAGCTCTTCGAAGCCGAAGTGGCATTTTTCGGGTTTGATCGTCAATTTCGCTGACCGGATGGCTTCCAATACTGTGCGTAGTCGCTCTAGATGTTTGTCGAACGTTGCAGAGAATACCACCACGTCATCCAAATACACTAGGCATGACTGCCATTTCAGTCCGGCGAGGACAGTGTCCATCATTCGCTGGAACGTCGCTGGTGCGGAACAGAGGCCGAATGGAAGCGCTTTGAATTCGTAGAGGCCATCTGGTGTTACGAATGCCGTTTTTTCATGGTCCCGCTCGTCGACCTCTATTTGCCAATATCCGCTTTTCAGATCTAAGGAGGAGAAAAACTTTGCGGATCGCAACCGATCTAGTGTATCGTCGATACGTGGCAAGGGGTATACATCTCGTTTAGTCACACTGTTCAGTTTTCTGTAGTCGACGCAGAATCTAAGTGTGTTGTCTTTCTTCTTAACGAGCACTACGGGAGACGCCCATGGACTATTCGAAGGCTGGATGACATCATCAGAAAGCATCTCCTCCACTTGCTTCTTGATAATTTCCCGTTCTTTCTGTGACACCCGATATGGATGCTGGCATATAGGCCTCGTGTCGTCTTGCGTTATAATTCTGTGTTTCGTGATTGACGTGCGCTGGACCTTCGAGGTACTTGAAAAGCAATCAGAGAATTCTTTTACCAAGGCGTAAATCTGTTTCTTCTGACTGTCCGGAAGGCTCTGATTGACGGTCACGGATGTGTCGATGTTGCAGGCCACTGGTCGAGTGGTTGATGTCGTTAAGCTGCATAGTTCGGTCGCCATACAGAAGTCGTGTAAATAGGCGATAGCCGTGCCTTGAGCGATGTGTTGAAGCTCATTGGAGAAATTTGTGAGTAAGACATCTGCACGGCCATTCGTCAAGTGAACAAGACCCCTAGCTACGCAGACACCTTTGTTCAAAAACAGTCCTACATTTGTATCCGCTATGCCTTCGCGGTTGTACATTGCATCATTTTCTACGAGCACCATTATACTGCAGCGTGGCGGCACAGTTACGTCATCATGAACAACGCGTACAGCAGTTAGGCGTCGTTCCTCAGATTCCTCCACAGGTATAGCTCGTTCAGTCGAAAACGACACGCTGGACCTACGCAGGTTAATTACGGCGCCATTAGCTCGCAAAAAATCCATTCCTATAATGAGTTCTCTTGAACATTCTGGCAGCACAATGAAATCGGCCACGTAAATAAAGCCCCGTATTTCAAGTCTTGCAGTGCATCTGCCAAGGGGCGTAATAATGTGACCGCCTGCCGTGCGTATCTGCGATCCACTCCACTGTGTCACAACTTTGTTTAGCTTTTTCACCATCTTGTGACTTATCACTGAATAATCAGCACCGGTGTCGACTAAGGCATTCAGCTCCCATCCTTCCAATCTCAACCGCAAATCTGAAGTAACGTTTTCGTTGCTGCACCCATCTACCGGAAATACACCGTCATCACCCTCAAACCAAATTGGAGGATCTTTGTAACTGACGTTATCAGCGGCCTCACCTCCACAGGTCGCTTGCTTCAGTTTTCCGGGTGTGGACTTGGAGAGCGATGACCAGGCAGCCTTGAAGGTGTACGTGGGCTGGATGACCGGTAGCGCATAGGTGATGGTGACCGTGACCGGTGTTGGCGTAGAGTTGGCGAGTTCTGGCGCGTCGACAAGTACTCCTCAATCTCCGCTGGTCGTTCGCCGTTTCGGGGGCACGGTGCATATGACGGGAAGCCTCTTAATCCAGCCTGTCGGTAAGGACAGAATCTGTACAGATGACCCGCTTCCCCACAATGAAAACACAGAGGCCTGCGCTCGTGATCACGCCAGACGTCACTTTTCCTGGGCCTACGCTCCACATAGTGATGTGTGCTACGTGCTCCTGGGGGCAGATAGGTAGCTGTCGGTTCCCGTGGACGAGGTGCGCTGCGTGCCGCAGGTGGGAGTGGAGTCGTTGCCATCGCAACTGCTGCATTGCTGTGTACCGTGGGTTGTCTGACAACCTCAGAGTATGTTCGGATAGGTCGAACCGGCTGCAGCTCACGCTCTGGCTCTCGTATCACCTGCCTCAGTTCGTCACGAACAACGTCCGTAACAGATAGTGCAGTTGAAGTCTGGGGCATATGCAGTCTGCTCAGTTCTTCTCTGATAACTGATCTAATTAGCTCTCGCAGGGCTTCAACGTCGTTTCGCACGCCTCCGGGAAATACCTGTGCAGATGCGCAGTTAAGATTCCGGTTGTACTGCCGAGCCCGCTGTTCCAGTGTTTTTTCGATGGCCGTCGCTTCCGAGTAAACTCAGCAACCGTGCTTGGAGGGTTGCGGACGAGAACGGCGAACAGCTCTTGCTTCACTCCGCGCATTAGATGGCGCACCTTCTTATCCTCAGCCATGTTGTAATCCGCACGCTTGAACAGGCGGACCATGTCCTCAATGTACATAGCAGCACTCTCGTTTGTTAGCTGGTTTCTCGATTGAAGAGCTGCCTCCGCCTTTTCTTTCCTGTCTATGTTCGCGAACGTAGCCACCGCTTGTCGTCGAAATACCTCCCAGGTAGACAACGAGGTTTCATGGTTCTCAAACCATGTCTTCGCGAAGTCTTCCAGGGCGAAGTATACGCGACGGAGCTTCTCTCTTTCGTCCCATCCATTCAAGCTCGCTACTCTCTCGAACAGGTCCAACCAATTTTCAACATCCTCGTACGAGTCGCCGTGGAAAACTGGCGGCTGGTGCGGTTGGCTAATGAACACTTGTGCCGGTGTTACTTGGCTAGTCATAGTGGTGGCATCCATCGTTTGAATTCCCCTTGGTATGAAGTGAAGAGGACCGAACTCAGGTGAGTCACCTCGAAGACGGCGACTTGCCCTCTGGTGTACAGGAGTCACTTCCACGGGGTTGATACGCTGGTCGTCGGGGCTACGCTGTCTTGAGCTCGTGGGGCTTCGATTCATAACCCAGCAACTCCACCAGAAATGTAGCGATGCTGACGCCGACAGGTTAAAAAAAACAAGCGACTTTATTAGGGCGAACTTGTGCCCACGATTCTAGAAACTATGGTTGTCAAGTTCGAGTAGCCGAGTGGCACAGATCTGACTAACTTCCTCTTCCTCGTTGTTGAACGTCCGAACGCGTGGCGCATGCCAGCCGAGCCGGGTCTTGCTGGTGCTGGTGACGATAATTGTGGCGGGCTACTTGAATGTGGCGAACCTGTCGCAGCAATATGTTTCTTGGTATGCGGATCCCAGATAATAGAAGCATACTAAAGCTTAGAACGAACACAGGCATTATAGGCTAGAATTTTAGTACGCGAGGGTGCAGATGCTAGTTTTCTTTTTAGAAACCATAGCTCACGTAATGCAGAAGTGGTACTGTCAGTTATGTGGGTCGACCAAGTTAATTTGCTTGAGGGTGTGACGCCCAAGTACTTATATTTGTCTACATTTTTTATGTTAGTGCCTCTTAGAGTATAGTGGAATTGACTAGGGCTTAGCTTCCTGGTGATGCGCAGAAGCACAGTTTCGTTAGTGTTTAACTGCATGCCCCCGTTCTGACACCAGTTATCGATAGCGATAAGTGCTTCTTGTAAAGCCACATGATCACACGGTGAGGAAATTTGCTTAAAAATGACGCAATCATCCGCGAACAAACGCAAAGACACATATTCAGGAATAAGAGAAGCTAAGTCATTAACATAAATTAAAAATAAAAGTGGCCCTAGCACACTTCTCTTTGGGACTCCAGAGGACACACGAAGAACAGTCCATGAATTACCAATCAATACATACTGACGTCTGTCTTGAAGATAAGCATGAATACACTATTTCGCATACCCTATGGCACATAGCCGCTTTACACGTCCGTCTACCTGTCCGTGTGTCTGCCAGTCTGTCTGTCTGTCTGTCTGTGCGTCCATCCGTGCGTCCATCTAGAGAACACTTTGAGCACCGCCATTACGCGCGTCGTATACCCTGTGGCACATACTCGCTTCACGCATCCGTCTACCTGTCTGTGTGCCAGTCTGTCTGTCTGTCCGTGCGTGCGTCCATCCGTGCGTCAATCTAGAGAACACTCAAAGTACCGACATCTCGCATACCCTGTGGCACATTTCCGCTTTACACGTTCGTCTACCTGTCCGTCTGTCTTCCAGTCTGCCTGTCTGTCCGTCCGTGCGTCCATCTAGAGAACACCTAATGTCCCGCCATCTCGCATCTCGCATACCCTGTGGCAAAACCACTTTATGCGTCCGTCTACCTGTCCGTCTGTCTGCCAGTGTGTCATCTGTCCGTCGGTGCGTCCATCTGTGCGTCCATCTAGAGAACACCCAAAGTACCGCCATCTCGCATACCCTGTGGCACATACCCTCTTTATGCGTCCGTCTACCTGTCCGTGTGTCTGCCAGTCTGCCTGTCTGTCTGTCCGCGCGTCCATCTAGAGAACACTCAAACTACCGCCATATCGCATGCCCTGTGGCACATAGCTGCTTTACACGTCTGGCTACCTGTCCGTCTGTCTGCCAGTCTGTTTGTCTGTTCGTCCAAGCGTCCATCCGTGCGTCCATCTAGAGAACCACCAAAGTACCGTCATCTCGCATACCCTGTGGCATCTACCCGCTTTACGCGTACGTCTACCTGTCCGTTTGTCTGCCAGTCTGTTTGTCTGTTTGTCCAAGCGTCCATCCGTGCGTCTATCTAGAGAACCCCCAAAGTACCGTCATCTCGCATACCCTGTGGCACATACTCGCTTTACACGTCCGTCTACCTGTTTGTCTGTCTGCCAGTCTGTCTGTCCGTCCGTCCAAATGTCCGTCCGTGCGTCTATCTAGAGAACACTTAATGTACTGCCATATCGCACACCCTGTGGCACATAGCCGCTTTACGCGTCCGTCTACCTGTCCGTCTGTCTGCAAGTCTGTCCGTCTGTCCGTCCATGCGTCCATTCGTGCGTCAATCTAGAGAACACTCTGAGTACCGCCTTCTCGCGCGTCGTATACCATGTGGCAACTACTCGCTTTACGCGTCCGTCTGCCTGCCCGTCTGTCTGCCAGTCTGTTTGTCGGTTCGTCCATGCGTCCTTCCGTGCGTCCATCTAGCGAACCCTCAAAGTACCGCCATCTTGCATACCCTGTGGCACATAGCCGCTTTACACGTCCGTCTACCTGTCCGTCTGTCTGCCAGTCTGTCGTCTGTCCGTCTATGGGTCCGTCCGTGCGTCCATCTAGAGAACACTCAAAGTACCGCCATCTCGCATACCCTGTGGCGCATACCCGCTTTACGCGTCCGTCTACCTGTCCATCTGTTTGCCAGTGTGTCTGTCTGTCCGTTCGTGCGTCCATCTAGAGAACACTAAAGTACCGCCATCTCGCATACCCTGTGGCACATAGCCGCTTTACACGTCCGTCTATCTGTCCGTCTGCTTCCCAGTCTGTCTGTCTGTGCATCCATGCGTCCGTTCGTGCGTCATTCTAGAGAACACTCTGAGTACCACCATCTCGCGCGTCGTATACCCCGTGGCACATATCCGCTTTACGCGTCCGTCTACCTGTCCATCTGTCTGCCAGTCTGTCTGTCCGTCCGTGCGTCCGTCCGTGCATTCATCTAGAGGACACTTAAAGTACCGCCATCTCGCATCTCGTATACCCTGTGGCAAATACCGCTTTACGCGTCCATCTACCTGTCTGTCCGTCTGCTAGTCAGTCTGTATGTGTGTCTGTTCATCCATGCGTCCATCCGTGCATCCATCTAGAGAACACTCAAAGTGCCGCCATCTCGCATACCCTGTGGCACCTACCCGCTTTACGCGTACGTCTACCTGTCCGTCTGTCTGCCAGTCTGTTTGTCTGTTCGTCCAAGCGTCCATCCGTGCGTCCATCTAGAGAACCACCAAAGTACCGTCATCTCGCATACCCTGTGGCACTTAGCCGCTTTATACGTCTGTCTACCTGTCCGTCTGTCTGCCAGTCTGTCTGTCTGTCCGTCCGTGCGTCCATCTAAAGAACACTTATTGTCCCGCCATCTCGCATCTCGTATACCATGTGGCAAAACCGCTTTACGCGTCCGTCTACCTGTCCGCCTGTCTGCCAGTGTGTCATCTGTCCGTCCGTGCATCCATCCGTGTGTGCATCAAGAGAACACTCAAAGTACCGCCATCTCGCATACCCTGTGGCACATACCCTCTTTATGCGTCCCGCTACCTGTCCTTCTGTCTGCCAGTCTGTCTGTCTGTCCGTGCGTCCATCTAGAGAACACTCAAAGTACCGCCATATCGCATGCCCTGTGGCACATAGCTGCTTTACACGTCTGGCTACCTGTCCGTCTGTCTGCCAGTCTGTTTGTCTGTTCGTCCAAGCGTCCATCCGTGCGTCCATCTAGAGAACCACCAAAGTACCGTCATCTCGCATACCCTGTGGCACATAGCCGCTTTATACGTCTGGCTACCTGTCCGTCTGTCTGCCAGTCTGTCTGTCTGTCCGTCCGTGCGTCCATCTAGAGAACGCTTAATGTCCCGCCATGTCGCATGCCCGGTGGCACAGAGCCGCTTTACACGTCCGTCTACCTGTCCGCCTGTCTGCCAGTGTGTCTGTCTGTCCGTCCATGCGTTCATTCAAGCGTCAATCTAGAGAACCCTCAAAGTACCGCCATCTCGCATACCCTGTGGCACATAGCCACTTTGCACGTCCGCCTACCAGTCCGTCTGTCTGCCAGTGTGTCATCTGTGCGTCCATGCGTCCTTCTAGAGAACACTCAAAGTACCGCCATATCGCATGCCCCGTGGCACATAGCCGCTTTACACGTCCGTCTACCTGTCCGTCTGTCTGCCAGTCTGTCTGTCTGTCTCTCCGTGCGCCCATCTAGAGAACACTCAAAGTACCGCCATGTCGCATGCCTTGTGGCACATAGCCGCTTTACACGTCCGTCTACCTGTTCGTCTGTCTGCCAGTCTGTCTGTCTGTCTGTCCGTCCATGTGTCCATTCGTGCGTCTATCTAGAAAACACTTAATGCACCGCCATCTCGCAACTCGTATACACTGTGGCGATACCGCTTTACGCGTCCGTCTACCAGTTTGTCTGTCTGCCAGTGTGTCATCTGTGCGTCCGTGCGTCCGTCCGTGCGTCCATCTAGAGAACACTTAAAGTACCGCCATCTCGCATCTCGTATACCCTGTGGCAAATACCGCTCTACGGGTCCATCTACCTGTCTATCCGTCTGCTAGTCAGTCTGTATGTGTGTCTGTTCGTCCATGTGTCCATTCATGCGTCAATCTAGAGAACACTGAGCACTGCCATCTCGCATACCCTGTAGCACATAGCCCCTTTGCACGTCCGTCTACCTGTCCGTCTGTCTGCCAGTCTGTCTGTTTGTCCGTCCGTGCTAGTCCGTATGCTAGTGTCCGTATGCTAGTCAGTCTGTATGTGTGTCTGTTCGTCCATGCGTCCATCCGTGCGTCCATCTAGAGAACACTCAAAGTACAGCCATCTCGCATACCCTGTGGCACATAGCCCCTTTACACGCCCGTCTACCTGTCCGTCTGTCTGCCAGTCTGTCTGTCTGTCCGTCCGCCCATGCGTCCATTCGTGCGTCAATCTAGAGAACACTCTGAGTACCGCCTTCTCGCGCGTCGTATACCATGTGGCAACTACTCGCTTTACGCGTCCGTCTGCCTGTCCGTCTGTCTGCCAGTCTGTTTGTCGGTTCGTCCATGCGTCCGTCCGTGCGTCCATCTAGCGAACCCTCAAAGTACCGCCATCTTGCATACCCTGTGGCACATAGCCACTTTACACGTCCGTCTACCTGTCCGTCTGTCTGCCAGTCGGTCGTCTGTCTGTCTATGCGTCCGTCCGTGCGTCCATCTAGAGAACACTCAAAGTACTGCCATCTCGCATACCCTGTGGCACATACCCGCTTTACGCGTCCGTCTACCTGTCCATTTGTCTGCCAGTGTGGCTGTCTGTCCGTTCGTGCGTCCATCTAGAGAACACTCAAAGTACCGCCATCTCGCACACCCTGTGGCACATATCCGCTTTACACGTATAACTATCTATCCGTCTACCTCCCAGTCTGTCTGTCTGTGCGTCCATGCGTCCGTTCGTGCGTCAATCTTGAGAACACTCTGAGTACCGCCATCTCGCGCGTCGTATACCCTGTGGCAAATACCACTTTAAAGGTCCATCTACCTGTCTATCCGTCTGCCAGTCAGTCTGTATGTGTGTCTGTTCGTCCATGCGTCCATCCGTGCGTCCATCTAGAGAACCCCCAATGTACCGTCATCTCGCATACCCTGTGGCACATAGCCGCTTTATACGTCTGTTTACATGTCCGTCTGTCTGCCAGTCTGTCTGTCTGTCCGTCCGTGCGTCCATCTAGAGAACACCTAATGTCCCGCCATCTCGCATCTCGTATACCCTGTGGCAATACCGCTTTACGCGTCCGTCTACCTGTCCGTCTGTCTGCCATTGTGTCATCTGCCCGTCCGTGCGTCCGTCCGTGCGTCCATCTAGAGAACACTCAAAGTACCGCTATCTCGCATACCTTGTGGCACATACCCTCTTTACGCGTCCATCTACCTGTCCGTCTGTCTGCCAGTCTGTCTGTGCGTCCATGCGTCCATTTAGAGAACACTCAAAGTACCGCCATATCGCATGCCCTGTGGCACATAGCCGCTTTACACGTCCGTCTACCTGTCCGTCTGTCTGCCAGTCTGTCTGTCTGTCCGTCCATGCGTCCGTCCGTGCGTCCATCTAGAAAACACCCAATGTACCGCCATTTCGTTATTTATTTATTTATTTATTTATTTCACAATACTGCAGGCCAATGTGCTGGCCCAAGCAGGAGTGGATACATTAAAACGTAATTGAAGAAAAGAACAGACAACAATACAAAATAAACAAAAGGTTCAGAAAAAAGGTGACGCTCAAGGTCACCAAGAAACTTATTACAATGAAAGATGTCACACGGCAAACAATTCTAGTCATCGACAGTTCTAGGAAAAAAAACTATTTTTAAAAGCATTTGACCGGGCAAAAATTGGGGTTAGAGCATGTTCATGACCATGACGTGTATGTCGTACTGAGAGCGGTTTAACACAGTTAGGGAGATCAATTTTTACAATCCACACAAACAATTGTAAAGAAAGGAAAGACGACTGAACTTTCTCCGAGCTTCTAAAGTAGAAATGTCGTTTAATTGCATTAAAGTGTTCGGGGTATCAAACCTACGATATTTGCCAAAAATAAACCTTACAGCCTTTCTGTTAATACGTTCCAGATTCATAATATGTTTCTTGGTATGCGGATCCCAGATAATAGAAGCATACTCAAGCTTAGAACGAACACAGGCATTATAGGCTAGAATTTTAGTACGCGAGGGGTCAGATGCTAGTTTTCTTTTTAGAAACCATAGCTCACGTAATGCAGAAGTGGTACTGTCAGTTATGTGGGTCGACCAAGTTAATTTGCTTGAGAGTGTGACGCCCAAGTACTTATATTTGTCTACATTTTTTATGTTAGTGCCTCTTAGAGTATAGTGGAATTGACTAGGGCTTAGCTTCCTGGTGATGCGCAGAAGCACAGTTTCGTTAGTGTTTAGCTGCATGCCCCCGTTCTGACACCAGTTATCGATAGCGATAAGTGCTTCTTGTAAAGCCACATGATCACACGGTGAGGAAATTTGCTTAAAAATGACGCAATCATCCGCGAACAAACGCACAGACACATATTCAGGAATAAGAGAAGCTAAGTCATTAACATAAATTAAAAATAAAAGTGGCCCTAGCACACTTCTCTTTGGGACTCCAGAGGACACACGAAGAACAGTCCATGAATTACCAATCACTACATACTGACGTCTGTCTTGAAGATAAGCCTGAATACACTATTTCGCATACCCTATGGCACATAGCCGCTCTACACGTCCGTCTACCTGTCCGTGTGTCTGCCAGTCTGTCTGTCTGTCTGTCTGTGCGTCCATCCGTGCATCCATCTAGAGAACACTTTGAGCACCGCCATCTCGCGCGTCGCATACCCTGTGGCACCTACCCGCTTTACGCGTACGTCTACCTGTCCGTCTGTCTGCCAGTCTGTTTGTCTGTTCGTCCAAGCATCCATCCGTGCGTCCATCTAGAGCACCACCAAAGTACCGTCATCTCGCATACCCTGTGGCACATAGCCGCTTTATACGTCTGGGTACCTGTCCGTCTGTCTGCCAGTCTGTCTGTCTGTCCGTCCGTGCGTCCATCTAGAGAACACTTATTGTCTCGCCATCTCGCATCTCGTATACCCTGTGGCAAAACCGCTTTACGCGTCCGTCTACCTGTCCGCCTGTCTGCCAGTTTGTCATCTGTCCGTCCGTGCATCCGTCCGTGTGTGCATCAAGAGAACACTCAAAGTACCGCCATCTCGCATACCCTGTGGCACATACCCTCTTTATGCGTCCCGCTACCTGTCCTTCTGTCTGCCAGTCTGTCTGTCTGTCTGTCTGTGCGTCCTTCTAGAGAACACTCAAAGTACCGCCATATCGCATGCCCTGTGGCACATAGCTGCTTTACACGTCCGTCTACCTGTCCGTCTGTCTGCCAGTCTGTCTGTCTGTCCGTCCATGCGTCCATTCGTGCGTCAATATAGAGAACACTCTGAGCACCGCCATCTCGCGCGTCTTATACCCTGTGGCACATACCCGCTTTACGCGTCCGTCTACCTGTCCATCTGTCTGCCAGTCTGTCTGTCCGTCCGTGCGTCCGTCCGTGCGTCCATCTAGAGAACACCTGAAGTACCGCCATCTCGCATCTCGTATACCCTGTGGCAAATACCGCTTTACGCGTCCATCTACCTGTCTATCCGTCTGCTAGTCAGTCTGTATGTGTGTCTGTTCGTCCATGCGTCCATCCGTGCGTCCCTCTAGAGAACACTCAAAGTGCCGTCATCTCGCATACCCTGTGGTACCTACCCGCTTTTCGCGTACGTCTACCTGTCCGTCTGTCTGCCAGTCTGTTTGTCTGTTCGTCCAAGCGTCCATCCGTGCGTCCATCTAGAGAACCCCCAAAGTACCGTCAACTCGCATACCCTGCGGCACATAGCCACTTTATACGTCTGTCTACCTGTCCGTCTGTCTGCCAGTCTGTCTGTTTGTCCGTCCGTGCGTCCATCTAGAGAACACTTAATGTCCCGCCATCTCGCATCTCGTATACCCTGTGGAAAAACCACTTTATGCGTCCGTCTACCTGTCCGTCTGTCTGCCAGTGTGTCATCTGTCCGTCGGTGCGTCCATCCGTGCGTCCATCTAGAGAACATCAAAGTACCGCCACCTCGCATACCCTGTGGCACATACCCTCTTTATGCGTCCGTCTACCTGTCCGTCTGTCTGCCAGTCTGCCTGTCTGTCTGTCTATGCGTCCATTCGTGCGTCAATATAGAGAACACTCTGAGCACCGCCATCTCGCGCGTCGTATACCCCGTGGCACATACCCGCTTTACGCGTCCGCCTACCTGTCTGTCTCTCTGCCAGTCTGTCTGTGTGTCCGTCCTTGTGTCCATCCGTGCGTCTATCTAGAAAACACTTAATGCACTGCCATCTCGCAACTCGTATACCCTGTAGAAAATACCGCTTTACGCGTCCATCTACCTGTCCGTCCGTCTGCTAGTCTGTCTCTCTGTCCGTCCGTGCATCCGTCCGCGTGTCAATCTACAGCACACTCATAGTATTGCCATCTCGCATACCCTGTGGCACATAGCCCCTTTACACGTCCGTCTACCTGTCCGTCTGTCTGCCAGTCTGTCTGTCTGTCCGTCCATGCGTCCATTCGTGCATCAATCTAGAGAACACTCTGAGTACCGTCATCTCGTGCGTCGTATACCCTGTGGCACATATCCGCTTTACGCGTCCGTCTGCCTGTCCATCTGTCTGCCAGTCTGTCTGTCCGTCCGTGCGTCCGTCCGTGCGTCCATCTAGAGAACACCTGAAGTACCGCCATCTCGCATCTCGTATACCCTGTGGCTAATACCGCTTTACGCGTCCATCTACCTGTCTATCCCTCTGCTAGTCAGTCTGGATGTGTGTCTGTTCGTCCATGCCTCCATCTGTGCGTCCATCTAGAGAACCCCCAAAGTACCGTCATCTCGCATACCCTGTGGCACATAGCCGCTTTATACGTCTGGCTACCTGTCCGTCTGTCTGCCAGTCTGTCTGTCTGTCCGTCCGTGCGTCCATCTAGAGAACGCTTAATGTCCCGCCATGTCGCATGCCCGGTGGCACAGAGACGCTTTACACGTCCGTCTACCTGTCCGTCTGTCTGCCAGTGTGTCTGTCTGTCCGTCCATGCGTTCATTCAAGCGTCAATCTAGAGAACCCTCAAAGTACCGCCATCTCGCATACCCTGTGGCACATAGCCACTTTGCACGTCCGCCTACCAGTCCGTCTGTCTGCCAGTGTGTCATCTGTGCGTCCAAGCGTCCATCTAGAGAACACTCAAAGTACCGCCATATCGTATGCCCCGTGGCACATAGCCGCTTTACACGTCCGTCTACCTGTCCGTCTGTCTGCCAGTCTGTCTGTCTCTCCGTGCGCCCATCTAGAGAACACTCAAAGTACCGCCATGTCGCATGCCGTGTGGCACATAGCCGCTTTACACGTCCGTCTACCTGTTCGTCTGTCTGCCAGTCTGTCTGTCTGTCCATCCATGTGTCCATTCGTGCGTCTATCTAGAAAACACTTAATGCACCGCCATCTCGCAACTCGTATACCCTGTGGCGATACCGCTTTACGCGTCCGTCTACCAGTTTGTCTGTCTGCCAGTGTGTCATCTGTGCGTCCGTGCGTCCGTCCGTGCGTCCATCTAGAGAACACTTAAAGTACCGCCATCTCGCATCTCGTATACCCTGTGGCAAATACCGCTTTACGGGTCCATCTACCTGTCTATCCGTCTGCTAGTCAGTCTGTATGTGTGTCTGTTCGTCCATGTGTCCATTCATGCGTCAATCTAGAGAACACTGAGCACCGCCATCTCGCATACCCTGTAGCACATAGCCCCTTTGCACGTCCGTCTACCTGTCCGTCTGTCTGCCAGTATGTCTGTTTGTCCGTCCGTGCTAGTCCGTATGCTAGTGTCCGTATGCTAGTCAGTCTGTATGTGCGTCTGTTCGTCCATGCGTCCATCCGTGCGTCCGTCTAGAGAACACTCAAAGTACAGCCATCTCGCATACCCTGTGGCACATAGCCCCTTTACACGCCCGTCTACCTGTCCGTCTGTCTGCCAGTCTGTCTGTCTGTCCGTCCGCCCATGCGTCCATTCGTGCGTCAATCTAGAGAACACTCTGAGTACCGCCTTCTCGCGCGTCGTATACCATGTGGCAACTACTCGCTTTACGCGTCCGTCTGCCTGTCCGTCTGTCTGCCAGTCTGTTTGTCGGTTCGTCCATGCGTCCGTCCGTGCGTTCATCTAGCGAACCCTCAAAGTACCGCCATCTCGCATACCCTGTGGCACATAGCCACTTTACACGTCCGTCTACCTGTCCGTCTGTCTGCCAGTCTGTCGTCCGTCGGTCCAAGCGTCCGTCCGTGCGTCCATCTAGAGAACATTCAAAGTACTGCCATCTCGCATACCCTGTGGCACATACCCGCTTTACGCGTCCGTCTACCTGTCCATTTGTCTGCCAGTGTGTCTGTCTGTCCGTTCGTGCGTCCATCTAGAGAACACTCAAAGTACCGCCATCTCGCACACCCTGTGGCACATATCCGCTTTACACGTCCGTCTATCTATCCGTCTACCTCCCAGTCTGTCTGTCTGTGCGTCCATGCGTCCGTTCGTGCGTCAATCTTGAGAACACTCTGAGTACCGCCATCTCGCGCGTCGTATACCCCGTGGCACGTACCCGCTTTACGCGTCCGTCTACCTGTCCATCTGTCTGCCAGTCTGTCTGTCCGTCCGTGCGTCCGTCCTTGCGTCCATCTAGAGAACACTTAAAGTACCGCCATCTCGCATCTCGTATACCATGTGGCAAATACCACTTTAAAGGTCCATCTACCTGTCTATCCGTCTTCTAGTCAGTCTGTATGTGTGTCTGTTCGGCCATGCGTCCATCCGTGCGTCCATCTAGAGTACACTCAAAGCACCGCCATCTCGCATACCCTGTGGCACCTACCCGCTTTACGCGAACGTCTACCTGTCCGTCTGTCTGCCAGTCTCTTTGTCTGTTCGTCCATGCGTCCATCCGTGCGTCCATCTAGAGAACCCCCAATGTACCGTCATCTCGCATACCCTGTGGCACATAGCCGCTTTATACGTCTGTCTACATGTCCGTCTGTCTGCCAGTCTGTCTGTCTGTCCGTCCGTGCGTCCATCTAGAGAACACTTAATGTCCCGCCATCTCGCATCTCGTATACCCTGTGGCAATACCGCTTTACGCGTCCGTCTAGCTGTCCGTCTGTCTGCCAGTGTGTCATCTGCCCGTCCGTGCGTCCGTCCGTGCGTCCATCTAGAGAACCCTCAAAGTACCGCTATCTCGCATACCTTGTGGCACATACCCTCTTTACGCGTCCATCTACCTGTCCGTCTGTCTGCCAGTCTGTCTGTGCGTCCATGCGTCCATTTAGAGAACACTCAAAGTACCGCCATATCGCATGCCCTGTGGCACATAGCCGCTTTACACGTCCATCTACCTGTCCGTCTGTCTGCCAGTCTGTCTGTCTGTCCGTCCATGCGTCCGTCCGTGCGTCCATCTAGAAAACACACAATGTACCGCCATTTCGTTATTTATTAATTTATTTATTTATTTCACAATACTGCAGGCCAATGTGCTGGCCCAAGCAGGAGTGGATACATTAAAACGTAATTGAAGAAAAGAACAGACAACAATACAAAAGAAACAAAAGGTTAAGAAAAAAGGTGACGCTCAAGGTCACCAAGAAACTTATTAGAATGTAAGATGTCACACGGCAAACAATTCTAGTCATCGACAGTTCTTGGAAAAAAAACTATATTTAAAAGCATTTGACCGGGCAAAAATTGGGGTTAGAGCATGTTCATGACCATGACGTGTATGTCGTACTGAGAGCGGTTTAACACAGTTAGGGAGATCAATTTTTACAATCCACACAAACAATTGTAAAGAAAGGAAAGACGACTGAACTTTCTCCGAGCTTCTAAAGTAGAAATGTCGTTTAATTGCATTAAAGTGTTCGGGGTATCAAACCTACGATATTTGCGAAAAATAAACCTTACAGCCTTTCTGTTAATACGTTCCAGATTCATAATATGTTTCTTGGTATGCGGATCCCAGATAATAGAAGCATACTCAAGCTTAGAACGAACACAGGCATTATAGGCTAGAATTTTAGTACGCGAGGGTGCAGATGCTAGTTTTCTTTTTAGAAACCATAGCTCACGTAATGCAGAAGTGGTACTGTCAGTTATGTGGGTCGACCAAGTTAATTTGCTTGAGAGTGTGACGCCCAAGTACTTATATTTGTCTACATTTTTTATGTTAGTGCCTCTTAGAGTATAGTGGAATTGACTAGGGCTTAGCTTCCTGGTGATGCGCAGAAGCACAGTTTCGTTAGTGTTTAGCTGCATGCCCCCGTTCTGACACCAGTTATCGATAGCGATAAGTGCTTCTTGTAAAGCCACATGATCACACGGTGAGGAAATTTGCTTAAAAATGACGCAATCATCCGCGAACAAACGCACAGACACATATTCAGGAATAAGAGAAGCTAAGTCATTAACATAAATTAAAAATAAAAGTGGCCCTAGCACACTTCTCTTTGGGACTCCAGAGGACACACGAAGAACAGTCCATGAATTACCAATCACTACATACTGACGTCTGTCTTGAAGATAAGCCTGAACACACTATTTCGCATACCCTATGGCACATAGCCGCTTTACACGTCCGTCTACCTGTCCGTGTGTCTGCCAGTCTGTCTGTCTGTCTGTCTGTGCGTCCATCCGTGCGTCCATCTAGAGAACACTTTGAGCACCGCCATCACGCGCGTAGTATACCTTGTGGCACATACTCGCTTCACGCATCCGTCTACCTGTCTGTCTGTGTGCCAGTCTGTCTGTCTGTCCGTGCGTGCGTCCATCCGTGCGTCAATCTAGAGAACACTCAAAGTACCGACATCTCGCATACCCTGTGGCACATATCCGCTTTACACGTTCGTCTACCTGTCCGTCTGTCTTCCAGTCTGCCTGTCTGTCCGTCCGTGCGTCCATCTAGAGAACACTTAAAGTACTGCCATCTCGCATACCCGGTGGCACATAGCTGCTTTACACGTCCGTCTACCTGTCCATCTGTCTGCCAGTCTGTCTGTCTGTCCATCCGTGCGTCCGTCCATGCGTCTATCTAGAGAACACCTAAAGTACTGCCATCTCGCATCTCGTATACCCTGTAGCAAATACCGCTTTACGCGTCCAACTACCTGTCCATCCGTCTGCTAGTCAGTCTGTATGTGTGTCTGTTCGTCCATGCGTCCATCCGTGCGTCCATCTAGAGAACACTCAAAGTACCGCCATCTCTCATACTCTGTGGCACATAGCCCCTTTAAACGTCCGTCTACCTGTCCGTCTGTCTGCCAGTCTGTCTGTCTGTCTGTCCTTCCGCCCATGCGTCCATTCGTGCGTCAATCTAGAGAACACTCTGAGTACCGCCTTCTCGCGCGTCGTATACCCTGTGGCACATACCCGCTTTACGTGTCCGTCTACCTGTCCTTCTGTCTGCCAGTCTGTCTGTCCGTCTGTGCGTCCATTCGTGCGTCCATCTAAAGAACACTTAAAGTACCGCCATCTCGCATACCCTGTGGCACATATCCGCTTTACACGTTCGTCTACCTGTCCGTCTGTCTTCCAGTCTGCCTGTCTGTCCGTCCGTGCGTCCATCTAGAGAACACTTAAAGTACTGCCATCTCGCATACCCGGTGGCACATAGCTGCTTTACACGTCCGTCTACATGTCCATCTGTCTGCCAGTCTGTCTGTCTGTCCATCCGTGCGTCCGTCCATGCGTCTATCTAGAGAACACCTAAAGTACTGCCATCTCGCATCTCGTATACCCTGTAGCAAATACCGCTTTACGCGTCCAACTACCTGTCCATCCGTCTGCTAGTCAGTCTGTATGTGTGTCTGTTCGTCCATGCGTCCATCCGTGCGTCCATCTAGAGAACACTCAAAGTACCGCCATCTCTCATACTCTGTGGCACATAGCCCCTTTAAACGTCCGTCTACCTGTCCGTCTGTCTGCCAGTCTGTCTGTCTGTCTGTCCTTCCGCCCATGCGTCCATTCGTGCGTCAATCTAGAGAACACTCTGAGTACCGCCTTCTCGCGCGTCGTATACCATGTGGCACATACCCGCTTTACGTGTCCGTCTACCTGTCCTTCTGTCTGCCAGTCTGTCTGTCCGTCTGTGCGTCTATCCGTGCGTCCATCTAAAGAACACTTAAAGTACCGCCATCTCGCATACCCTGTGGCACATATCCGCTTTACACGTCCATCTGTCCGTCTGTCTGCCAGTCTTGCTGTCTCTCCGTCCATGCGTCCGTTCGTGCGTCAACTAGAGAACACTTAATGCACCGCCATCTCGCAACTCGTATACCCTGTGGCAAAGAACACTTCACGCGTCCGTCTACCTGTCCGTCCGTCTGCTAGTCTGTCTGTCTGTCCATCCGTGCATCCGTCCCTGTGTCCATCTACAGCACACTCAAAGTACCGCCATCTCGCATACCCTGTGGCACATAGCCCCTTTACGCGTCCGTCTACCTGTCCGTCTGTCTGCCAGTCTGTCTGTCTGTGTGTCCGTGCGTCCATCCGTGCATCAATCTAGAGAAAACTCAAAGTACTGGCATCTAACATACCCTGTGGCACATAGCCGCTTTACACGTCCGTCTACCTGTTCGTCTGTCTGCCAGTCTGTCTGTCTGTCCGTCCGTGCGTCAATCTAGAGAACACTCAAAGTACCGACATCTCGCATACCCTGTGGCCCATACCCGCTTTACGTGTCCGTCTACCTGTCTGTCCGTTCATGTGTCCATCCGCGCGTCTATCTAGAAAACACTTAATGCACCGCCATCTCGCAACTCTTATACTGTAAGGTATGGCGGTGCAGGCCATGGAAGCGAGTCCTCTCGGTCTCAAAAGGGCGCGCTTCCCAAAAAGCCGATTCTCGGGAAACGATAATCTCGGCGTAAGCGCGCCCCCTCTGGCAAGAATAAGGTGGTCAGTCGTGGCTTCTAGAAACCCACTAAATGGTCCCCGAACTGCGGAATGCCGGCGGGTGACGTGAGAACAGTGCATAGCCAACCATCCGTCAGGTTTAGAGTCCGCGGGACGGCTGTCGCGCTGGACAGCGTAGTCATCCCGCGGTAATGGAGTGGGCCCGCAGCCGAACGGCGCCACCATTGTGTGCGTTCGCACAGTTCGCGGAACGTGGTGTAAAGGCCGGTCCGTTCGTCTGTCTCTTTCCGACCGAGCAGTCGTGTGCGGCAAGAAGAGAGGGAGAGGAGGGGACGGCAACAAGTGTGTTTTCTGTCCAATAAACAGACTAAATTGCTTTGGTTGGCCGGGAGGAGAATCGGGAAGGGAACCGAGGTATTAAAACCTGGCTTCCGAGTCCTCGCGGCGGCCCTGGTCGCAACAAGGAGTGCTCTGCACTATCGGCTCTGCCGAGGCAACATGCGACGGTTCCGGCGGTCAAGTCTTGTAAATATGTACATAAGTTTGTGTATATAAAATCGAGTTGTCACGTTTGAGATGTGCTGGCTTCCATCTCTGAACAAGCAGCAGCAGCTACGAGAACACAAGACGGACACCGAGAAGCAACCAACCTTCCACTCCCTTCTGTAGCAACAGCCGCTGCGCGGCTGGGAGAGCTCTGCTCAAGGGAACAGAGGGAGAGGGTAGGAGGTTGAGCTTTACTTATAGCCTGTGGCAAATACCGCTCTACGCGTCCATCTACCTGTCCGTCCGTCTGCTAGTCTGTCTGTCTGTCCGTCCGTGCATCCGTCCCTGTGTCCATCTACAGCACACTCAAAGTACCACCATCTCGCATACCCTGTGGCACATAGCCGCTTTACGCCTCCGTATACCTGTCCGTCTGTCTGCCAGTCTGTCTGTTCCTCCATGCCTTTGTTCATGCGTCAATCTAGAGACCACTCCGAGTACCGCCATCTCACGCGTCGTATACCCTGTGGCACAGAGCCGCTTTACACGTCCGTCTACCTGTCCATTTGTCTGCCAGTCTGTCTGTCTGTCCGTCCATGCATCCGTTCGTGCGTCAATCTAGAGAACACTCTGAGTACCGCCATCTCGCGCGTTGTATACCCTGTGGCACATACCCGCTTTACGCGTCTCTCTACCTGTCCATCTGTCTGCCAGTCTGTCTGTCTGTTCGTCCATGCGTCCATCCGTGCGTCCATCTAGAGAACCCTCAAAGTACCAACATCGCGCCTACCCTGTAACACCTAGCCGCTTTACACGTCCGTATAACTGTCAATCTGTCTGCAAGTCTGTCTGTGAGTCCGTCCGTGCGTGCGTCCGTGCGTCCACCTAGAGAACACTCAAAGTACCGCCATCTCGCATACCCTGTGGCACATAGCCGTTTTACACGTCCGTATATCTGTTCGTCCGTGCGTCCGTATGTGCGTCCATCTAGAGAACACTCAAATTACCGCCATCTCGCATACCCTGTGGCACATAGCCACTTTACAAGTCCGTCTACCTGTCTGTCTGTCTGCCAGTCTGTCTGTTTGTCTGTCCGTGCGTCCGTCCGTGCGTCCAAATAGAGAACACTCAAAGTACCGCCATCTCGAATACCCTGTGGCACATAGCCGCTTTAAACGTCCGCCTACCTGTCCGTCTGTCTGCCAGTCTGTTTGTCTGTCGATCCGTGCGTCCGGCCGTGCGCCCATCTAGAGAACACTCAAAGTACCGCCATCTCGCATACCCTGTGGCACATAGCCACTTTACACGTCCGCCTACTTGCCTGCCTGTCTGCCAGTCTGTCTGTCTGTCTGTTCGTGCGTCCATCTAGAGAACACTCATAGTACCGCCATCTTGCATACCCTGTGGCACATAGCCGCTTTACACGTCTGTCTACCTGTCCGTCTGTATGCCAGTCTGTCTGTCTGTCCGTCCATGCGTCCGTTGGTGCGTAAATCTAAAAAACAGTCAAAGTACTGCCATCTCGAATACCCTGTGGCACATAGCCGCTTTAAACGTCCGTCTACCTGTCCATCTGTCTGCCAGTCGGTCTGTCTGTCCTTCCGTGCGTCCGTCCGTGCGTTTGTCCATGCGTCCATCTAGAGAACGTGCAAAGTACCGCCATCTTGCATACCCTGTGGCACATAGCCACTTTACACATCTGTCTACCTGTCCGTCTGTCTGCCAGTCTGTCTGTCTGTCCGTCCGTGCGTCCGTCCGTGCGTCCATCTAGAGAACTTTTTAAGTACCGCCATCTCGCATCTCCTATACCCTGTGGCAAATACCCCTTTACGCGTCCGTCTACCTGTCCGTCCGTCTGCTGGCCTGTCTGTCTGTCCATCTGTGCGTCCGTCCGTGCGTCTATCTAGAGAACACTCAAAGTACCGCCATCTCGCGGGCCTCTGGCACTTAGCCGCTTCACACGTCCGTCTACCTGTCCGCCTCTCTGCAGTCTGTCTGTCTGTCCGTCCGTGCGTCCATCCGTGCGTCCATCTAGAGAACACTCAAATTACCGCCATCTTGCATACCCTGTGGCACATAGCCGCTTTACAAGTCTGTCTACCTGTCCGTCTGTCTGCCGGTCTGTCTGTCTGTCCATTCGTGCGCCCGTCCGTGCGTCTGTCTACAGAACACTCAAATTACCGCCATCTTGCATACCTTGTGGCACATAGCCGCTTTACACGTCTGTCTACCTGTCCGTCTGTCTGCCAGTCTGTCTGTCTGTCCGTCCATGCGTCCGTCCATGCGTCCATTCAGAGAACACTCAAAGTACCGCCATCTCGCACACCCTGTGGCACATAGCCACTTTGCACGTCCGTCTACCTGTCCTTCTGTCTGCCACTCTATCTGTCTGTTCGTCCGTGCGTCCATCCGTGTGTCCAACCAGAGAACACTCAAAGTATGCCATCTCCCATACCCTGTGGCACATATCCGCTTTACACGTTCGCCTACCTGTCCGTCTGTCTGCCAGTCTGTCTGTCTAACCATCCGTGCGTCCGTCCGTGCGTTCCTCTAGCGAACACTCAAAGTACCGCCATCTCGCATACCCTGTGGCACATAGCCACTTCACACAACCGTCTACCTGTCAATCTGTCTGCCAGTCTGTCTGTCTGTCCGTCCGTGCGTCTGTCCGTGCGTCCATCTAGAGAACACTCAAAGTACCGCCATCTCGCATACCCTGTGGCACATAGCCGCTCTACACGTGTGCTTACCTGTCCGTCTGTCTGCCAGTCTGTCTGTCTGTTCGTCTATGCATCCGTCCGTGCATCCCTCCGGAGAACCCTCAGAGTACCGCCATCTCGTGTGTCGTATACCCTGTGCTACATACCCGCTTTACTCGTCCGTCTACCTGTCCGTCTGTCTGCCAGTCTGCCTGTCTGTTCCTCCATGCATCCGTACGTGCGTCCGTCTAGAGAACACTCTGAGTACCACCATCTCGTGTTTCGTATACCCTGGGGTACATACCCGCTTTAATCGTCTGTCTACCTGTCCGTCTGTCTGCCAGTCTGCCTGTCTGTTCGTCCATGCGTCCGTCCGTGCGTCCATCTAAAGAACACTCTGAGTACTGCCACCTCGCGCGTCGTATACCCTGTGGTACATACCATCTTTACGCGTCCGTCTACCTCTCCGTTTGTCTGCCAGTCTGTCTGTCCGTTCATCCATGCGTCTATCCGTGCTTCCATCTAGAAAACACTCAAAGTACCACCATCTCGCATACCCTGTGGCACATAGCCGCTTCACTCGTCCGTCTACCTGTCCATCTGTTTCCCAGTCTGTCTGTCTGTCCGTCCGTGCGTCCGTCCGTGCGTCCATCTAGAGAACTTTTCAAGTACCGCCATCTCGCATCTCCTATACACCGTGGCAAATACCCCTTTACGCGTCCGTCTACCTGTCCGTCCGTCTGCTAGCCTGTCTGTCTGTCCATCCGTGCGTCCGTCCGTGCATCCATCTGGAGAACGCTCAAAGTACCGCCATCTCGCGTACCCTGTGGAATTTAGCCGCTTCACACGTCCGTCTACCTGTCCGCCTGTCTGCCAGTCTGTCTGTCTGTCCGTCCGTGCTACCATCCGTGCGTCCGTCTACAGAACACTCAAATTACCGCCATCTTGCATACCCTGTGGCACATAGCGGCTTTACACGTCTGTCTACCTGTCCGTCTGTCGGCCAGTCTGTCTGTCTGTCCGTCCGTGCGTCCATTCATGCGTCCATCCAGAGAACACTCAAAGTACCGCCATCTCGCATACCCTGTGGCACATAGCCACTTTGCACATCAGTCTACCTGTCCTTCTGTCTGCCACTCTATCTGTCTGTCCGTCCGTGCGTCCATCCGTGCGTCCAACCAGAGAACGCTCAGAGTATGCCATCTCCCAAACCCTGTGGCACATATCCGCTTTACACGTCCGCCTACCTGGCCGTCTGTCTTCCAGTCTGTCTGTCTGTCCATCCGTGCGTCCGTTCGTGCGTTCCTCTAGCGAACACTCAAAGTACCGCCATCTCGCATACCCTGTGGCACATAGCCGCTTCACACATCCGTCTACCTGTCAATCTGTCTGCCAGTCTGTCTGTCTGTCCGTCCGTGCGTCTGTCCGTGCGTCCATCTAGAGAACACTCAAAGTACCGCCATCTCGCATACCCTGTGGCACATAGCCGCTTTACACGTCTGCTTACCTGTCCGTCTGTCTGCCAGTCTGTCTGTCTGTTCGTCTATGCATCCATCCGTGCGTCCTTCTGGAGAACGCGAAGAGTACCGCCATCTCGTGTGTCGTATACCCTGTGGTACATACCCGCTTTACTCGTCCGTCTACCTGTCCGTCTGTCTGCCAGTGTGTCTGTCTGTTCCTCCATGCATCCGTCCATGCGTCCATCTAGAGAACACTCTGAGTATTGCCATCTCGCGCGTCGTATACCCTGTGGCACATACCCGCTTTACGCGTCCGTCTACCTGTCCGTCTGTCTGCCAGTCTGTCTGTCTGTTCGTCCATGCGTCCATCCCTGCGTCCATCTAGAGAACACTCAAAGTACCAACATCGCGAGTACCCTGTAACACCTAGCCGCTTTACACGTCCGTACAACTGTCAATCTGTCTGCCAGTCTGTCTGACTGTCTGTCCGTGCGTCCGTCCGTGCGTCCATCTAGAGAACACTCAAAGTACCGCCATCTCGCATACCCTGTGGTACATAGCCGCTTTACACGTCTGTCTACCTGTCAATCTGTTTGCAAGTCTGTCTGTCAGTCCGTCCGTGCGTGCGTCCGTGCGTCCACCTAGAGAACACTCAAAGTACCGCCATCTCGCATTCCCTGTGGCACATAGCCGTTTCACACGACCGTATACCTGTCCGTCTGTCTAACAGTCTGTTCATCCGTGCGTCCGTCCGTGCGTCCATCTAGAGAACACTCAAAGTACCGCCATCTCGCATACCCTGTGGCACATAGCCGTTTTACACGTCTGTCTACCTGTCCGACTGTCTGCCAGTCTGTCTGTCCGTTCGTGCGTCCGACAATGCGTCCGTCTAGAGAACACTCAAAGTACCGCCATCTCGCATACCCTGTGGCACATAGCCACTTTACAAGTCCGTCTACCTGTCCGTCTGTCTGCCAGTCTGTCTGTCTGTCCGTCCGTTCGTCCGTCCATGCGTCCATCTAGAGAACACTCAAAGTACCGCCATCTCGCATACCCTGTGGCACATGGCCGCTTTACACGTCCGTCTACCTGTCCGTCTGTCTGCTAGTCTGCCTGTCTGTCCATCCGTGCGTCCGTCCGTGCGTCCATATAGAGAACACTCAAAGTACCGCCATCTCGCACGTTGTATACCCTGTGGCACATACCCGCTTTACGCGTCCGTCTACCTGTCCGTCTGTCTGCCAGTCTGTCTGTCTGTTCGTCCATGCGTCCATCCGTGCGTCCATCTAGAGAACCCTCAAAGTACCAACATCGCGCCTACCCTGTAACACCTAGCCGCTTTACACGTCCGTATAACTGTCAATCTGTCTGCAAGTCTGTCTGTGAGTCCGTCCGTGCGTGCGTCCGTGCGTCCACCTAGAGAACACTCAAAGTACCGCCATCTCGCATACCCTGTGGCACATAGCCGTTTTACACGTCCGTATATCTGTCCGTCCGTGCGTCCGTATGTGCGTCCATCTAGAGAACACTCAAATTACCGCCATCTCGCATACCCTGTGGCACATAGCCACTTTACAAGTCCGTCTACCTGTCCGTCTGTCTGCCAGTCTGTCTGTCTGTCTGTCCGTTCGTCCGTCCGTGCGTCCATCTAGAGAACACGCAAAGTACCGCTATCTCGCATACCCTGTGGCACATAGCCACTTTACACGTCCGTCTACCTGCCCGTCTGTCTGCTAGTCTGCCTGTCTGTCCGTCCGTGCGTCCGTCCGTGCGTCCAAATAGAGAACACTCAAAGTACCGCCATCTCGAATACCCTGTGGCACATAGCCGCTTTAAACGTCCGCCTACCTGTCCGTCTGTCTGCCAGTCTGTTTGTCTGTCCATCCGTGCGTCCGGCCGTGCGCCCATCTAGAGAACACTCAAAGTACCGCCATCTCGCATACCCTGTGGCACATAGCCACTTTACACGTCCGTCTACCTGCCTGCCTGTCTGCCAGTCTGTCTGTCTGTCTGTTCGTGCGTCCATCTAGAGAACACTCATAGTACCGCCATCTTGCATACCCTGTGGCACATAGCCGCTTTACACGTCTGTCTACCTGTCCGTCTGTATGCCAGTCTGTCTGTCTGTCCGTCCATGCGTCCGTTGGTGCGTAAATCTAGAAAACAGTCAAAGTACTGCCATCTCGAATACCCTGTGGACCATAGCCGCTTTAAACGTCCGTCTACCTGTCCATCTGTCTGCCAGTCGGTCTGTCTGTCCTTCCGTGCGTCCGTCCGTGCGTTTGTCCATGCGTCCATCTAGAGAACGTGCAAAGTACCGCCATCTTGCATACCCTGTGGCACATAGCCACTTTACACATCTGTCTACCTGTCCGTCTGTCTGCCAGTCTGTCTGTCTGTCCGTCCGTGCGTCCGTCCGTGCGTCCATCTAGAGAACACGCAAAGTACCGCTATCTCGCATACCCTGTGGCACATAGCCACTTTACACGTCCGTCTACCTGTCCGTCTGTCTGCTAGTCTGTCTGTCTGTTCGTCCGTGCGTCCATCAAGAGAACACTCAAAGTACCGCCATCTCGCATACCCTGTGGCACATAGCCGCTTTACACGTCTGTCTACCTGTCCGTCTGTATGCCAGTCTGTCTGTCTGTCCGTCAATGCGTCCGTTAATGCGTAAATCTAGAAAACAGTCAAAGTACTGCCATCTCGAATACCCTGTGGCACATAGCCACTTTACACATCTGTCTACCAGTCCGTCTGTCTGCCAGTCTGTCTGTCTGTCCGTCCATGCGTCCGTCCGTGCGTCCATCTAGAGAACTTTTTAAGTACCGCCATCTCGCATCTCCTATACCCTGTGGCAAATACCCCTTTACGCGTCCGTCTACCTGTCCGTCCGTCTGCTGGCCTGTCTGTCTGTCCATCTGTGCGTCCGTCCGAGCGTCCATCTAGAGAACACTCAAAGTACCGCCATCTCGCGTGCCCTGTGGCACTTAGCCGCTTCACACGTCCGTCTACCTGTCCGCCTGTCTGCAGTCTGTCTGTCTGTCCGTCCGTGCGTCCATCCGTGCGTCCATCTAGAGAACACTCAAATTACCGCCATCTTGCATACCCTGTGGCACATAGCCGCTTTACAAGTCTGTCTACCTGTCCGTCTGTCTGCCGGTCTGTCTGTCTGTCCGTTCGTGCGCCCGTCCGTGCGTCCGTCCACAGAACACTCAAATTACCGCCATCTTGCATACCTTGTGGCACATAGCCGCTTTACACGCCTGTCTACCTGTCCGTCTGTCTGCCAGTCTGTCTGTCTGTCCGTCCATGCGTCCATTCAGAGAACACTCAAAGTACCGCCATCTCGCACACCCTGTGGCACATAGCCACTTTGCACGTCCGTCTACCTGTCCTTCTGTCTGCCACTCTATCTGTCTGTCCGTCCGTGCGTCCATCCGTGTGTCCAACCAGAGAACACTCAAAGTATGCCATCTCCCATACCCTGTGGCACATATCCGCTTTACACGTTCGCCTACCTGTCCGTCTGTCTGCCAGTCTGTCTGTCTAACCAACCGTGCGTCCGTCCGTGCGTTCCTCTAGCAAACACTCAAAGTACCGCCATCTCGCATACCCTGTGGCACATAGCCACTTCACACAACCGTCTACCTGTCAAGCTGTCTGCCAATCTGTCTGTCTGTCCGTCCGTGCGTCTGTCCGTGCGTCCATCTAGAGAACACTCAAAGTACCGCCATCTTGCATACCCTGTGGCACATAGCCGCTCTACACGTCTGCTTACCTGTCCGTCTGTCTGCGAGTCTGTCTGTCTGTTCGTCTATGCATCCGTCCGTGCATCCCTCTGGAGAACCCTCAGAGTACCGCCATCTCGTGTGTCGTATTGTCGCGCGTGAACAAGAGGGACTTCAGGTAAAGAATACCGCGTAGTCACAGAGGCGCAGGTCAGGGACCTCACAACCAAAAAAACAAAAGCCTCGGCGAGAGCGCGCTAGCTCAACAACTTCTTCCTCGTTTTTCTCCTCGATGCGGGCTCGTGCTCGCCGCAGTTCATGGCCAGGTGGCATTATTCCCCCACTGAAAAAAAAAAAACATCGCCCCGATGTTCGCGCGAATGGTAGTGGATAAGCGGAAGTAAAGCAGACATGCACACTGTGGGCACACTTAAGAAAAAAAACAACAACAAAAGAACAAGGCTGAGGCACGGTCCCACTAACGTACGAAGTACGGCTTGAGCCGTACAACGTGAACAATCTCTGGGTAGTGCTTTCGACGCTGGGGTGACATGGTTCCATATGGAACCACCTCATAATTCACGTCACTGATGCGACGCACTACTTTGTAGGGTCCAAAGTAGCGACTCAGGAGCTTTTCGGACAACCCTTGGCGGCGAACCGGAGTCCATACCCAAACTAGATCTCCTGGGTGGTATTCGACCTGTCGATGGCGAAGATTGTAGCGGCGTGCATCTGCAGTTTGTTGTTGCGTGATATGCAGGCGTGCCAACTGTCGAGCTTCTTCGGCAAACTGAGCAAGCTGCTCAGCGTCAGGTGTGAGCGACCCGTCGTAATCGTGTGGCAACATAGCGTCCAACCTGGTCTGGACCTCACGCCCATAGACGAGACGGAACGGTGTGAATCGTGTCGTTTCTTGGATGGCAGTGTTGTAGGCGAATGTTACGTATGGGAGAACCTGATCCCACGTCTTGTGTTGAACGTCTACATACATGGACAACATATCGGCGATGGTCTTGTTAAGTCGTTCCGTCAGGCCGTTAGTCTGCGGATGATACGCCGTCGTCTTGCGATGGCTCGTGAAGCTTAGCTTGAATACATCGTCAATGAGCTGAGCCGTGAAAGCTGTTCCGCGATCAGTGATGACGCAAGACGGGGCGCCATGGCGAAGAACGATCTGTTCGACGAAAAACTGGGCAACATCGGAAGCTGTAGCTCGTTGCAGGGCTCTTGTCTCGGCGTATCTCGTTAGATAATCTGTCGCTACAACTATCCATTTGTTACCGGCAGATGACAGAGGAAACGGCCCCAGTAAATCCATGCCTATTTGATCGAACGGCGACCTTGGTGGTGTGATTGGTTGCAGCAGGCCTGCAGGCTTCAGTGGCGGAGATTTGCGGCGTTGACATTCACGGCAGCTTTTCACATATCTCTTGACGTACATAGCAAGTCTCGGCCAGTAGTACGCCTGTTGAACTCTGGCGAGAGTTCGTGAAGAACCTAGATGCCCGGATGTGGGTTCGTCGTGGCAGGCCAGAAGAATGTCGTCTCGCATGTCAGATGGGACCACTAGCAAGTAGGCTTTCCCATTGCCGTTCGAGTTTGATTTATACAAGACACCGTTCCGCAGGCAGAACGAAGAGAGATTGCGAGAGATGTGCCGAGGTACGGGTGTGTTGCGTCCTTCTAGTTGGTCAATGATTGCGCGAATCTCGACGTCATCGTGTTGTCGTGCGATCAAGTCTGTTGCAGTGAGGACTCCGAGGAAGCCGCAGTCATCGTCATTGTCGGGATCACAAACTCCAGTAGGTGCACGTGACAAGGAATCAGCATCTTCGTGCTTGCGGCCTGATTTATAGACAATGGTAAGGTCAAACTCTTGCAAACGAAGGCTCCATCGTGCCAGACGCCCAGACGGGTCTCGTAAATTGGCTAACCAGCACAATGAGTGATGATCAGTAACTACTTTAAAGTGACGACCGTAGAGGTAAGGTCTGAATTTCATAGTGGCCCACACTACTGCTAGGCACTCTTTCTCCGAGGTGGAATAGTTCATCTCGGCGCGAGACAGGGCACGGCTGGCGTAAGCTATCACGCGCTCGGTGCCTTCTTGATGTTGGACAAGCACGGCGCCGAGACCTACATTGCTCGCGTCGGTATGAACTTCCGTGGCAGCATCCTCGTCGAAGTGAGCAAGAACTGGTGGTGCCTGCATACGCTCACGTAGATCGATAAAAGCCGCGTTCTGTTCTTCATTCCAAACGAATGGTACGTCGTCACGTGTGAGACGAGTCAGAGGCTCGGCAATTCTAGAAAAATTGGCGATGAAGCGACGATAGTAGGCGCACAGACCGAGGAAGCGGCGTACTGCTTTCTTGTCACGGGGAACGGGAAAGGAGGCTACGGCGGTTGTCTTGTCGGGGTCAGGTCGAACACCGTCTGCGCTCACAACATGCCCCAGAAATTTAAGTTCTTTATAGCCAAAGTGGCATTTTTCTGGCTTCAGCGTGAGGTTCGCGGAGTGGAGTGCTTCCAGAACAGCCTGCAGACGTTTCAAGTGTTCCTCGAAAGTGACCGAAAATACGACGACATCATCGAGATAAACTAAGCAGGTGTTCCACTTCAGACCGGTAAGAACAGTGTCCATCATTCTTTGGAATGTCGCTGGTGCAGAACACAGGCCGAAGGGAAGCACCTTGAATTCATACAGGCCGTCCGGTGTAACAAAAGCAGTTTTTTCTCGGTCTCTTTCATCAACCTCAATCTGCCAGTATCCGCTTTTCAAGTCTATGGATAAAAAATACCTTGCTCGCCGTAGTCTGTCTAGTGAATCATCGATGCGTGGCAGAGGATACACGTCTTTTTTTGTCACGTCGTTCAGCTTTCTGTAGTCCACGCAGAAACGCAACGTTCCGTCCTTTTTCTTTACAAGAACGACTGGCGATGACCATGGACTATTGGACGGCTGTATAACATCATCCTGAAGCATCTCTTCGACTTGAGCATTGATCGCGTCACGTTCTTTGGCAGAAACTCGGTAGGGTTGTTGCTTTATGGGCGAGACATCGGTGTGTATAATAATCCGGTGTTTCATAAGGGGCGTTTGACGCACCTTTGAGGATGAAGCGAAACACTCTTGAAATTCAAGCAACAGCTCCTGCAGCGCTGTGCGTTCTTTCTGCGTGAGGCTCGAATTGATGTCCACCTTTTCAAGAGCCTTAGAAACGCCGGTCGATGTCGATTGTAGCCCACTATTTATTGATGCGGCAGAAAAACATTCAGCAACGTCTTCGATGGGGTAGGCGAAAGCGATAGCGGTGCGTCGAAACAGGTGCCGCTGCTCATTACTAAAATTTGTCACAAGCAGCGTGGCACGTCTGTCGTGAAGCGTAATGAGGCTGCGGGCTGCGCAGACACCTATGCTAAACAAAAGTGTCAAGTTGCCTTCGGCGACTGCCTCACCGTCACGTATCTCGTCACACACGACTTCAACCAGGATGCTTGAACGTGGAGGCAACGTGATTATGTCGGCCGAAACACGAAGCGAACTGAGATGGCTGTCATCAGGCTTTTCTGCTTTGTCTGTAGAGAACGTCACTGTGCGCTGTCGGAGGTCAATGATAGCGCCGTATTCACGTAAAAAGTCGATGCCTAGGATGAGGTCTCGGGAGCATTCAGGAAGTATAAGGCAGCTGCAGAGAAATGTGCGTTTGCGAATGCCGACTCTAATCGTGCAGATACCGAGAGGGGTGACGACGTGCCCGCCGGCTGTACGGATTCGTGTCCCGTACCACGGCGTACCCACTTTCTTGAGATGCGTCGCCAGTTTTCTGCTCATGATGGAGTAGTCGGCCCCTGTGTCTAATAAAGCTGTAATATCGTGGCGGCCGTCGAGCACTACAGGTATATCTAGGGAAAGTCGGCTTTCTGATTCGGGAGCTGTCGTCGTTGAACCACTGCTGGTACGTACTCGCATGGATTGGGGCCCTTGTTCGTGTCGTTTATCAGCGGCCCCGCCCCCGAAGGTCGCTGTCGTTAGTTTTCCCGCCTAGGGCTGAGCGGCCGTGCTGGCGCCGCCCCTGGGTAGTTCGGGACACTTGACGAAGACCTTCTTGGAGATGGTGATCGTGACTGGCGCCGCGGGAGCAGTGGCATGCGCTGCTCGGACAGGTACTCCTCAATCGCTCTGGGTCTTTCGCCAAATCTTGGCCTGGGTGAGTCGACGGCGAAACCCTGAAGTCCGAGGCGACGGTACTGGCATTCGCGGTACACGTGTCCGGCTTCGCCACAGTGGTAGCACAGCGGCCGCCTGTCCGGTGTGCGCCATACGTCCGATTTCCGCGGGAGGAGCTGCCGATTCTCGAAATGCTGGACTGGTTGAACTGCTGGGAGTGGATCGCGATGTGCAGGGTGTACGAAACGGCGTGGAGGAGCGTAACGACTCGCAGCTTCGGCGTACGATGCAGGAGCGACGTAACAGCTCACAGCCTCGGCATAAGATGCACGGTGAGGCTCGATCGGTACAGGCGGGGAAGCATCGTTGGACAGCGGGACTTGCAAAGCCTGCTGTACTTCACTCCTGATGAGGCTGGAGATGGATCCCGCAGCAGGTGGAGGCGGCCCGTGAATCTTCTGCAGCTCGTCGCGTACCACCGATCTGATGAGGTCGCAGAGAGCTTCGAGATTGACGTTACTCCCCGCAACTCCAATCTGGTCCACCGGCGAGGCAACATTCACGTGGCGGTCGTACACAGCTGATCGCTGCTGCAGCATGTTTTCCATTGTCGTTGCTTCAGTTAAAAACTCTGCCACAGTATTCGGGGGACTTCGCACGAGACCAGCGAAGAGTTGCTCCTTAACTCCTCGCATTAGGTGGCGCAACTTCTTGTCTTCTCCCATACCTGGGTCAGCGCGACGGAAAAGGCTCGTCATGTCCTCCACGTACGCCATCACGCTCTCGTTCGGCATTTGGATGCGTGATTGGATGGCCCGTTCCGCTCGTTCACGGCGATGGGGGTCAGCGTAACTTGCCAGCAGCTGACGGCAAAACATCGTCCACGACGAGAAGGGTTCGCGGTTCTCGTACCAAGTACGAGCTCCGTCCTCAAGGCTGAAATATACATTCCGCAGCTTGTTGGCGTCGGTCCACTCGTTGAAAGCCGCAACGCGTTCAAAGTGAGCCAACCAGTCCACAACATCCTCCAACATGGAGCCACGGAACACCTTCGGCACTCGTGGCTTCTGCAGCGTGTAATTAGCCATCGGAATATTTTCCGTACCGCTCTGGGGTGGTGCAGTTGATGCCATCTCCGGTAGAGGTTCACGCTCGGGGGACAATCCTCGGATTCTCCGGCTGGCCCGGTGGACAGGTGTTGCGACTGCGGGTATAGGGCTCCCAGGAGGCGTTTGGATCATTGACTGGGAATACCCAGCACCTCCACCAGTTGTCGCGCGTGAACAAGAGGGACTTCAGGTAAAGAATACCGCGTAGTCACAGAGGCGCAGGTCAGGGACCTCACAACCAAAAAAACAAAAGCCTCGGCGAGAGCGCGCTAGCTCAACAACTTCTTCCTCGTTTTTCTCCTCGATGCGGGCTCGTGCTCGCCGCAGTTCATGGCCAGGTGGCAGTATACCCTGTGGTGCATACCCGCTTTACTCGTCCGTCTACCTGTCCGTCTGTGTGCCAGTCTGTCTGTCTCTTCCTCCATGCATCCGTACGTGCGTCCATCTAGAGAACACTCTGAGTACCACCATCTCGTGCGTCGTATACCCTGGGGTACATACCCGCTTTAATCGTCTGTCTCCCTGTCCGTTTGTCTGCCAGTCTGCCTGTCTGTTTGTCCATGCGTCCGTCCGTGCGTCCATCTAAAGAACACTCTGAGTACTGCCACCTCGCGCGTCGTATACCCTGTGGTACATACCATCTTTACGCGTCCGTCTACCTCTCCGTTTGTCTGCCAGTCTGTCTGTCTGTTCATCCATGCGTCTATCCGTGCGTCCATCTAGAAAACACTCAAAGTACCACCATCTCGCATACCCTGTGGCACATAGCCGCTTTACTCGTCCGTCTACCTGTCCATCTGTTTCCCAGTCTGTCTGTCTGTCCGTCCGTGCGTCCGTCCGTGCGTCCATCTAGAGAACTTTTCAAGTACCGCCATCTCGCATCTCCTATACCCCGTGGCAAATACCCCTTTACGCGTCCGTCTATCTGTCCGTCCGTCTGCTAGCCTGTCTGTCTGTCCATCCGTGCGTCCGTCCGTGCATCCATCTGGAGAACACTCAAAGTACCGCCATCTCGCGTACCCTGTGGCACTTAGCCGCTTCACACGTCCGTCTACCTGTCCGTCTGTCTGCCAGTCTGTCTGTCTGTCCGTCCGTGCTACCATCCGTGCGTCCGTGTACAGAACACTCAAATTACCGCCATCTTGCATACCCTGTGGCACATAGCGGCTTTACACGTCTGTCTACCTGTCCGTCTGTCTGCCAGTCTGCCTGTCTGTCCGTCCGTGCGTCCATTCATGGGTCCATCCAGAGAACACTCAAAGTACCGCCATCTCGCATACCCTGTGGCACATAGCCACTTTGCACATCCGTCTACCTGTCCTTCTGTCTGCCACTCTATCTGTCTGTCCGTCCGTGCGTCCATCAGTGCGTCCAACCAGAGAACGCTCAAAGTATGCCATCTCCCATACTCTGTGGCACATATCCGCTTTGCACGTTCGCCTACCTGTCCGTCTGTCTTCCAGTCTGTCTGTCTGTCCATCCGTGCGTCCGTCCGTGCGTTCCTCTAGCGAACACTCAAAGTACCGCCATCTCGCATACCCTGTGGCACATAGCCGCTTCACACACCGTCTACCTGTCAATCTGTCTGCCAGTCTGTCTGTCTGTCCGTCCGTGCGTCTGTCCGTGCGTCCATCTAGAGAACACTCAAAGTACCGCCATCTCGCATACCCTGTGGCACATAGCCGCTTTACACGTCTGCTTACCTGTCCGTCTGTCTGCCAGTCTGTCTGTCTGTTCGTCCATGCGTCCATCCGTGCGTCCATCTAGAGAACACTCAAAGTACCAACATCGCGCATACCCTGTAACACCTAGCCGCTTTACACGTCCGTACAACTGTCAATCTGTCTGCCAGTCTGTCTGACTGTCTGTCCGTGCGTCCGTCCGTGCGTCCATCTAGAGAACACTCAAAGTACCGCCATCTCGCATACCCTGTGGTACATAGCCGCTTTACACGTCTGTCTACCTGTCAATCTGTTTGCAAGTCTGTCTGTCAGTCCGTCCGTGCGTGCGTCCGTGCGTCCACCTAGAGAACACTCAAAGTACCGCCATCTCGCATACCCTGTGGCACATAGCCGTTTTACACGTCCGTATACCTGTCCGTCTGTCTAACAGTCTGTTCATTCGTGCGTCCGTCCGTGCGTCCATCTAGAGAACACTCAAAGTACCGCTATCTCGCATACCCTGTGGCACATAGCCGTTTTACACGTCTGTCTACCTGTCCGACTGTCTGCCAGTCTGTCTGTCCGTTCGTGCGTCCGACAATGCGTCCGTCTAGAGAACACTCAAAGTACCGCCATCTCGCATACCCTGTGGCACATAGCCACTTTACAAGTCCGTCTACCTGTCCGTCTGTCTGCCAGTCTGTCTGTCTGTCCGTCCGTTCGTCCGTCCGTGCGTCCATCTAGAGAACACGCAAAGTACCGCTATCTCGCATACCCTGTGGCACACAGCCACTTTACACGTCCGTCTACCTGTCCATCTGTCTGCCAGTCTGTCTGTCTGTCCATCCGTGCGTCAATCCGTGCGTCCATCTAGAAAACTCTCAAATTACCGCCATCTTGCATACCCTGTGGCACATAGCCGCTTTACACGTCTGTCTACCTGTCCGTCTGTCTGCCGGTCTGTCTGTCTGTCCGTTCGTGCGTCCGTCCGTGCGTCCGTCTACAGAACACTCAAATTACCGCCATCTTGCATACCTTGTGGCACATAGCCGCTTTACACGTCTGTCTACCTGTCCGTCTGTCTGTCAGTCTGTCTGTCTGTCCGTCCATGCGTCCGTCCATGCGTCCATTCAGAGAACGCTCAAAGTACCGCCATCTCGCATACCCTGTGGCATATAGCCGCTTTACACGTCTGTCTACCTGTCCGCCTGTCTGCCAGTCTGTCTGTCTGTCCATCCGTGCGTCCGTCCGTGCGTTCCTCTAGCGAACACTCAAAGTACCGCCATCTCGCATACCCTGTGGCACATAGCCACTTCACACATCCGTCTACCTGTCAATCTGTCTGCCAGTCTGTCTGTCTGTTCGTCTATGCATCCGTCCGTGCGTCCCTCTGGAGAACCCTCAGAGTACCGCCATCTCGTGTGTCGTATACCCTGTGGTACATACCCGCTTTACTCGTCCGTCTACCTGTCCGTCTGTCTGCCAGTCTGTCTGTCTGTTCCTCCATGCATCCGTACGTGCGTCCATCTAGAGAACACTATGAGTACCACCATCTCGTGCGTCGTATACCCTGGGGTACATACCCGCTTTACTCGTCTGTCTACCTGTCCGTCTGTCTGCCAGTCTGCCTGTCTGTTCGTCCATGCGTCCGTCCGTGCGGCCTTCTAGAGAACACTCTGAGTACTGCCACCTCGTGCGTCGTATACCCTGTGGTACATACCATCTTTACGCGTCCGTCTACCTCTCCGTTTGTCTGCCAGTCTGTCTCTCTGTTCATCCATGCGTCTATCCGTGCGTCCATCTAGAAAACACTCAAAGTACCACCATCTCGCATACCCTGTGGCACATAGCCGCTTTACTCGTCCGTCTACCTGTCCATCTGTTTCCCAGTCTGTCTGTCTGTCTGCCTGTCCGTGCGTCCATCTAGAGAACTTTTTGAGTACCGCCATCTCGCATCTCCTATACCCCGTGGCAAATACCCCTTTACGCGTCCGTCTACCTGTCCGTCCGTCTGCTAGCCTGTCTGTCTGTCCATCCGTGCGTCCGTCCGTGCATCCATCTAGAGAACACTCAAAGTACCGCCATCTCGCGTACCCTGTGGCACTTAGCCGCTTCACACGTCCGTCTACCTGTCCGTCTGTCTGTCTGTCCATCCGTGCTACCATCCGTGCGTCCGTCTACAGAACACTCAAATTACCGCCATCTTGCATACCCTGTGGCACATAGCGGCTTTACACGTCTGTCTACCTGTCCGTCTGTCTGCCAGTCTGTCTGTCTGTTCGTCCGTGCGTCCATCCGTGCGTCCGTCTACAGAACACTCAAAGTACCGCCATCTCGCATACCCTGTGGCACATAGCCGCTTCACACATCCGTCTACCTGTCAATCAGTCTGCCAGTCTGTCTGTCTGTCCGTCCGTGCGTCTGTCCGTGCGTCCATCTAGAGAACACTCAAAGTACCACCATCTCGCATACCCTGTGGCACATGGCCGCTTTACACGTCTGCTTACCTGTCCGTCTGTCTGCCAGTCTGTCTGTCTGTTCGTCTATGCATCCGGCCGTGCGTCCCTCTGGAGAACACTCAGAGTACCGCCATCTCGTGTGTCGTATACCCTGTGGTACATACCCGCTTTACTCGTCCGTCTACCTGTCCGTCTGTCTGCCAGTCTATCTGTCTGTTCCTCCATGCATCCGTCCGTGCGTCCATCTAGAGAACACTGAGTATTGCCATCTCGCGCGTCGTATACCCTGTGGCACATACCCGCTTTACGCGTCCGTCTACCTGTCCGTCTGTCTGCGAGTCTGTCTGTCTGTTCGTCCATGCGTCCATCCGAGCGTCCATCTAGAGAACACTCTGAGTACTGCCACCTCGCGCGTCGTATACCCTGTGGTACATACCATCTTTACGCGTCCGTCTACCTCTCCGTTTGTCTGCCAGTCTGTCTGTCTGTTCATCCATGCGTCTATCCGTGCGTCCATCTAGAAAACACTCAAAGTACCACCATCACGCCTACCCTGTAACACCTAGCCGCTTTACACGTCCGTATAACTGTCAATCTGTCTGCAAGTCTGTCTGTGAGTCCGTCCGTGCGTGCGTCCGTGCGTCCACCTAGAGAACACTCAAAGTACTGCCATCTCGCATACCCTGTGGCACATTGCCACTTTACAAGTCCGTCTACCTGTCCGTCTGTCTGCCAGTCTGTCTGTCTGTCTGTCCATTCGTCCGTCCGTGCGTCCATTTAGAGAACACGCAAAGTACCGCTATCTCGCATACCCTGTGGCACATAGCCACTTTACACGTCCGTCTACCTGTCTGTCTGTCTGCTAGTCTGCCTGTCTGTCCGTCCGTGCGTCCGTCCGTGCGTCCATATAGAGAACACTCAAAGTACCGCCATCTCGAATACCCTGTGGCACATAGCCGCTTTAAACGTCGCCTACCTGTCCGTCTGTCTGCCAGTCTGTTTGTCTGTCCATCCGTGCGTCCGGCCGTGCGCCCATCTAGAGAACACTCAAAGTACCGCCATCTCGCATACCCTGTGGCACATAGCCACTTTACACGTCCGTCTACCTGCCTGCCTGTCTGCCAGTCGGTCTGTCTGTCCTTCCGTGCGTCCGTCCGTGCGTTTGTCCATGCGTCCATCTAGAGAACGCGCAAAGTACCGCCATCTTGCATACCCTGTGGCACATAGCCACTTTACACATCTGTCTACCTGTCCGTCTGTCTGCCAGTCTCTCTGTCTGTCCATCCGTGCGTCCGTCCGTGCGTCCATCTAGAGAACTTTTTAAGTACCGCCATCTCGCATCTCCTATACCCTGTGGCAAATACCCCTTTACGCGTCCGTCTACCTGTCCGTCCGTCTGCTGGCCTGTCTGTCTGTCCATCCGTGCGTCCGTCCGTGCGTCCATCTAGAGAACACTCAAAGTACCGCCATCTCGCGTGCCCTGTGGCACTTAGCCGCTTCACACGTCCGTCTACCTGTCCGCCTGTCTGCAGTCTGTCTGTCTGTCCGTCCGTGCGTCCATCCGTGCGTCCATCTAGAGAACACTCAAATTACCGCCATCTTGCATACCCTGTGGCACATAGCCGCTTTACAAGTCTGTCTACCTGTCCGTCTGTCTGCCGGTCTGTCTGTCTGTCCGTTCGTGCGCCCGTCCGTGCGTCCGTCTACAGAACACTCAAATTACCGCCATCTTGCATACCTTGTGGCACATAGCCGCTTTACACGTCTGTCTACCTGTCCGTCTGTCTGCCAGTCTGTCTGTCTGTCCGTCCATGCGTCCGTCCATGCGTCCATTCAGAGAACACTCAAAGTACCGCCATCTCGCACACCCTGTGGCACATAGCCACTTTGCACGTCCGTCTACCTGTCCTTCTGTCTGCCACTCTATCTGTCTGTCCGTCCGTGCGTCCATCCGTGTGTCCAACCAGAGAACACTCAAAGTATGCCATCTCCCATACCCTGTGGCACATATCCGCTTTACACGTTCACCTACCTGTCCGTCTGTCTGCCAGTCTGTCTGTCTAACCATTCTTGCGTCCGTCCGTGCGTTCCTCTAGCGAACACTCAAAGTACCGCCATCTCGCATACCCTGTGGCACATAGCCGCTCTACACGTGTGCTTACCTGTCCGTCTGTCTGCCAGTCTGTCTGTCTGTTCGTCTATGCATCCGTCCGTGCATCCCTCTGGAGAACCCTCAGAGTACTGCCATCTCGTGTGTCGTATACCCTGTGGTACATACCCGCTTTACTCGTCCGTCTACCTGTCCGTCTGTCTGCCAGTCTGTCTGTCTGTTCCTCCATGCATCCGTACGTGCGTCCATCTAGAGAACACTCTGAGTACCACCATCTCGTGCGTCGTATACCCTGGGGTACATACCCGCTTTAATCGTCTGTCTACCTGTCCGTCTGTCTGCCAGTCTGCCTGTCTGTTCGTCCATGCGTCCGTCCGTGCGTCCATCTAAAGAACACTCTGAGTACTGCCACCTCGCGCGTCGTATACCCTGTGGTACATACCATCTTTACGCGTCCGTCTACCTCTCCGTTTGTCTGCCAGTCTGTCTGTCTGTTCATCCATGCGTCTATCCGTGCGTCCATCTAGAAAACACTCAAAGTACCACCATCTCGCATACCCTGTGGCACATAGCCGCTTTACTCGTCCGTCTACCTGTCCATCTGTTTCCCAGTCTGTCTGTCTGTCCGTCCGTGCGTCCGTCCGTGCGTCCATCTAGAGAACTTTTCAAGTACCGCCATCTCGCATCTCCTATACCCCGTGGCAAATACCCCTTTACGCGTCCGTCTACCTGTCCGTCCGTCTGCTAGCCTGTCTGTCTGTCCATCCGTGCGTCCTTCCGTGCATCCATCTGGAGAACACTCAAAGTACCGCCATCTCGCGTACCCTGTGGCACTTAGCCGCTTCACACGTCCGTCTACCTGTCCGTCTGTCTGCCAGTCTGTCTGTCTGTCCGTCCGTGCTACCATCCGTCCGTCCGTCTACAGAACACTCAAATTACCGCCATCTTGCATACCCTGTGGCACATGGCCACTTCACACATCCGTCTACCTGTCAATCTGTCTGCCAGTCTGTCTGTCTGTCAGTCCGTGCGTCTGTCCGTGCGTCCATCTAGAGAACACTCAAAGTACCGCCATCTCGCATACCCTGTGGCACATAGCCGCTTTACACGTCTGCTTACCTGTCCGTCTGTCTGCCAGTCTGTCTCTCTGTTCGTCTATGCATCCATCCGTGCCTCTTCTGGAGAACGCTCAGAGTACCGCCATCTCGTGTGTCGTATACCCTGTGGTACATACCCGCTTTACTCGTCCGTCTACCTGTCCGTCTGTCTGCCAGTGTGTCTGTCTGTTCCTCCATGCATCCGTCCGTGCGTCCATCTAGAGAACACTCTGAGTATTGCCATCTCGCGCGTCGTATACCCTGTGGCACATACCCGCTTTACGCGTCCGTCTATCTGTCCGTCTGTCTGCCAGTCTGTCTGTCTGTTCTTCCATGCGTCCATCCGTGCGTCCATCTAGAGAACACTCAAAGTACCAACATCGCGCATACCCTGTAACACCTAGCCACTTTACACGTCCGTACAACTGTCAATCTGTCTGCCAGTCTGTCTGACTGTCTGTCCGTGCGTCCGTCCGTGCGTCCATCTAGAGAACACTCAAAGTACCGCCATCTCGCATACCCTGTGGTACATAGCCGCTTTACACGTCTGTCTACCTGTCAATCTGTTTGCAAGTCTGTCTGTAAGTCCGTCCGTGCGTGCGTCCGTGCGTCCACCTAGAGAATACTCAAAGTACCGCCATCTCGCATACCCTGTGGCACATAGCCGTTTTACACGTCCGTGTACCTGTCCGTCCGTCTAACAGTCTGTCCATCCGTGCGTCCGTCCGTGCGTCCGTCCGTGCGTCCATCTAGAGAACACTCAAAGTACCGCCATCTCGCATACCCTGTTGCACATAGCCGTTTTACACGTCTGTCTACCTGTCCGACTGTCTGCCAGTCTGTCTGTCTGTTCGTGCGTCCGACATGCGTCCGTCTAGAGAACACTCAAAGTACCGCCATCTCGCATACCCTGTGGCACATAGCCACTTTACAAGTCCGTCTACCTGTCCGTCTGTCTGCCAGTCTGTCTGTCTGTCCGTCCGTTCGTCCGTCCGTGCGTCCATCTAGAGAACACGCAAAGTACCGCTATCTCGCATACCTGGGGCACACAGCCCTTTTAGACGTCCGTCTACCTGTCCATCTGTCTGCCAGTCTGTCTGTCTGTCCGTCCGTGCGTCCATCCGTGCGTCCATCTAGAGAACACTCAAATTACCACCATCTTGCATACCTTGTGGCACATAGCCGCTTTACACGTCTGTCTACCTGTCCGTCTGTCTGCCAGTCTGTCTGTCTGTCCGTCCATGCGTCCGTCCATGCGTCCATTCAGAGAACGTTCAAAGTACCGCCATCTCGCATACCCTGTGGCATATAGCCGCTTTACACGTCTGTCTACCTGTCCGCCTGTCTGCCAGTCTGTCTGTCTGTCCATCCGTGCGTCCGTCCGTGCGTTCCTCTAGCGAACACTCAAAGTACCGCCATCTCGCATACCCTGTGGCACATAGCCACTTCACACATCCGTCTACCTGTCAATCTGTCTGCCAGTCTGTCTGTCTGTTCGTCTATGCATCCGTCCGTGCGTCCCTCTGGAGAACCCTCAGAGTACCACCATCTCGTGTGTCGTGTACCCTGTGGTACATACCCGCTTTACTCGTCCGTCTACCTGTCCGTCCGTCTGCCAGTCTGTCTGTCTGTTCCTCCATGCATCCGTACGTGCGTCCATCTAGAGAACACTATGAGTACCACCATCTCGTGCGTCGTATACCCTGGGGTACATACCCGCTTTACTCGTCTGTCTACCTGTCCGTCTGTCTGCCAGTCTGCCTGTCTGTTCGTCCATGCGTCCGTCCGTGCGTCCATCTAGAGAACACTCTGAGTACTGCCACCTCGTGCGTCGTATACCCTGTGGTACATACCATCTTTACGCGTCCGTCTACCTCTCCGTTTGTCTGCCAGTCTGTCTCTCTGTTCATCCATGCGTCTATCCGTGCGTCCATCTAGAAAACACTCAAAGTACCACCATCTCGCATACCCTGTGGCACATAGCCGCTTTACTCGTCCGTCTACCTGTCCATCTGTTTCCCAGTCTGTCTGTCTGTCCGTCCGTGCGTCCGTCCGTGCGTCCATCTAGAGAACTTTTCAAGTACCGCCATCTCGCATCTCCTATACCCCGTGGCAAATACCCCTTTACGCGTCCGTCTACCTGTCCGTCCGTCTGCTAGCCTGTCTGTCTGTCCATCCGTGCGTCCTTCCGTGCATCCATCTGGAGAACACTCAAAGTACCGCCATCTCGCGTACCCTGTGGCACTTAGCCGCTTCACACGTCCGTCTACCTGTCCGTCTGTCTGCCAGTCTGTCTGTCTGTCCGTCCGTGCTACCATCCGTCCGTCCGTCTACAGAACACTCAAATTACCGCCATCTTGCATACCCTGTGGCACATGGCCACTTCACACATCCGTCTACCTGTCAATCTGTCTGCCAGTCTGTCTGTCTGTCAGTCCGTGCGTCTGTCCGTGCGTCCATCTAGAGAACACTCAAAGTACCGCCATCTCGCATACCCTGTGGCACATAGCCGCTTTACACGTCTGCTTACCTGTCCGTCTGTCTGCCAGTCTGTCTCTCTGTTCGTCTATGCATCCATCCGTGCCTCTTCTGGAGAACGCTCAGAGTACCGCCATCTCGTGTGTCGTATACCCTGTGGTACATACCCGCTTTACTCGTCCGTCTACCTGTCCGTCTGTCTGCCAGTGTGTCTGTCTGTTCCTCCATGCATCCGTCCGTGCGTCCATCTAGAGAACACTCTGAGTATTGCCATCTCGCGCGTCGTATACCCTGTGGCACATACCCGCTTTACGCGTCCGTCTATCTGTCCGTCTGTCTGCCAGTCTGTCTGTCTGTTCTTCCATGCGTCCATCCGTGCGTCCATCTAGAGAACACTCAAAGTACCAACATCGCGCATACCCTGTAACACCTAGCCACTTTACACGTCCGTACAACTGTCAATCTGTCTGCCAGTCTGTCTGACTGTCTGTCCGTGCGTCCGTCCGTGCGTCCATCTAGAGAACACTCAAAGTACCGCCATCTCGCATACCCTGTGGTACATAGCCGCTTTACACGTCTGTCTACCTGTCAATCTGTTTGCAAGTCTGTCTGTAAGTCCGTCCGTGCGTGCGTCCGTGCGTCCACCTAGAGAATACTCAAAGTACCGCCATCTCGCATACCCTGTGGCACATAGCCGTTTTACACGTCCGTGTACCTGTCCGTCCGTCTAACAGTCTGTCCATCCGTGCGTCCGTCCGTGCGTCCGTCCGTGCGTCCATCTAGAGAACACTCAAAGTACCGCCATCTCGCATACCCTGTTACATAGCCGTTTTACACGTCTGTCTACCTGTCCGACTGTCTGCCAGTCTGTCTGTCTGTTCGTGCGTCCGACAATGCGTCCGTCTAGAGAACACTCAAAGTACCGCCATCTCGCATACCCTGTGGCACATAGCCACTTTACAAGTCCGTCTACCTGTCCGTCTGTCTGCCAGTCTGTCTGTCTGTCCGTCCGTTCGTCCGTCCGTGCGTCCATCTAGAGAACACGCAAAGTACCGCTATCTCGCATACCTGGGGCACACAGCCCTTTTAGACGTCCGTCTACCTGTCCATCTGTCTGCCAGTCTGTCTGTCTGTCCGTCCGTGCGTCCATCCGTGCGTCCATCTAGAGAACACTCAAATTACCACCATCTTGCATACCTTGTGGCACATAGCCGCTTTACACGTCTGTCTACCTGTCCGTCTGTCTGCCAGTCTGTCTGTCTGTCCGTCCATGCGTCCGTCCATGCGTCCATTCAGAGAACGTTCAAAGTACCGCCATCTCGCATACCCTGTGGCATATAGCCGCTTTACACGTCTGTCTACCTGTCCGCCTGTCTGCCAGTCTGTCTGTCTGTCCATCCGTGCGTCCGTCCGTGCGTTCCTCTAGCGAACACTCAAAGTACCGCCATCTCGCATACCCTGTGGCACATAGCCACTTCACACATCCGTCTACCTGTCAATCTGTCTGCCAGTCTGTCTGTCTGTTCGTCTATGCATCCGTCCGTGCGTCCCTCTGGAGAACCCTCAGAGTACCACCATCTCGTGTGTCGTGTACCCTGTGGTACATACCCGCTTTACTCGTCCGTCTACCTGTCCGTCCGTCTGCCAGTCTGTCTGTCTGTTCCTCCATGCATCCGTACGTGCGTCCATCTAGAGAACACTATGAGTACCACCATCTCGTGCGTCGTATACCCTGGGGTACATACCCGCTTTACTCGTCTGTCTACCTGTCCGTCTGTCTGCCAGTCTGCCTGTCTGTTCGTCCATGCGTCCGTCCGTGCGTCCATCTAGAGAACACTCTGAGTACTGCCACCTCGTGCGTCGTATACCCTGTGGTACATACCATCTTTACGCGTCCGTCTACCTCTCCGTTTGTCTGCCAGTCTGTCTCTCTGTTCATCCATGCGTCTATCCGTGCGTCCATCTAGAAAACACTCAAAGTACCACCATCTCGCATACCCTGTGGCACATAGCCGCTTTACTCGTCCGTCTACCTGTCCATCTGTTTCCCAGTCTGTCTGTCTGTCTGTCCGTCCGTGCGTCCATCTAGAGAACTTTTTAAGTACCGCCATCTCGCATCTCCTATACCCCGTGGCAAATACCCCTTTACGCGTCCGTCTACCTGTCCGTCCGTCTGCTAGCCTGTCTGTCTGTCCATCCGTGCGTCCGTCCGTGCATCCATCTAGAGAACACTCAAAGTACCGCCATCTCGCATACCCTGTGGCACATAGCCACTTTGCACTACCGTCTACCTGTCCTTCTGTCTGCCACTCTATCTGTCTGTCCGTCCGTGCGTCCAACCGTGCGTCCAACCAGAGAACGCTCAAAGTATGCCTTCTCCCATACCCTGTGGCACATATCCGCTTTACACGTTCGCCTACATGTCCGTCTGTCTTCCAGTCTGTCTGTCTGTCCATCCGTGCGTCCGTCCGTGCGTTCCTCTAGCGAACACTCAAAGTACCGCCATCTCGCATACCCTGTGGCACATAGCCGCTTCACACATCCGTCTACCTGTCAATCTGTCTGCCAGTCTGTCTGTCTGTCCATCCGTGCGTCCGTCCGTGCATCCATCTAGAGAACACTCAAAGTACCGCCATCTCGCGTACCCTGTGGCACTTAGCCGCTTCACACGTCTGTCTACCTGTCCGTCTGTCTGCCTGTCTGTCTGTCTGTCCATCCGTGCGTCCGTCCGTGCGTCCATCCAGACAACACTCAAAGTACCGCCATCTCGCATACCCTGTGGCACATAGCCACTTTGCACATCCGTCTACCTGTCCTTCTGTCTGCCACTCTATCTGTCTGTCCGTCCGTGCGTCCATCCGTGCGTCCAACCAGAGAACGCTCAAAGTATGCCTTCTCCCATACCCTGTGGCACATATCCGCTTTACACGTCCGTCTACCTGTCCGTCTGTCTGCCAGTCTGTCTGTTCATCCATGCGTCTATCCGTGCGTCCATCTAGAGAACACTCAAAGTACCAACATCGCGCATACCCTGAAACACCTAGCCGCTTTACACGTCCGTATAACTGTCAATCTGTCTGCCAGTCTGTCTGACTGTCTGTCCGTGCGTCCGTCCGTGCGTCCATCTAGAGAACACTCAAAGTACCGCCATCTCGCATACCCTGTGGTACATTGCCGCTTTACACGTCTGTCTACCCGTCAATCTGTTTGCAAGTCTGTCTGTCAGTCCTTCCGCGCGTGCGTCCGTGCGTCAACATAGAGAACACTCAAAGTACCGCCATCTCGCATACCCTGTGGCACATAGCCGTTTTACACGTCCGTATACCTGTCCGTCTGTCTAACAATCTGTCCGTCCATGCGTCCGTCCGTGCGTCCATCTAGAGAACACTCAAAGTACCGCCATCTCGCATACCCTTGGCACATAGCCGTTTTACACGTCTGTCTACCTGTCCGACTGTCTGCCAGTCTGTCTGTCCGTTCGTGCGTCCGACAATGCGTCCGTCTAGAGAACACTCAAAGTACCGCCATCTCGCATACCCTGTGGCACATACCCACTTTACAAGTTCGTCTACGTGTCCGTCTGTCTGCCAGTCTGTCTGTCTGTCCGTCCGTTCGTCCGTCCGTGCGTCCATCTAGAGAACACGCAAAGTACCGCTATCTCGCATACCCTGTGGCACATAGCCACTTTACACGTCCGTCTACCTGTCCGTCTGTTTGCCAGTCTGTCTGTCTGTCCGTCCGTGCGTCCATCCGTGCGTCCATCTAGAGAACACTCAAATTACCGCCATCTTGCATACCCTGTGGCACATAGCCGCTTTACACGTGTGTCTACCTGTCCGTCTGTCTGCCGGTCTGTCTGTCTGTCCGTTCGTGCGTCCGTCCGTGCGTCCGTCTACAGAACACTCAAATTACCGCCATCTTGCATACCTTGTGGCACATAGCCGCTTTACACGTCTGTCTACCTGTCCGTCTGTCTGCCAGTCTCTCTGTCTGTCCGTCCATGCGTCCGTCCATGCGTCCATTCAGAGAACACTCAAAGTACCGCCATCTCGCATACCCTGTGGCACATAGCCACTTTGCACGTCCGTCTACCTGTCCTTCTGTCTGCCACTCTATCTGTCTGTCCGTCCGTGCGTCCATCCGTGCGTCCAACCAAAGAACGCTCAAAGTATGCCTTCTCCCATACCCTGTGGCACATATCCGCTTTACACGTTCGCCTACATGTCCGTCTGTCTTCCAGTCTGTCTGTCTGTCTATCCGTGCGTCCGTCCGTGCGTTCCTCTAGCGAACACTCAAAGTACCGCCATCTCGCATACCCTGTGGCACATAGCCGCTTCACACATCCGTCTACCTGTCAATCTGTCTGCCAGTCTGTCTGTCTGTCCGTCCGTGCGTCTGTCCGTGCGTCCATCTTGAGAACACTCAAAGTACCGCCATCTCGCATACCCTGTGGCACATAGCCGCTTTACACGTCTGCTTACCTGTCCGTCTGTCTGCCAGTCTGTCTGTCTGTTCTTCTATGCATCCGTCCGTGCGTCCTTCTGGAGAACACTCAGAGTACCGCCATCTCGTGTGTCGTATACCCTGTGGTACATACCCGCTTCACACGTCCGTCTACCTGTCCATCTGTCTGCCAGTCCGTCTGTCTGCCAGTCTGTCTGTCTGTCCGTCCGTGCTACCATCCGTGCGTCCGTCTACAGAACATTCAAATTACCGCCATCTTGCATACCCTGTGGCACATAGCGGCTTTACACGTCTCTCTACCTGTCCGCCTGTCTGCCAGTCTGTCTGTCTGTCCATCCGTGCGTCCGTCCATGCGTCCATCCAGAGAACACTCAAAGTACCACCATCTCGCATACCCTGTGGCACATAGCCACTTTGCACATCCGTCTACCTGTCCTTCTGTCTGCCACTCTATCTGTCTGTCCGTCCGTGCGTCCATCCGTGCGTCCAACCAGAGAACGCTCAAAGTATGCCTTCTCCCATACCCTGTGGCACATATTTGCTTTACACGTTCGCCTACATGTCCGTCTGTCTGCCAGTCTGTCTGACTGTCTGTCCGTGCGTCCGTCCGTGCGTCCATCTAGAGAACACTCAAAGTACCGCCATCTCGCATACCCTGTGGTACATAGCCGCTTTACACGTCTGTCTACCTTTCAATCTGTTTGCAAGTCTGTCTGTCAGTCCGTCCGTGCGTCCGACAATGCGTCCGTCTAGAGAACACTCAAAGTACCGCCATCTCGCATACCCTGTGGCACATAGCCACTTTACAAGTTCGTCTACCTGTCCCTCTGTCTGCCAGTCGGTCTGTCTGTCCGTCCGTTCGTCCGTCCTTGCGTCCATCTAGAGAACACGCAAAGTACCGCTATCTCGCATACCCTGTGGCACATAGCCACTTAACACGTCCGTCTACCTGTCCGTCTGTCTGCCAGTCTGTCTGTCTGTCCGTCCGTGCGTCCGTCCGTGCGTCCATCTAGAGAACACTCAAATTACCGCCATCTTGCATACCCTGTGGCACATAGCCGCTTTAAAAGTCTGTCTACCTGTCCGTCTGTCTGCCGGTCTGTCTGTCTGTCCGTTCGTGCGTCCGTCCGTGCGTCCGTCTACAGAACACTCAAATTACCGCCATCTTGCATACCTTGTGGCACATAGCCGCTTTACACGTCTGTATACCTGTCCGTCTGTCTGCCAGTCTGTCCGTCCGTGCGTCCGTCCGTGCGTCCATCTAGAGAACACTCAAAGTACCGCCATCTCGCATACCCTGTGGCACATAGCCGTTTTACACGTCTGTCTACCTGTCCGACTGTCTGCCAGTCTGTCTGTCCGTTCGTGCGTCCGACAATGCGTCCGTCTAGAGAACACTCAAAGTACCGCCATCTCGCATACCCTGTGGCACATAGCCACTTTACAAGTCCGTCTACCTGTCTGTCTGTCTGCCAGTCTGTCTGTCTGTCCGTCCGTTCGTCCGTCCGTGCGTCCATCTAGAGAACACGCAAAGTACCGCTATCTCGCATACCCTGTGGCACACAGCCACTTTACACGTCCGTCTACCTGTCCGTCTGTCTGTCCGTCCGTGCGTCCATCCGTGCGTCCATCTAGAGAACTCTCAAATTACCGCCATCTTGCATACCCTGTGGCATATAGCCGCTTTACACGTCTGTCTACCTGTCCGTCTGTGTGCCGGTCTGTCTGTCTGTCCGTTCGTGCGTCCGTCCGTGCGTCCGTCTACAAAACACTCAAATTACCGCCATCTTGCATACCTTGTGGCACATAGCCGCTTTACACGTCTGTCTACCTGTCCGTCTTTCTGCCAGTCTGTCTGTCTGTCCGTCCATGCGTCCGTCCATGCGTCCATTCAGAGAACACTCAAAGTACCGCCATCTCGCATACCCTGTGGCACATAGCCGCTTCACACATCCGTCTACCTGTCAATCTGTCTGCCAGTCTGTCTGTCTGTCCGTCCGTGCGTCTGTCCGTGCGTCCATCTAGAGAACACTCAAAGTACCACCATCTCGCATGCCCTGTGGCACATAGCCACTTTACACGTCTGCTTACCTGTCCGTCTGTCTGCCAGTCTGTCTGTCTGTTCGTCTATGCATCCGTCCGTGCGTCCTTCTGGAGAACACTCAGAGTACCGCCATCTCGTGTGTCGTATACCCTGTGGTACATACCCGCTTTGCTCGTCCGTCTACCTGTCCGTCTGTCTGCCAGTGTGTCTGTCTGTTCCTCGATGCATCCGTCCGTGCGTCCATCTAGAGAACACTCTGAGTATTGCCATCTCGCGCGTCGTATACCCTGTGGCACATACCCGCTTTACGCGTCCGTCTACCTGTCCGTCTGTCTGCCAGTCTGTCTGTCTGTTCATCCATGCGTCTATCCGTGCGTCCATCTAGAGAACACTCAAAGTACCAACATCGCGCATACCCTGTAACACCTAGCCGCTTTACACGTCCATATAACTGTCAATCTGTCTGCCAGTCTGTCTGACTGTCTGTCCGTGCGTCCGTCCGTGCGTCCATCTAGAGAACACTCAAAGTACCGCCATCTCGCATACCCTGTGGTACATAGCCGCTTTACACGTCTGTCTACCTGTCAATCTGTTTGCAAGTCTGTCTGTCAGTCCGTCCGTGCGTCCGACAATGCGTCCGTCTAGAGAACACTCAAAGTACCGCCATCTCGCATACCCTGTGGCACATAGCCACTTTACACGTCCGTCTACCTGTCCGTCTGTTTGCCAGTCTGTCTGTCTGTCCGTCCGTGCGTCCATCCGTGCGTCCATCTAGAGAACACTCAAATTACCGCCATCTTGCATACCCTGTGGCACATAGCCGCTTTACACGTGTGTCTACCTGTCCGTCTGTCTGCCGGTCTGTCTGTCTGTCCGTTCGTGCGTCCGTCCGTGCGTCCGTCTACAGAACACTCAAATTACCGCCATCTTGCATACCTTGTGGCACATAGCCGCTTTACACGTCTGTCTACCTGTCCGTCCGTCTGCCAGTCTCTCTGTCTGTCCGTCCATGCGTCCGTCCATGCGTCCATTCAGAGAACACTCAAAGTACCGCCATCTCGCATACCCTGTGGCACATAGCCACTTTGCACGTCCGTCTACCTGTCCCTCTGTCTGCCACTCTATCTGTCTGTCCGTCCGTGCGTCCATCCGTGCGTCCAACCAAAGAACGCTCAAAGTATGCCTTCTCCCATACCCTGTGGCACATATCCGCTTTACACGTTCGCCTACATGTCCGTCTGTCTTCCAGTCTGTCTGTCTGTCTATCCGTGCGTCCGTCCGTGCGTTCCTCTAGCGAACACTCAAAGTACCGCCATCTCGCATACCCTGTGGCACATAGCCGCTTCACACATCCGTCTACCTGTCAATCTGTCTGCCAGTCTGTCTGTCTGTCCGTCCGTGCGTCTGTCCGTGCGTCCATCTAGAGAACACTCAAAGTACCGCCATCTCGCATACCCTGTGGCACATAGCCGCTTTACACGTCTGCTTACCTGTCCGTCTGTCTGCCAGTCTGTCTGTCTGTTCTTCTATGCATCCGTCCGTGCGTCCTTCTGGAGAACACTCAGAGTACCGCCATCTCGTGTGTCGTATACCCTGTGGTACATACCCGCTTCACACGTCCGTCTACCTGTCCATCTGTCTGCCAGTCCGTCTGTCTGCCAGTCTGTCTGTCTGTCCGTCCGTGCTACCATCCGTGCGTCCGTCTACAGAACATTCAAATTACCGCCATCTTGCATACCCTGTGGCACATAGCGGCTTTACACGTCTCTCTACCTGTCCGCCTGTCTGCCAGTCTGTCTGTCTGTCCATCCGTGCGTCCGTCCATGCGTCCATCCAGAGAACACTCAAAGTACCACCATCTCGCATACCCTGTGGCACATAGCCACTTTGCACATCCGTCTACCTGTCCTTCTGTCTGCCACTCTATCTGTCTGTCCGTCCGTGCGTCCATCCGTGCGTCCAACCAGAGAACGCTCAAAGTATGCCTTCTCCCATACCCTGTGGCACATATTTGCTTTACACGTTCGCCTACATGTCCGTCTGTCTGCCAGTCTGTCTGACTGTCTGTCCGTGCGTCCGTCCGTGCGTCCATCTAGAGAACACTCAAAGTACCGCCATCTCGCATACCCTGTGGTACATAGCCGCTTTACACGTCTGTCTACCTTTCAATCTGTTTGCAAGTCTGTCTGTCAGTCCGTCCGTGCGTCCGACAATGCGTCCGTCTAGAGAACACTCAAAGTACCGCCATCTCGCATACCCTGTGGCACATAGCCACTTTACAAGTTCGTCTACCTGTCCCTCTGTCTGCCAGTCGGTCTGTCTGTCCGTCCGTTCGTCCGTCCTTGCGTCCATCTAGAGAACACGCAAAGTACCGCTATCTCGCATACCCTGTGGCACATAGCCACTTAACACGTCCGTCTACCTGTCCGTCTGTCTGCCAGTCTGTCTGTCTGTCCGTCCGTGCGTCCGTCCGTGCGTCCATCTAGAGAACACTCAAATTACCGCCATCTTGCATACCCTGTGGCACATAGCCGCTTTAAAAGTCTGTCTACCTGTCCGTCTGTCTGCCGGTCTGTCTGTCTGTCCGTTCGTGCGTCCGTCCGTGCGTCCGTCTACAGAACACTCAAATTACCGCCATCTTGCATACCTTGTGGCACATAGCCGCTTTACACGTCTGTATACCTGTCCGTCTGTCTGCCAGTCTGTCCGTCCGTGCGTCCGTCCGTGCGTCCATCTAGAGAACACTCAAAGTACCGCCATCTCGCATACCCTGTGGCACATAGCCGTTTTACACGTCTGTCTACCTGTCCGACTGTCTGCCAGTCTGTCTGTCCGTTCGTGCGTCCGACAATGCGTCCGTCTAGAGAACACTCAAAGTACCGCCATCTCGCATACCCTGTGGCACATAGCCACTTTACAAGTCCGTCTACCTGTCTGTCTGTCTGCCAGTCTGTCTGTCTGTCCGTCCGTTCGTCCGTCCGTGCGTCCATCTAGAGAACACGCAAAGTACCGCTATCTCGCATACCCTGTGGCACACAGCCACTTTACACGTCCGTCTACCTGTCCGTCTGTCTGTCCGTCCGTGCGTCCATCCGTGCGTCCATCTAGAGAACTCTCAAATTACCGCCATCTTGCATACCCTGTGGCATATAGCCGCTTTACACGTCTGTCTACCTGTCCGTCTGTGTGCCGGTCTGTCTGTCTGTCCGTTCGTGCGTCCGTCCGTGCGTCCGTCTACAAAACACTCAAATTACCGCCATCTTGCATACCTTGTGGCACATAGCCGCTTTACACGTCTGTCTACCTGTCCGTCTTTCTGCCAGTCTGTCTGTCTGTCCGTCCATGCGTCCGTCCATGCGTCCATTCAGAGAACACTCAAAGTACCGCCATCTCGCATACCCTGTGGCACATAGCCGCTTCACACATCCGTCTACCTGTCAATCTGTCTGCCAGTCTGTCTGTCTGTCCGTCCGTGCGTCTGTCCGTGCGTCCATCTAGAGAACACTCAAAGTACCACCATCTCGCATGCCCTGTGGCACATAGCCACTTTACACGTCTGCTTACCTGTCCGTCTGTCTGCCAGTCTGTCTGTCTGTTCGTCTATGCATCCGTCCGTGCGTCCTTCTGGAGAACACTCAGAGTACCGCCATCTCGTGTGTCGTATACCCTGTGGTACATACCCGCTTTGCTCGTCCGTCTACCTGTCCGTCTGTCTGCCAGTGTGTCTGTCTGTTCCTCGATGCATCCGTCCGTGCGTCCATCTAGAGAACACTCTGAGTATTGCCATCTCGCGCGTCGTATACCCTGTGGCACATACCCGCTTTACGCGTCCGTCTACCTGTCCGTCTGTCTGCCAGTCTGTCTGTCTGTTCATCCATGCGTCTATCCGTGCGTCCATCTAGAGAACACTCAAAGTACCAACATCGCGCATACCCTGTAACACCTAGCCGCTTTACACGTCCATATAACTGTCAATCTGTCTGCCAGTCTGTCTGACTGTCTGTCCGTGCGTCCGTCCGTGCGTCCATCTAGAGAACACTCAAAGTACCGCCATCTCGCATACCCTGTGGTACATAGCCGCTTTACACGTCTGTCTACCTGTCAATCTGTTTGCAAGTCTGTCTGTCAGTCCGTCCGTGCGTCCGACAATGCGTCCGTCTAGAGAACACTCAAAGTACCGCCATCTCGCATACCCTGTGGCACATAGCCACTTTACAAGTTCGTCTACCTGTCCGTCTGTCTGCCAGTCGGTCTGTCTGTCCGTCCGTTCGTCCGTCCTTGCGTCCATCTAGAGAACACGCAAAGTACCGCTATCTCGCATACCCTGTGGCACATAGCCACTTAACACGTCCGTCTACCTGTCCGTCTGTCTGCCAGTCTGTCTGTCTGTCCGTCCGTGCGTCCGTCCGTGCGTCCATCTAGAGAACACTCAAATTACCGCCATCTTGCATACCCTGTGGCACATAGCCGCTTTAAAAGTCTGTCTACCTGTCCGTCTGTCTGCCGGTCTGTCTGTCTGTCCGTTCGTGCGTCCGTCCGTGCGTCCGTCTACAGAACACTCAAATTACCGCCATCTTGCATACCTTGTGGCACATAGCCGCTTTACACGTCTGTATACCTGTCCGTCTGTCTGCCAGTCTGTCCGTCCGTGCGTCCGTCCGTGCGTCCATCTAGAGAACACTCAAAGTACCGCCATCTCGCATGCCCTGTGGCACATAGCCGTTTTACACGTCTGTCTACCTGTCCGACTGTCTGCCAGTCTGTCTGTCCATTCGTGCGTCCGACAATGCGTCCGTCTAGAGAACACTCAAAGTAAAGCCATCTCGCATACCCTGTGGCACATAGCCACTTTACAAGTCCGTTTACCTGTCCGTCTGTCTGCCAGTCTGTCTGTCTGTCCGTCCGTTCGTCCGTCCGTGCGTCCATCTAGAGAACACGCAAAGTACCGCTATCTCGCATACCCTGTGGCACACAGCCACTTTACACGTCCGTCTACCTGTCCGTCTGTCTGTCCGTCCGTGCGTCCATCCGTGCGTCCATCTAGAGAACTCTCAAATTACCGCCATCTTGCATACCCTGTGGCATATAGCCGCTTTACACGTCTGTCTACCTGTCCGTCTGTCTGCCGGTCTGTCTGTCTGTCCGTTCGTGCGTCCGTCCGTGCGTCCGTCTACAAAACACTCAAATTACCGCCATCTTGCATACCTTGTGGCACATAGCCACTTTACACGTCTGTCTACCTGTCCGTCTGTCTGCCAGTCTGTCTGTCTGTCCGTCCATGCGTCCGTCCATGCGTCCATTCAGAGAACACTCAAAGTACCGCCATCTCGCATACCCTGTGGCACATAGCCGCTTTACACGTCTGTCTACCTGTCGGTCTGTGTGCCAGTCTGTCTGTCTGTCCATCCGTGCGTCCGTCCGTGCGTTCCTCTAGCGAACACTCAAAGTACCGCCATCTCGCATACCCTGTGGCACATAGCCACTTCACACATCCGTCTACCTGTCAATCTGTCTGCCAGTCTGGCTGTCTGTTCGTCTATGCATCCGTCCGTGCGTCCCTCTGGAGAACCCTCAGAGTACCACCATCTCGTGCATCGTATACCCTGGGGTACATACCCGCTTTACTCGTCTGTCTACCTGTCCATCTGTCTGCCAGTCTGCCTGTCTGTTCGTCCATGCGTCCGTCCGTGCGTCCATCTAGAGAACACTCTGAGTACTGCCACCTCGTGCGTCGTATACCCTGTGGTACATACCATCTTTACGCGTCCGTCTACCTCTCCGTTTGTCTGCCAGTCTGTCTGTCTGTTCATCCATGCGTCTATCCGTGCGTCCATCTAGAAAACACTCAAAGTACCACCATCTCGCATACCCTGTGGCACATAGCCGCTTTACTCGTCCGTCTACCTGTCCATCTATTTCCCAGTCTGCCTGTCTGTCTGTCTGTCCGTCCGTGCGTCCATCTAGAGAACTTTTTAAGTACCGCCATCTCGCATCTCCTATACCCCGTGGCAAATACCCCTTTACGCGTCCGTCTACCTGTCCGTCCGTCTGCTAGCCTGTCTGTCTGTCCATCCGTGCGTCCGTCCGTGCATCCATCTAGAGAACACTCAAAGTACCGCCATCTCGCGTACCCTGTGGCACTTAGCCGCTTCACACGTCCGTCTACCTGTCCGTCTGTCTGCCAGTCTGTGTGTCTGTCCGTCCGTGCTACCATCCGTGCGTCCGTCTACAGAACACTCAAATTACCGCCATCTTGCAGACCCTGTGGCACATAGCGGCTTTACACGTCTGTCTACCTGTCCGTCTGTCTGCCAGTCTGTCTGTCTGTCCATCCGTGCGTCCGTCCATGCGTCCATCCAGAGAACACTCAAAGTACCGCCATCTCGCATACCCTGTGGCACATAGCCACTTTGCACATCCGTCTACCTGTCCTTCTGTCTACCACTCTATCTGTCTGTCCGTTCGTGCGTCCATCCGTGCGTCCAACCAGAGAATGCTCAAAGTATGCCTTCTCCCATACCCTGTGGCACATATCCGCTTTACACGTTCGCCTACATGTCCGTCTGTCTTCCAGTCTGTCTGTCTGTCCATCCGTGCGTCCGTCCGTGCGTTCCTCTAGCGAACACTCAAAGTACCGCCATCTCGCATACCCTGTGGCACATAGCCGCTTCACACATTCGTCTACCTGTCAATCTGTCTGCCAGTCTGTCTGTCTGTCCGTCCGTGCGTCTGTCCGTGCGTCCATCTAGAGAACACTCAAAGTACCGCCATCTCGCATACCCTGTGGCACATAGCCGCTTTACATGTCTGCTTACCTGTCCGTCTGCCTGCCAGTCTGTCTGTCTGTTCGTCTATGCATCCGTCCGTGCGTCCTTCTGGAGAACACTCAGAGTACCGCCATCTCGTGTGTCGTATACCCTGTGGTACATACTCGCTTTACTCATCCGTCTACCTGTCCGTTTGTCTGCCAGTGTGTCTGTCTGTTCCTCCATGCATCCGTCCGTGCGTCCATCTAGAGAACACTCTGAGTATTGCCATCTCGCGCGTCGTATACCCTGTGACACATACCCGCTTTACGCGTCCGTCTACCTGTCCGTCTGTCTGCCAGTCTGTCTGTCTGTTCATCCATGCGTCTATCCGTGCGTCCATCTAGAGAACACTCAAAGTACCAACATTGCGCATACCCTGTAACACCTAGCCGCTTTACACGTCCGTATAACTGTCAATCTGTCTGCCAGTCTGTCTGACTGGCTGTCCGTGCGTCCATCTAGAGAACACTCAAAGTACCGCCATCTCGCATACCCTGTGGTACATTGCCGCTTTACACGTCTGTCTACCTGTCAATCTGTTTGCAAGTCTGTCTGTCAGTCCGTCCGTGCGTGCGTCCGTGCGTCAACCTAGAGAACACTCAAAGTACCGCCATCTCGCATACCCTGTGGCACATAGCCGTTTTACACGTCCGTATACCTGTCCGTCTGTCTAACAGTCTGTCCGTCCGTGCGTCCGTCCGTGCGTCCATCTAGAGAACACTCAAGGTACCGCCATCTCGCATACCCTGTGGCACATAGCCGCTTTACACGTCTGTCTACCTGTCCGTCTGTCTGCCGGTCTGTCTGTCTGTCCGTCCATGCGTCCGTCCATGCGTCCATTCAGAGAACACTCAAAGTACCGCCATCTCGCATACCCTGTGGCACATAGCCACTTTGCACGTCCGTCTACCTGTCCTTCTGTCTGCCAATCTGTCTGTCCGTCCGTGCGTCCATCCGTGTGTCCAACCAGAGAACACTCAAAGTATGCCATCTCCCATACCCTGTGGCACATATCCGCTTTACACGTTCGCCTACCTGTCCGTCTGTGTGCCAGTCTGTCTGTCTGTCCTTCCGTGCGTCCGTCCGTGCGTTCCTCTAGCGAACACTCAAAGTACCGCCATCTCGCATACCCTGTGGCACATAGCCACTTCACACATCCGTCTACCTGTCAATCTGTCTGCCAGTCTGTCTGTCTGTTCGTCTATGCATCCGTCCGTGCGTCCCTCTGGAGAACCCTCAGAGTACCGCCATCTCGTGAGTCGTATACCCTGTGGTACATACCTTCTTTACTCGTCCGTCTACATGTCCGTCTGTCTGCCAGTCTGTCTGTCTGTTCCTCCATGCATCCATACGTGCGTCCATCTAGAGAACACTATGAGTACCACCATCTCGTGCGTCGTATACCCTGGGGTACATACCCGCTTTACTCGTCTGTCTACCTGTCTGTCTGTCTGCCAGTCTGCCTGTCTGTTCGTGCATGCGTCCGTCGGTGCGTCCATCTAGAGAACACTCTGAGTACTGCCACCTCGCGCGTCGTATACCCTGTGGTACATACCATCTTTACGCGTCCGTCTACCTCTCCGTTTGTCTGCCAGTCTGTCTGTCTGTTCATCCATGCGTCTATCCGTGCGTCCATCTAGAAAACACTCAAAGTATCACCATCTCGCATAGCCTGTGGCACATAGCCGCTTTACTCGTCCGTCTACCTGTCCATCTGTTTCCCAGTCTGTCTCTCTGTCTGTCCGTCCGTGCGTCCAACTAGAGAACTTTTTAAGTACCGCAATCTCGCATCTCCTATACCCCGTGGCAAATACCCCTTTACGCGTCCGTCTACCTGTCCGTCCGTCTGCTAGCCTGTCTGTCTGTCCATCCGTGCGTCCGTCCGTGCATCCATCTAGAGAACACTCAAAGTACCGCCATCTCCCGTACCCTGTGGCACTTAGCCGCTTCACACGTCCGTCTACCTGTCCGTCTGTCTGCCAGTCTGTCTGTCTGTCCGTCTGTGCTACCATCCGTGCGTCCGTCCACAGAACACTCAAATTACCGCCATCTTGCATACCCTGTGGCACATAGCGGCTTTGCACGTCTGTCTACCTGTCCGCCTGTCTGCCGGTCTGTCTGTCTGTCCGTCCATGCGTCCGTCCATGCGTCCATTCAGAGAACACTCAAAGTACCGCCATCTCGCATACCCTGTGGCACATGGCCACTTAACACGTCTGCTTACCTGTCCGTCTGTCTGCCAGTCTGTCTGTCTGTTCGTCCTTGCATCCGTCCGTGCGTCCCTCTGGAGAACAATCAGAGTATTGCCATCTCGCGCGTCGTATACCTTGTGGCACTTACCCACTTTACGCGTCCGTCTACCTGTCCGTCTGTCTACCAGTCTGTCTGTCTGTTCCTCCATGCATCCGTCCGTGCGTCCATCTGGAGAACACTCTGAGTACCGCCATCTCGTGTGTCGTATACCCTGTGGTACATACTCGCTTTACTCGTCCGTCTACCTGTCCGTCTGTCTGCCAGTCTGCCTGTCTGTTCGTCCGTGCGTCCGTCCGTGCGTCCATCTAGAGAACACTCTGAGTACTGCCACCTCGCGCGTCGTATACCCTGTGGTACATACCATCTTTACGCGTCCGTCTACCTCTTCGTTTGTCTGCCAGTCTGTCGGTCTCTTCGTCCATGCGTCTATCCGTGCGTCCATCTTGAAAACACTCAAAGTAGCACCATCTCGCATACCCTGTGGCACATAGCCGCTTTACTCGTCCGTCTACCTGTCCATCTGTTTACCAGTCTGTCTGTCTATCCGTCCGTGCGTCCGTCCGTGCGTCCATCTAGAGAACTTTTTAGGTACCGCCATCTCGCATCTCCTATACCCTGTGGCGAATACCCCTTTACGCGTCCGTCTACCTGTCCGTCTGTCTGCCAGTCTGTCTGTCTGTCCGTCCGTGCGTCCGTCCATGCGTCCATCCAGAGAACACTCAAAGTACCGCCATCTCGCATACGCTGTGGCACATAGCCACTTTACACGTTCGCCTACCTGTCCGTCCGTCAGCTAGCCTGTCTGTCTGTCCATCCGTGCGTCCGTCCGTGCGTCCATCTAGAGAACACTCAAAGTACCGCCATCTCGCGTACCCTGTGGCACTTAGCCGCTTCACACATCCGTCTACCTGTCAACCTGTCTGCCAGTCTGTCTGTCTGTCCGTCCGTGCGTCCGTCCGTGCGTCCATCTAGAGAACAAAGTACCGCCATCTCGCATACCCTGTGGCACATGGCCACTTTACACGTCTGCTTACCTGTCCGTCTGTCTGCCAGTCTGTCTGTCTGTTCGTCCATGCATCCGTCCGTGCGTCCCTCTGGAGAACAATCAGAGTACCGCCATCTCGTGCGTCGTAGAACCTGTGGTACATACCCGCTTTATTCGTCCGTCTACCTGTCCGTCTGTCTGCCAGTCTGTCTGTCTGTTCCTCCATGCATCCGTCCGTGCGTCCATCTGGAGAACACTCTGAGTACCGCCATGTCGTGAGTCAGATACCCTGGGGTACATACCCGCTTTACTCGTCCGTCTACCTGTCCGTCTGTCTGCCAGTCTGCCTGTCTGTTCGTCCATGCCACCGTCCGTGCGTCCATCTGGAGAATACTCTGAGTACTGCCACCTCGCGCGTCGTATACCCTGTGGTACATACCATCTTTACGCGTCCGTCTACCTCTCCGTTTGGCTGCCAGTCTGTCTGTCTGTTCATCCATGCGTCTATCTGTGCGTCCATCTAGAAAACACTCAAAGTACCACCATCTCGCATACCCTGTGGTACATAGCCGCTTTACTCGTCCATCTACCTGTCTGTCTGTCCGTCCGTGCGTCCGTCCGTGCGTCCATCTAGAGAACTTTTTAAGTACCGCCATCTCGCATCTCCTATACCCTGTGGCAAATACCCCTTTACGCGTCCGTCTACCTGTCCGTCCTTCTGCTAGCCTGTCTTTCTGTCCATCTGTGCGTCCGTCCGTGCGTCCATCTAGAGAACACTCAAAGTACCGCCATCTCGCGTACCCTGTGGCACTTAGCCGCTTCACACATCCGTCTACCTGTCCGTCTGTCTGCCAGTCTGTCTGTCTGTCCGTTCGTGCGTCCATCCGTGCGTCCACCTAGAGAACACTCAAATTACCGCCATCTTGCATACCCTGTGGCACATAGCCGCTTTACACGTCTGTCTACCTGTCCGTCTGTCTGCCAGTCTGTCTGTCTGTCCCTTCGTGCGTCCGTCTACAGAACACTCAAATTACCGCCATCTTGCATACCTTGTGGCACATAGCCGCTTTACACGTCTATCTACCTGTACGTCTGTCTGCCAGTCTGTCTGTCTGTCCGTCCGTGCGTCCGTCCATGCGTCCATCCAGTGAACACTCAAAGTACCGCCATCTCGCAATACCCTGTGGCACATAGCCACTTTGCACGTCCGTCTACCTGTCCTTCTGTCTGCCACTCTATCTGTCTGTCCGTCCAAGCGTCCATCCGTGCGTCCAACCAGAGAACACTCAAAGTATGCCATCTCCCATACCCTGTGGCACATATCCGCTTTACACGTTCACCTACCTGTCCGTCTGTCTGCCAGTCTGTCTGTCTGTCCATCCGTGCGTCCGTCCGTGCGCTCCTCTAGAGAACACTCAGAGTACCGCCATCTCGCATACCCTGTGGCACATAGCCGCTTTACACGTCTGCTTACCTGTCCGTCTGTCTGCCAGTCTGTCTGTCTGTTCGTCTATGCATCCGTCTGTGCGTCCCTCTTGAAAACACTCAGAGTACCGCCATCTCGTGCGTCGTATACCCTGTGGTACATAAGCGCTTTACTCGTCCGTCTACCTGTCCGTCTGTCTGCCAGTCTGTCTGTCTGTTCTTCCATGCATCCGTCCGTGCGTCCATCTAGAGAACACTCTGAGTATTGCCATCTCGCGCGTCGTATACCTTGTGGCACATACCCGCTTTACGCGTCCGTCTACCTGTCCGTCTGTCTGCCAGTCTGTCTGTCTGTTCCTCCTTGCATCCGTCCGTGCGTCCATCTGGAGAACACTCTGAGTACCGCCATCTCGTGCGTCGTATACCCTGTGGTACATACTCGCTTTACTCGTCCGTCTACCTGTCCGTCTGTCTGCCAGTCTGCCTGTCTGTTCGTCCGTGCGTCCGTTCGTGCGTCCATCTAGAGAACACTCTGAGTACTGCCACCTCGCGCGTCGTATACCCTGTGGTACACACCATCTTTACGCGTCCGTCTACCTCTCCGTTTGTCTGCCAGTCTGTCGGTCTCTTCGTCCATGCGTCTATCCGTGCGTCCATCTTGAAAACACTCAAAGTAGCACCATCTCGCATACCCTGTGGCACATAGCCGCTTTACTAGTCCGTCTACCTGTCCATCTGTTTACCAGTCTGTCTGTCTATCCGTCCGTGCGTCCGTCCGTGCGTCCATCTAGAGAACTTTTTAGGTACCGCCATCTCGCATCTCCTATACCCTGTGGCAAATACCCCTTTACGCGTCCGTCTACCTGTTCGTCCGTCTGCTAGCCTGTCTGTCTGTCCATCCGTGCGTCCGTCCGTGCGTCCATCTAGAGAACACTCAAAGTACCGCCATCTCGCGTACCCTGTGGCACTTAGCCGCTTCACACGTCCGTCTACCTGTCCGTCTGTCTGCCAGTCTGTCTGTCTGTCCGTCCGTGCGTCCATCCGTGCGTCCATCTAGAGAACACTCAAATTACCGCCATCTTGCATACCCTGTGGCACATAGCCGCTTTACACATCTGTCTACCTGTCCGTCTGTCTGCCAGTCTGTCTGTCTGTCCCTTCGTGCGTCCGTCTACAGAACACTTAAAGTACCGCCATTTCGCATACCCTGTGGCACATAGCCACTTTGCACGTCCGTCTACCTGTCCTTCTGTCTGCCACTCTGTCTGTCCGTCCAAGCTTCCATCCGTGCGTCCAACCAGAGAACACTCAAAGTATGCCATCTCCCATACCCTGTGGCACATATCCGCTTTACACGTTCGCCTACCTGTCCGTCTGTCTGCCAGTCTGTCTGTCTGTCCATCCGTGCGTCCGTCCGTGTGCTCCTCAAGAGAACACTCTGAGTACCGCCATCTCGCATACCCTGTGGCACATAGCCGCTTTACACGTCTGCTTACCTGTCCGTCTGTCTGCCAGTCTGTCTGTCTGTTCGTCTATGCATCCGTCTGGGCGTCCCTTTGGAGAACACTCAGAGTACCGCCATCTCGTGCGTCGTATACCCTGTGGTACATACCCGCTTTACTCATCCGTCTTCCTGTCCGTCTGTCTGCCAGTCTGTCTGTCTGTTCCTCCATGCATCCGTCCGTGCGTCCACCTAGAGAACACTCTGAGTATTGCCATCTCGCGCGTCGTATACCTTGTGGCACATACCCGCTTTACGCGTCCGTCTACCTGTCCGTCTGTCTGCCATTCTGTCTGTCTGTTCCTCCATGCATCCGTCCGTGCGTCCATCTGGAGAACACTCTGAGTACCGCCATCTCGTGCGTCGTATACCCTGTGGTACATACCCGCTTTACTCGTCCGTCTACCTGTCCGTCTGTCTGCCAGTCTGCCTGTCTGTTCGTCCATGCGTCCGTCCGTGCGTCCATCTAGAGAACACTCTGAGTACTGCCACATCGTGCGTCGTATACCCTGTGGTACATACCATCTTTACGCATCCGTCTACCTCTCCGTTTGTCTGTCAGTCTGTCTGTCTGTTCGTCCATGTGTCTATCCGTGCGTCCATCTTGAAAACACTCAAAGTAGCACCATCTCGCATACCCTGTGGCACATAGCCGCTTTACTCGTCCGTCTACCTTTCCATCTGTTTACCAGTCTGTCTGTCTGTCCGTCCGTGCGTCCGTCCGTGCGTCCATCTAGAGAACTTTTTAGGTACCGCCATCTCGCATCTCCTATACCCTGTGGCAAATACCCCTTTACGCGTCCGTCTACCTGTCCGTCTGTCTGCCAGTCTGTCTGTCTGTCCGTCCGTGCGTCGGTCCGTGCGTCCATCTAGAGAACACTCAAATTACCGCCATCTTGCATACCCTGTGGCACATAGCCGCTTTACACGTCTGTCTACCTGTCCGTCTGTCTGCCACTCTGTCTGTCTGTCTGTCCGTGCGTCCGTCCATGCGTCCATCCAGAGAACACTCAAAGTACCGCCATCTCGCATACCCTGTGGCACATAGCCACTTTGCACGTCCGTCTACCTGTCCTTCTGTCTGCCACTCTATCTGTCTGTCCGTCCGTGCGTCCATCCGTGCGTCCAACCAGAGAACACTCAAAGTATGCCATCTCCCATACCCTGTGGCACATATCCGCTTTACACGTTCGCCTACCTGTCCGTCTGTCTGCCAGTCTGTCTGTCTGTCCATCCGTGCGTCCGTCCATGCATTCCTCTAGCGAACACTCTAAGTACCGCCATCTCGCATACCCTGTGGCACATAGCCGCTTCACACATCCGTCTACCTGTCAATCTGTCTGCCAGTCTGTCTGTCTGTCCGTCCGTGCGTCTGTCCGTGCGTCCATCTAGAGAACACTCAAAGTACCGCCATCTCGGATACCCTGTGGCACATAGCCGCTTTACACGTGTGCTTACCTGTCCGTCTGTCTGCCAGTCTGTCTGTCTGTTCGTCTATGCATCCGTCCTTGCGTCCCTCTGGAGAACACTCAGAGTACCGCCATCTCGTGCGTCGTATACCCTGTGGTACATACCCGCTTTACTCGTCCGTCTACCTGTTCGTCCGTCTGCCAGTCTGTCTGTCTGTTCGTTCATGCATCCGTCCGTGCGTCCATCTGGAGAACACTCTGAGTACCGCCATTTCGTGCGTCGTATACCCTGTGGCACATAGCCACTTTACACGTCTGTCTACCTGTCCGTCTGTCTGCCAGTCTGTCTGTCTCTTCGTCCATGCGTCCATCCGTGCGTCCATCGAGACAACACTGAGAGTACCAACATCTCGCATACCCTGTGGCACATAGCCGCTTTACACGTCCGTCTACCTGTCAATGTGTTTGCAAGTCTGTCTGTCTGTCCGTCCGTGCGTGCGTCCGTGCGTCCACCTAGAGAACACTCAAAGTACCGCCATCTCGCATACCCTGTGGCACATAGCCGTTTTACACGTCCGTCTACCTGTCCATCTGTCTAACAGTCTGCGCGTCCGTGGGTCCGTCCGTGCGTCCATCTAGAGAACACTCAAAGTACCGCCATCTCGCGTACCCTGTGGCACATAGCCGCTTCACACGTCTGTCTACCTGTCCGTCTGTCTGCCAGTCTGTCTGTCTGTCCCTTCGTACGTCCGTCCGTGCGTCCGTCTACAGAACACTCAAAGTACCGCCATCTCGCATACCCTGTGGCACATATCAGCTTTACAAGTCCGTCTACCTGTCCGTCTGTCTGCCAGTCTGTCTGTCTGTCCGTCCGTGCGTCCATCCGTGCGTCAATCTAGAGAACACTCAAAGTACCACCATCTCGCATACCCTATGGCACATAGCCACTTTACACGTCCGTCTACCTGTCCGTCTGTCTGTCTGCCAGTCTGTCTGTCTGTCCGTCCGTGCGTCCGTCCATGCGTCCATCCAGAGAACACTCAAAATATCGCCATCTCGCATACGCTGTGGCACATAGCCACTTTGCACGTCCGTCTACCTGTCCTTCTGTCTGCCACTCTGTCTGTCCGTCCGTGCGTCCATTCGTGCGTCCAACCAGAGAACACTCAAAAGATGCCATCTCCCATAACCTTTGGCACATATCCGCTTTACACGTTCGCCTACCTGTCCGTCTGTCGCCAGTCTGTCTGTCTGTTCATCCGTGCGTCCGTCCGTGCGTTCCTCTATAGAACACTCAAAGTACCGCCATCTCCCATACCCTGTGGCACATAGCCGCTTCACACATCCGTTTACCTGTCAATCTGTCTGCCAGTCTGTTTGTCTGTCCGTCCGTGCGTCCATCCGTGCGTCCCTCTGGAGAACACTCAGAGTACTGCTATCTCGTGCGTCGTATAACCTGTGGTACATACCCGCTTTACTCGTCCGTCTACCTGTCCGTCTGTCTGCCAGTCTGCCTGTCTGTTCCTCCATGCATCCGTCAGTGCGTCCATCTGGAGAACACTCTGAGTATTGCCATCTCGCGCGTCGTATACCTTGTGGCACATACCCGCTTTACGTGTCCGTCTACCTGTCCGTCTGTCTGCCAGTCTGTCTGTCTGTTCCTCCATGCATCCGTCCGTGCGTCCATCTGGAGAACACTCTGAGTACCGCCATCTCGTGCGTCGTATACCCTGTGGTACATACCCGCTTTACTCGTCCATCTACCTGTCCGTCTGTCTTCTAGTCTGCCTGTCTGTTCGTCCATGCGTCCGTCCGTGCGTCCGTCTACAGAACACTCAAATTACCGCCATCTTGCATACCCTGTGGCACATAGCCGCTTTACACGTCTGTCTACCTGTCTGTCTGTTTGCCAGTCTGTCTGTCCGTCCGTGCGTCCGTCCATACATCCATCCAGAAAATACTCAAAGTACCGCCATCTCGCATACCCTGTGGCACATAGCCACTTTGCACGTCCGTCTACCTGTCCTTTTGTCTGCCACTCTATCTGTCTGTCCGTCCGTGCGTCCATCCGTGCGTCCAACCAGAGAACACTCAAAGTATGCCATCTCCCATACCCTGTGGCACATATCTGCTTTACACGTTCGCCTACCTGTCAATCTGTCTGCCAGTCTGTCTGTCTGTCCGGCCGTGCGTCTGTCCGTGCGTCCCTCTGGAGAACACTCAGAGTACCGCCATCTCGTGTGTCGTATACCCTGTGGTACATACCCGCTTTACTGGTCCGTCTACCTGTCCGTCTGTCTGCCAGTCTGTCTGTCTGTCCCTCCATACATCCGTCCGTGCGTCCATGTAGAGAACACTCTGAGTATTGCCATCTCGCGCGTCGTATACCCTGTGGCACATACCCGCTTTACGCGTCCGTCTACCTGTCCGTCTGTCTGCCAGTCTGTCTGTCTGTTCGTCCATGCGTCCATCCGTGCGTCCATCTAGAGAACACTCAAAGTACCAACATCGCGCATACCCTGTAACACCTAGCCGCTTTACACGTCCGTTTACCTGTCAATCTGTCTGCCAGTCTGTCTGTCTGTCTGTCCGTGCGTCCCTCCTTGCGTCCATCTAGAGAACACTCAAAGTACCGCCATCTCGCATACCCTGTGGCACATAGCCGCTTTACACGTCTGTCTACCTGTCCGTCCGTCTGCCAGTCTGTCTGTCTGTTCGTCCATGCATCCGTCCGTGCGTCCATCTGGAGAACACTCTCAGTACCGCCATCTCGTGCGTGTATACCCTGTGGCACATAGCCACTTTACACGTCTGTCTACCTGTCCGTCTGTCTGCCAGTCTGTCTGTCTGTTCGTCCGTGCGTCCATTCGTGCGTCCATCGAGACAACACTCAAAGTACCAACATCTCGAATACCCTGTAGCACATAGACGTTTTACACGTCTGTCTACCTGTCCGACTCTCTGCCAGTCTGTCTGTCTGTCCGTTCGTGCGTCCGTCCATGCGTCCATCCAGAGAACACTCAAAGTACCGCCATCTCGCATACCCTGTGGCACATAGCCACTTTGCACGTCCGTCTACCTGTCCTTATGTCTGCCACTCTATCTGTGTCCGTCCGTGCGTCCATCCGTGCGTCCAACCAGAGAACACTCAAAGTACGCCATCTCGCGTACCCTGTGGCACATAGCCGCTTCACACGTCCGTCTACCTGTCTGTCTGTCTGCCAGTCTGCCTGCCTGTCCGTCCGTGCGTCCATCCGTGCGTTCTTCTAGAGAACACTCAAAGTATGCCATCTCGCATACCCTGTGGCACATATCCGCTTTGCACGTTCGGCTACCTGTCCGTCTGTCTGCCAGTCTGTCTGTCTGTCCATCCGTGCGTCCGTCCGTGCGTCCCCATAGAGAACACTCAATGTACTGCCATCTCGCATACCCTGTGGCACATAGCCGCTTCACACGTCCGTCTACCTGTCCGTCTGACTGCCAGTCTGTCTGTCTGTCCGTCCGTGCGTCCATCTAGAGAACACTCAAAGAACCGCCATCTCGAATACCCTGTGGCACATAGTCGCTTTACACGTCCGTCTACCTGTCAATCTGTCTGCCAGTCTGTCTGTCTGTCCGTCCGTGCGCCCGTCCATGCGTCCATCTAGAGAACACGCAAAGTACCGCCATCTCGCATACCCTGTGGCACATAGCCACTTTACACGTCCGTCTACCTGCCCGTCTGTCTGCCAGTCTGTCTGTCTGTCCGTTCGTGCGTCCGTTCGTGCATCAATCTAGAGAACACTCAAAGTACAACCATCTCGCATAACCTGTGGCACATATCCGCTTTACACGTTCACCAACCTGTCCGTCTGTCTGCCAGTCTGTCTGTCTGTCTGTCCATGCGTCCGTTCGTGCGTCAATCTAGAGAAAACTCCGAGTACCGCCATCTCGCGCGTCGTATACCCTGTGGTACATACCCGCTTTACTCGTTCGTCTACCTGTCCGTCACTCTATCAGTCTGTCTGTCTGTCCGTCCGTGCATCAGTCCGTGCCTCCATCTAGAGAGCATTTAAAGTACCGCCATCTCGCATATCCTATACCCTGTGGCAAATACCACTTTACACGTCCGTCTACCTGTCCGTCTGTCTGCCAGTCTAACTGTCGGTTCGTCCATGCATCCGTCCGTGCGTCCATCTGAAGAACACTCAAAGTAACGCCATCTCGCATACCCTGTGGCACATAGCCACTTTACACGTCCGTCTACCTGTCCGTCTGTCTGCCAGTCTGTCTGTCTGTCCGTTCGTGCATCCATCCGTGCGTCCAACCAGAGAACACTCAAAGTATGCCATCTCGCATACTCTGTGGCACATATCCGCTTTACACGTTCGCCAACCTGTCCGTCTGTCTGCCAGTCTGTCTGTCTGTCTGTCCATGCGTCCATCCGTGCGTCAATCTAGAGAACACTCTTAGTACCGCCATCTCGCGCTTCGTATACCCTGTGGTACATACCCGCTTTACTCGTCCGTCTACTTGTCCGTCTCTCTGCCAGTCGGTCTGTCTGTCCGTCCGTGTGTCAGTCCGTGCGTTCATCTAGAGTATATTTAAAGTACCGCCATCTCGCATATCCTATACCCTGTGGCAAATACCCCTTTACGCGTCCGTCTACCTGTCCGTCCGTCTGCTAGCCTGCCTGTCTGTCTCTCCGTGCATCCGTCCGTGCGTCCATTTAGAGAACACTGAGTACCGCCATCTCGCACGTCGTATACCCTGTGGCACATACCCGCTTTACACGTCCGTGTACCTGTCCGTCTGTCTTCCAGTCTGTCTGTCTGTTTGTCCACGCGTCAATCCGTGCATCCATCTAGACAACACTCAAACTGCCGCCATCTCGCATACCCTGTGGCACATAGCCACTTTACACGTCTGTCTACCTGTCCGTCTGTCTGCAAGTCTGTCTGTCTGTTCGTCCATGCCTCTATCCGTGCGTACATCTAGAAAACACTCAAAGTACCCAATTCTCGCATACCCTGTGGCACATAGCCACTTTACTCGTCCGTCTACCTGTCCGTCTGTTTACCAGTCTGTCTGTCGGTCCGTCCATGCGTCCGTCCGTGCGTCCATCTAGAGAACTTTTTAAGTACCGCCATCTCGCATACCCTGTGGCACATAGCCACTTTACACGTCCGTCTACCTGTCCGTCTGTCTGTCTGCCAGTCTGTCTGTCTGTCCGTCCGTGCGTCCGTCCATGCGTCCATCTAGAGAAGACTCAAAGTACCGCCATCTCGCATACGCTGTGGCACATAGCCGCTTCACACGTCCGTCTACCTGTCCGTCTGTTTACCAGTCTGTCTGTCTGTCCGTCCGTGCGTCCATCTAGAGAACTTTTTAAGTACTGCCATCTCGCATCTCCTATACAATGTGGCAAATACCCCTTTACGCGTCCGTCTACCTGTCCGTCCGTCTGCTAGCCTGTCTGTCTGTTCATCCGTGCGTCCGTCCGTGCGTCCATCTAGAGAACACTCAAAGTACCGCCATCTCGCGTACCCTGTGGCACATAGCCGCTTCACACGTCCGTCTACCTGTCCGTCTGTCTGCTAGTCTGTTGGTCTGTCTGTCCGTCCGTGCGTCCATCCGTGCGTCAGTCTAGAGAACACTCAAAGTACCGCCATCTCGCATACCCTGTGGCACATAGCCGCTTTACAAGTCCGTCTACCTGTCCGTCTGTCTGCCAGTCTGTCTGTCTGTCTGTCTGTCCGTGCGTCCATCCGTGCGTCAATCTTGAGAAGACTCAAAGTACCACCATCTCGCATACCCTGTGGCATATAGCCACTTTACACGTTCGTCTACCTGTCCGGCTGTCTGTCTGCCAGTCTGTCTGTCTGTCCGTCCGTGCGTCCGTCCATGCGTCCATCCAGAGAACACTCAAAGTACCGCAATCTCGCATACGCTGTGGCACATAGCCACTTTGCACGTCCGTCTACCTGTCCTTATGTCTGCCACTCTATCTGTGTCCGTCCGTGCGTCCATCCGTGCGTCCAACCAGAGAACACTCAAAGTATGCCATCTCGCATACCCTGTGGCACATATCCACTTTGCACGTTCGGCTACCTGTCCGTCTGTCTGCCAGTCTGTCTGTCTGTCCATCCGTGCGTTCGTCCGTGCGTCCCCCTAGAGAACACTCAATGTACCGCCATCTCGCATACCCTGTGGCACATAGCCGCTTCACACGTCCGTCTACCTGTCCGTCTGACTGCCAGTCTGTCTGTCTGTCCGTCCGTGCGTCCATCTAGAGAACACTCAAAGAACCGCCATCTCGAATACCCTGTGGCACATAGTCGCTTTACACGTCCGTCTACCTGTCAATCTGTCTGCCAGTCTGTCTGTCTGTCCGTCCGTGCGCCCGTCCGTGCGTCCATCTAGAGAACACGCAAAGTACCGCCATCTCGCATACCCTGTGGCACATAGCCACTTTACACGTCCGTCTACCTGCCCGTCTGTCTGCCAGTCTGTCTGTCTGTCCGTTCGTGCGTCCGTTCGTGCATCAATCTAGAGAACACTCAAAGTACAACCATCTCGCATAACCTGTTGCACATAGCCGCTTTACGCGTCCGTCTACCTGTCCATCTGTCTGCCAGTCGGTCTGTCTGTCTGTCCGTGCGTCAGTCCGTGCGTCCATCTAGAGAACTTTTAAAGTACCGCCATCTCGCTATCCTATACCCTGTGACAAATACCCCTTTACACATCCGTCTACCTGTCCGTCCGTCTGCAAGCCTGCCTGTCTGTCTGTCCGTGCATCCGTCCGTGCGTCCATTTAGAGAACACTGAGTACCGCCATCTCGCGCGTCGTATACCTTGTGGCACATACCCGCTTTACACGTCCGTGTACCTCTCCGTCTGTCTGCCAGTCTGTCTGTCTGTTGGTCACCGCGTCAATCCGTGCGTCCATCTAGACAACACTCAATTTGTCGCCATCTGGCATACTCTGTGGCACATAGCCACTTTACACGTCTGTCTACCTGTCCGTCTGTCTGTCTGTCTGTCGGTTCGTCCATGCGTCCGTCCGTGCGTCCCTCTGGAGAACACTCTGAGTACCGCCATCTCGTGCGTCGTATACCCTGTGGTACATACCATCTTTACGCGTCCGTCTACCTCTCCGTTTGTTTGCCAGTCTGTCTGTCTGTTCGCCCATGCCTCTATCCGTGCGTCCATTTAGAAAACACTCAAAGTACCACCATCTCGCATACCCTGTGGCACATAGCCGCTTTACTCGTCCTACCTGTCCGTCTTTTTACCAGTCTGTCTGTCTGTCTGTCCATGCGTCAGTCCGTGCGTCCATCTAGAGAACTTTTAAAGTACCGCCATCTCGCATATCCTATACCCTGTGACAAATACCCCTTTACGCGTCCGTCTACCTGTCCGTCCGTCTGCTAGCCTGGCTGTCTGTCTGTCCGTGCATCCGTCTGTGCGTTCATTTTGAGAACACTCAAAGTACTGCCATCTCGCATACCCTGTGGCACATAGCCGCTTTACAAGTCCGTCTACCTGTCCGTCTGTCTGCCAGTCTGTCTGTCTGTCTTTCTATGTGTCCATCCGTGCGTCAATCTAGAGAACACTCAAAGTACCACCATTTAGCATACCATGTGGCACATAGCCACTTTACACGTCCGTCTACCTGTCCGTCTGTCTGTCTGCCAGTCTGTCTGTCTGTCCGTCCGAGCGTCCGTCCAAGCGTCCATCCAGAGAACACTCAAGGTACCGCCATCTCGCATACGCTGTGGCACATAGCCACTTTGCACGTCCGTCTACCTGTCCTTCTGTCTGCCACTCTATCTGTCTGTCCGTCCGTGCGTCCATCCGTGCGTCCAACCAGAGAACACTCAAAGTATGCCATCTCGCATACCCTGTGGCACATATCCGCTTTACACGTTCGCCAACCTGTCCGTCTGTCTGCCAGTCTGTCTGTCTGTCTGTCCATGCGTCCATCCGTGCGTCAATCTAGAGAACACTCTTAGTACCGCCATCTCGCGCTTCGTATACCCTGTGGTACATACCCGCTTTACTCGTCCGTCTACCTGTCCGTCTCTCTGCCAGTCTGTCTGTCTGTCCGTCCGTGCATCAGTCCGTGCCTCCATCTAGAGAAAATTTAAAGTACCGCCATCTCGCATATCCTATACCCTGTGGCAAATACCACTTTACACGTCCGTCTACCTGTCCGTCTGTCTGCCAGTCTAACTGTCGGTTCGTCCATGCATCCGTCCGTGCGTCCATCTGAAGAACACTCAAAGTAACGCCATCTCGCATACCCTGTGGCACATAGCCGCTTTACACGTCCGTCTACCTGTCCGTCTGTCTGCCAGTCTGTCTGTCTGTCCGTTCGTGCATCCATCCGTGCGTCCAACCAGAGAACACTCAAAGTATGCCATCTCGCATACTCTGTGGCACATATCCGCTTTACACGTTCGCCAACCTGTCCGTCTGTCTGCCAGTCTGTCTGTCTGTCTGTCCATGCGTCCATCCGTGCGTCAATCTAGAGAACACTCTTAGTACCGCCATCTCGCGCTTCGTATACCCTGTGGTACATACCCGCTTTACTCGTCCGTCTACCTGTCCGTCTCTCTGCCAGTCGGTCTGTCTGTCCGTCCGTGCGTCAGTCCGTGCGTTCATCTAGAGAATATTTAAAGTACCACCATCTCGCATATCCTATACCCTGTGGCAAATACCCCTTTACGCGTCCGTCTACCTGTCCGTCCGTCTGCTAGCCTGCCTGTCTGTCTGTCCGTGCATCCGTCCGTGCGTCCATTTAGAGAACACTGAGTACCGCCATCTCGCACGTCGTATACCCTGTAGCACATACCCGCTTTACACGTCCGTGTACCTGTCCGTCTGTCTTCCAGTCTGTCTGTCTGTTTGTCCACGCGTCAATCCGTGCATCCATCTAGACAACACTCAAACTGCCGCCATCTCGCATACCCTGTGGCACATAGCCACTTTACACGTCTGTCTACCTGTCCGTCTGTCTGCAAGTCTGTCAGTCTGTTCGTCCATGCCTCTATCCGTGCGTACATCTAGAAAACACTCAAAGTACCCAAATCTCGCATACCCTGTGGCACATAGCCACTTTACTCGTCCGTCTACCTGTCCGTCTGTTTACCAGTCTGTCTGTCTGTCCTTCCATGCGTCCGTCCGTGCGTCCATCTAGAGAACTTTTTAAGTACCGCCATCTCGCATACCCTGTGGCACATAGCCGCTTTACGCGTCCGTCTACCTGTCCATCTGTCTGCCAGTCGGTCTGTCTGTCTGTCCGTGCGTCAGTCCGTGCGTCCATCTAGAGAACTTTTAAAGTACCGCCATCTCGCATACCCTGTGGCACATAGCCGCTTCACACGTCCGTCTACCTGTCCATCTGTCTGCCAGTCTGTCTGTAAGTCTGTCCAAGCATCCGTTCGTGCGTCAATCTAGAGAAAACTCTGAGTACCGCCATCTCGCGCGCCGTATACCCTGTGGCACATACCCGCTTTACGCGTCCCTCTACCTGTCCGTCTGTCTACCAGTCTGTCTGTTCTTCCATGCGTCCATCGGTGCGTCCGTCTAGAGAACACTCAAAGTACCGCCATCTCGCATACCCTGTGGCACATAACCGCTTTACACGTCCGTCTACCTGTCCGTCTGTCTGCCAGTCTGTCTGTCTGTTTTTCCACGCGTCAATCCGTGCGTCCATCTAGACAACACTCAAACTGCCGCCATCTCGTGCGTCGTATACCCTGTGGCACATAGCCACTTTACTCGTCCGTCTACCTGTCGGTCTGTTTACCAGTCTGTCTGTCTGTCCATCCGTGCGTCCGTCCGTGCGTCCATCTAGAGAACTTTTTAAGTACCGCCATCTCGCATACCCTGTGGCACATAGCCACTTTACACGTCCGTCTACCTGTCCGTCTGGCTGTCTGCCAGTCTGTCTGTCTGTCCTTCCGTGCGTCCGTCCATGCGTCCATCCAGAGAAGACTCAAAGTACCGCCATCTCGCATATGCTGTGGCACATAGCCACTTCGCGCGTCCGTCTACCTGTCCTTCTGTCTGCCACTCTGTCTGTCCGTCCGTGCATCCATCCGTGCGTCTAACCACAGAACACTCAAAGTATGCCATCTCGCGTACCCTGTGGCACATATCCGCTTTACACGTTCGCCTACCTGTCCGTCTGTCTGGCAGTCTGCCTGTCTGTCTGTCCATGCGTCCGTTCGTGTGTCAATCTAGAGAAAACTTCGAGTACCGCAATCTCACGTACCCTGTGGCACATAGCCGCTTCACACGTCCGTCTACCTGTCCGTCTGTTTACCAGTCTGTCTGTCTGTCCGTCCGTGCGTCCATCTAGAGAACTTTTTATGTACCGCCATCTCGCATCTCCTATACAATGTGGCAAATACCCCTTTACGCGTCCGTCTACCTGTCCGTCCGTCTGCTAGCCTGTCTGTCTGTCCGTCCGTGCGTATATTCGTGCGTCCGTCTAGAGAACACTCAAAGTACCGCCATCTCGCATACCCTGTGGCACATAGCCGCTTTACAAGTCCGTCTACTTGTCCGTCTGTCTGCCAGTCTGTCTGTCTGTCTGTCCGTGCGTCAGTCCGTGCGTCCATCTAGAGAACTTTTAAAGTACCGCCATCTCACATATCCTATACCCTGTGACAAATACCCCTTTACGCGTCCTACCTGTCCGTCTGTTGACCAGTCTGTCTGTCTGTCTGTCCGTGCGTCAGTCCGTGCGTCCATCTAGAAACTTTTAAAGTACCGCCATCTCGCATATCCTATACCCTGTGACAAATACCCCTTTACGCGTCCGTCTACCTGTCCGTCCGTCTGCTAGCCTGGCTGTCTGTCTGTCCGTGCATCCGTCCGTGCGTCCATTTAGAGAACACACAAAGTACCGCCATCTCGCGTACCCTGTGGCACATAGCCGCTTTACACGTCTGTCTACCTGTCCGTCTGCCTGCCAGTCTGTCTGTCTGTCTGTTCGTGCGTCCGTCCGTGCGTCCGTCTAGAGAACACTCAAAGTACCGCCATCTCGCATACCCTGTGGCACATAGCCGCTTTACAAGTCCGTCTACTTGTCCGTCTGTCTGCCAGTCTGTCTGTCTGTCTGTCCATGCGTCCATCCGTGCGTCCAATCAGAGAACACTCAAAGTATGCCATCTCGCGTACCCTGTGGCACATATCCGCTTTACACGTTCGCCTACCTGTCCGTCTGTCTGGCAGTCTGCCTGTCTGTCTGTCCATGCGTCCGTTCGTGTGTCAATCTAGAGAAAACTTCGAGTACCGCAATCTCACGTACCCTGTGGCACATAGCCGCTTCACACGTCCGTCTACCTGTCCGTCTGTTTACCAGTCTGTCTGTCTGTCCGTCCGTGCGTCCATCTAGAGAACTTTTTAAGTACCGCCATCTCGCATCTCCTATACAATGTGGCAAATACCCCTTTACGCGTCCGTCTACCTGTCCGTCCTTCTGCTAGCCTGTCTTTCTGTCCATCTGTGCGTCCGTTCGTGCGTCCATCTAGAGAACACTCAAAGTACCGCCATCTCGCGTACCCTGTGGCACTTAGCCGCTTCACACATCCGTCTACCTGTCCGTCTGTCTGCCAGTCTGTCTGTCTGTCCGTTCGTGCGTCCATCCGTGCGTCCACCTAGAGAACACTCAAATTACCGCCATCTTGCATACCCTGTGGCACATAGCCGCTTTACACGTCTGTCTACCTGTCCGTCTGTCTGCCAGTCTGTCTGTCTGTCCCTTCGTGCGTCCGTCTACAGAACACTCAAATTACCGCCATCTTGCATACCTTGTGGCACATAGCCGCTTTACACGTCTGTCTACCTGTCCGTCTGTCTGCCAGTCTGTCTGTCTGTCCGTCCGTGCGTCCGTCCATGCGTCCATCCAGTGAACACTCAAAGTACCGCCATCTCGCAATACCCTGTGGCACATAGCCACTTTGCACGTCCGTCTACCTGTCCTTCTGTCTGCCACTCTATCTGTCTGTCCGTCCAAGCGTCCATCCGTGCGTCCAACCAGAGAACACTCAAAGTATGCCATCTCCCATACCCTGTGGCACATATCCGCTTTACACGTTCGCCTACCTGTCCGTCTGTCTGCCAGTCTGTCTGTCTGTCCATCCGTGCGTCCGTCCGTGCGCTCCTCTAGAGAACACTCAGAGTACCGCCATCTCGCATACCCTGTGGCACATAGCCGCTTTACACGTCTGCTTACCTGTCCGTCTGTCTGCCAGTCTGTCTGTCTGTTCGTCTATGCATCCGTCTGTGCGTCCCTCTTGAAAACACTCAGAGTACCGCCATCTCGTGCGTCGTATACCCTGTGGTACATAAGCGCTTTACTCGTCCGTCTACCTGTCCGTCTGTCTGCCAGTCTGTCTGTCTGTTCTTCCATGCATCCGTCCGTGCGTCCATCTAGAGAACACTCTGAGTATTGCCATCTCGCGCGTCGTATACCTTGTGGCACATACCCGCTTTACGCGTCCGTCTACCTGTCCGTCTGTCTGCCAGTCTGTCTGTCTGTTCCTCCTTGCATCCGTCCGTGCGTCCATCTGGAGAACACTCTGAGTACCGCCATCTCGTGCGTCGTATACCCTGTGGTACATACTCGCTTTACTCGTCCGTCTACCTGTCCGTCTGTCTGCCAGTCTGCCTGTCTGTTCGTCCGTGCGTCCGTTCGTGCGTCCATCTAGAGAACACTCTGAGTACTGCCACCTCGCGCGTCGTATACCCTGTGGTACACACCATCTTTACGCGTCCGTCTACCTCTCCGTTTGTCTGCCAGTCTGTCGGTCTCTTCGTCCATGCGTCTATCCGTGCGTCCATCTTGAAAACACTCAAAGTAGCACCATCTCGCATACCCTGTGGCACATAGCCGCTTTACTAGTCCGTCTACCTGTCCATCTGTTTACCACTCTGTCTGTCTATCCGTCCGTGCGTCCGTCCGTGCGTCCATCTAGAGAACTTTTTAGGTACCGCCATCTCGCATCTCCTATACCCTGTGGCAAATACCCCTTTACGCGTCCGTCTACCTGTCCGTCCGTCTGCTAGCCTGTCTGTCTGTCCATCCGTGCGTCCGTCCGTGCGTCCATCTAGAGAACACTCAAAGTACCGCCATCTCGCGTACCCTGTGGCACTTAGCCGCTTCACACGTCCGTCTACCTGTCCGTCTGTCTGCCAGTCTGTCTGTCTGTCCGTCCGTGCGTCCATCCGTGCGTCCATCTAGAGAACACTCAAATTACCGCCATCTTGCATACCCTGTGGCACATAGCCGCTTTACACATCTGTCTACCTGTCCGTCTGTCTGCCAGTCTGTCTGTCTGTCCCTTCGTGCGTCCGTCTACAGAACACTTAAAGTACCGCCATTTCGCATACCCTGTGGCACATAGCCACTTTGCACGTCCGTCTACCTGTCCTTCTGTCTGCCACTCTGTCTGTCCGTCCAAGCTTCCATCCGTGCGTCCAACCAGAGAACACTCAAAGTATGCCATCTCCCATACCCTGTGGCACATATCCGCTTTACACGTTCGCCTACCTGTCCGTCTGTCTGCCAGTCTGTCTGTCTGTCCATCCGTGCGTCCGTCCGTGTGCTCCTCAAGAGAACACTCTGAGTACCGCCATCTCGCATACCCTGTGGCACATAGCCGCTTTACACGTCTGCTTACCTGTCCGTCTGTCTGCCAGTCTGTCTGTCTGTTCGTCTATGCATCCGTCTGGGCGTCCCTTTGGAGAACACTCAGAGTACCGCCATCTCGTGCGTCGTATACCCTGTGGTACATACCCGCTTTACTCATCCGTCTTCCTGTCCGTCTGTCTGCCAGTCTGTCTGTCTGTTCCTCCATGCATCCGTCCGTGCGTCCACCTAGAGAACACTCTGAGTATTGCCATCTCGCGCGTCGTATACCTTGTGGCACATACCCGCTTTACGCGTCCGTCTACCTGTCCGTCTGTCTGCCATTCTGTCTGTCTGTTCCTCCATGCATCCGTCCGTGCGTCCATCTGGAGAACACTCTGAGTACCGCCATCTCGTGCGTCGTATACCCTGTGGTACATACCCGCTTTACTCGTCCGTCTACCTGTCCGTCTGTCTGCCAGTCTGCCTGTCTGTTCGTCCATGCGTCCGTCCGTGCGTCCATCTAGAGAACACTCTGAGTACTGCCACATCGTGCGTCGTATACCCTGTGGTACATACCATCTTTACGCATCTGTCTACCTCTCCGTTTGTCTGTCAGTCTGTCTGTCTGTTCGTCCATGTGTCTATCCGTGCGTCCATCTTGAAAACACTCAAAGTAGCACCATCTCGCATACCCTGTGGCACATAGCCGCTTTACTCGTCCGTCTACCTTTCCATCTGTTTACCAGTCTGTCTGTCTGTCCGTCCGTGCGTCCGTCCGTGCGTCCATCTAGAGAACTTTTTAGGTACCGCCATCTCGCATCTCCTATACCCTGTGGCAAATACCCCTTTACGCGTCCGTCTACCTGTCCGTCTGTCTGCCAGTCTGTCTGTCTGTCCGTCCGTGCGTCGGTCCGTGCGTCCATCTAGAGAACACTCAAATTACCGCCATCTTGCATACCCTGTGGCACATAGCCGCTTTACACGTCTGTCTACCTGTCCGTCTGTCTGCCACTCTGTCTGTCTGTCTGTCCGTGCGTCCGTCCATGCGTCCATCCAGAGAACACTCAAAGTACCGCCATCTCGCATACCCTGTGGCACATAGCCACTTTGCACGTCCGTCTACCTGTCCTTCTGTCTGCCACTCTATCTGTCTGTCCGTCCGTGCGTCCATCCGTGCGTCCAACCAGAGAACACTCAAAGTATGCCATCTCCCATACCCTGTGGCACATATCCGCTTTACACGTTCGCCTACCTGTCCGTCTGTCTGCCAGTCTGTCTGTCTGTCCATCCGTGCGTCCGTCCATGCATTCCTCTAGCGAACACTCTAAGTACCGCCATCTCGCATACCCTGTGGCACATAGCCGCTTCACACATCCGTCTACCTGTCAATCTGTCTGCCAGTCTGTCTGTCTGTCCGTCCGTGCGTCTGTCCGTGCGTCCATCTAGAGAACACTCAAAGTACCGCCATCTCGGATACCCTGTGGCACATAGCCGCTTTACACGTGTGCTTACCTGTCCGTCTGTCTGCCAGTCTGTCTGTCTGTTCGTCTATGCATCCGTCCTTGCGTCCCTCTGGAGAACACTCAGAGTACCGCCATCTCGTGCGTCGTATACCCTGTGGTACATATCCGCTTTACTCGTCCGTCTACCTGTTCGTCCGTCTGCCAGTCTGTCTGTCTGTTCGTTCATGCATCCGTCCGTGCGTCCATCTGGAGAACACTCTGAGTACCGCCATTTCGTGCGTCGTATACCCTGTGGCACATAGCCACTTTACACGTCTGTCTACCTGTCCGTCTGTCTGCCAGTCTGTCTGTCTCTTAGTCCATGCGTCCATCCGTGCGTCCATCGAGACAACACTGAGAGTACCAACATCTCGCATACCCTGTGGCACATAGCCGCTTTACACGTCCGTCTACCTGTCAATGTGTTTGCAAGTCTGTCTGTCTGTCCGTCCGTGCGTGCGTCCGTGCGTCCACCTAGAGAACACTCAAAGTACCGCCATCTCGCATACCCTGTGGCACATAGCCGTTTTACACGTCCGTCTACCTGTCCATCTGTCTAACAGTCTGCGCGTCCGTGGGTCCGTCCGTGCGTCCATCTAGAGAACACTCAAAGTACCGCCATCTCGCGTACCCTGTGGCACATAGCCGCTTCACACGTCTGTCTACCTGTCCGTGTGTCTGCCAGTCTGTCTGTCTGTCCCTTCGTACGTCCGTCCGTGCGTCCGTCTACAGAACACTCAAAGTACCGCCATCTCGCATACCCTGTGGCACATATCCGCTTTACAAGTCCGTCTACCTGTCCGTCTGTCTGCCAGTCTGTCTGTCTGTCCGTCCGTGCGTCCATCCGTGCGTCAATCTAGAGAACACTCAAAGTACCACCATCTCGCATACCCTATGGCACATAGCCACTTTACACGTCCGTCTACCTGTCCGTCTGTCTGTCTGCCAGTCTGTCTGTCTGTCCGTCCGTGCGTCCGTCCATGCGTCCATCCAGAGAACACTCAAAATATCGCCATCTCGCATACGCTGTGGCACATAGCCACTTTGCACGTCCGTCTACCTGTCCTTCTGTCTGCCACTCTGTCTGTCCGTCCGTGCGTCCATTCGTGCGTCCAACCAGAGAACACTCAAAAGATGCCATCTCCCATAACCTTTGGCACATATCCGCTTTACACGTTCGCCTACCTGTCCGTCTGTCGCCAGTCTGTTTGTCTGTTCATCCGTGCGTCCGTCCGTGCGTTCCTCTAGAGAACACTCAAAGTACCGCCATCTCCCATACCCTGTGGCACATAGCCGCTTCACACATCCGTTTACCTGTCAATCTGTCTGCCAGTCTGTTTGTCTGTCCGTCCGTGCGTCCATCCGTGCGTCCCTCTGGAGAACACTCAGAGTACTGCTATCTCGCGCGTTGTATACCTTGTGGCACATACCCGCTTTACGTGTCCGTCTACCTGTCCGTCTGTCTGCCAGTCTGTCTGTCTGTTCCTCCATGCATCCGTCCGTGCGTCCATCTGGAGAACACTCTGAGTACCGCCATCTCGTGCGTCGTATACCCTGTGGTACATACCCGCTTTACTCGTCCATCTACCTGTCCGTCTGTCTTCTAGTCTGCCTGTCTGTTCGTCCATGCGTCCGTCCGTGCGTCCGTCTACAGAACACTCAAATTACCGCCATCTTGCATACCCTGTGGCACATAGCCGCTTTACACGTCTGTCTACCTGTCTGTCTGTTTGCCAGTCTGTCTGTCCGTCCGTGCGTCCGTCCATGCATCCATCCAGAAAATACTCAAAGTACCGCCATCTCGCATACCCTGTGGCACATAGCCACTTTGCACGTCCGTCTACCTGTCCTTTTGTCTGCCACTCTATCTGTCTGTCCGTCCGTGCGTCCATCCGTGCGTCCAACCAGAGAACACTCAAAGTATGCCATCTCCCATACCCTGTGGCACATATCTGCTTTACACGTTCGCCTACCTGTCAATCTGTCTGCCAGTCTGTCTGTCTGTCCGGCCGTGCGTCTGTCCGTGCGTCCCTCTGGAGAACACTCAGAGTACCGCCATCTCGTGTGTCGTATACCCTGTGGTACATACCCGCTTTACTGGTCCGTCTACCTGTCCGTCTGTCTGCCAGTCTGTCTGTCTGTCCCTCCATACATCCGTCCGTGCGTCCATGTAGAGAACACTCTGAGTATTGCCATCTCGCGCGTCGTATACCCTGTGGCACATACCCGCTTTACGCGTCCGTCTACCTGTCCGTCTGTCTGCCAGTCTGTCTGTCTGTTCGTCCATGCGTCCATCCGTGCGTCCATCTAGAGAACACTCAAAGTACCAACATCGCGCATACCCTGTAACACCTAGCCGCTTTACACGTCCGTTTACCTGTCAATCTGTCTGCCAGTCTGTCTGTCTGTCTGTCCGTGCGTCCCTCCTTGCGTCCATCTAGAGAACACTCAAAGTACCGCCATCTCGCATACCCTGTGGCACATAGCCGCTTTACACGTCTGTCTACCTGTCCGTCCGTCTGCCAGTCTGTCTGTCTGTTCGTCCATGCATCCGTCCGTGCGTCCATCTGGAGAACACTCTCAGTACCGCCATCTCGTGCGTGTATACCCTGTGGCACATAGCCACTTTACACGTCTGTCTACCTGTCCGTCTATATGCCAGTCTGTCTGTCTGTTCGTCCATGCGTCCATTCGTGCGTCCATCGAGACAACACTCAAAGTACCAACATCTCGCATACCCTGTGGCACATAGCCGCTTTACACGTCCGTCTACCTGTCAATCTGTTTGCAAGTCTGTCTGTTTGTCCGTCCGTGCGTGCGTCCGTGCGTCCACCTAGAGAACACTCAAAGTACCACCATCTCGCATACCCTGTGGCACATAGCCGTTTTACACGTCCGTCTACCTGTCCGTCTGTCTAACAGTCTGCCCGTCCGTGGGTCCGTCCGTGCGTCCATCTAGAGAACACTCAAAGCACCGCCATCTTGCATACCCGGTGGTACATAGCAGTTTTACACGTCTGTCTACCTGTCCGACTGTCTGCCAGTCTGTCTGTCTGTCCGTTCGTGCGTCTGACCATGCATCCGTCTAGAGAACACTCAAAGTACCGCCATCTCGCATACCCTGTGGCACATAGCCACTTTACACGTCCGTCTACCTGTCCGTCTGTCTGTCTGTTCGTCCGTGCGTCCGTCCGTGCGTCCATATAGAGAACACTCAAAGTACCGCCATCTCGAATACCCTGTGGCACATAGCCGCTTTTCGCGTCCGTCTACCTGTCCGTCCATCTGCTAGCCTGTCTGTCCATCCGTGCGTCCGTCCGTGCGTCCATCTAGAGAACACTCAAAGTACCGCCATCTTGCATACCCTGTGGCACATAGCCGTTTTACACGTCTGTCTACCTGTCCGACTGTCTGCCAGTCTGTCTGTCTGTCCGTTCGTGCGTCCGACCATGCGTCCGTCTAGAAACACTCAAAGTACCGCCATCTCGCGTACCCTGTGGCACATAGCCGCTTCACACGTCCGTCTACCTGTCTGTCTGTCTGCCAGTCTGCCTGCCTGTCCGTCCGTGCGGCCATCCGTGCATCCATCTAGAGAACACTCAAATTACCGCCATCTTGCATACCCTGTGGCACATAGCCGCTTTACACGTCTGTCTACCTGTCCGTCTGTCTGCCAGTCTGTCTGTCCCTTCGTGCGTCCGTCCGTGCGTCCGTCTACAGAACACTCAAAGTACCGCCATCTCGCGTACCCTGTTGCACTTAGCCGCTTTACACGTCCGTCTACCTGTCCGTCTGTCTGTCCGTCCGTGCGTCCATCCGTGCGTCCATCTAGAGAAGACTCAAATTACCGCCATCTTGAATACCCTGTGGCACATGGCCGCTTTACACGTCTGTCTACCTGTCCGTCTGTCTGCCAGTCTGTCTGTCTGTCCGTTCGTGCGTCCGTCCGTGCGTCCGTCTACAGAACACTCAAATTACCGCCATCTTGCATACCCTGTGGCACATAGCCGCTTTACACGTCTGTCTACCTGTCTGTCTGTTTGCCAGTCTGTCTGTCCCTCCGTGCGTCCGTCCATGCGTCCATCCAGAGAATACTCAAAATACCGCCATCTCGCATACCCTGTGGCACATAGCCACTTTGCACGTCCGTCTACCTGTCCTTTTGTCTGCCACTCTGTCTGTCCGTCCGTGCGTCCATCCGTGCGTCCAACCAGAGAACACTCAAAGTATGCCATCTCCCATACCCTGTGGCACATATCTGCTTTACACGCCTGTCTACCTGTCCGTCCGTCTGCCAGTCTGTCTGTCTGTTCGTCCATGCATCCGTCCGTGCGTCCATCTGGAGAACACTCTCAGTACCGCCATCTCGTGCGTCGTATACCCTGTGGCACATAGCCACTTTACACGTCTGTCTACCTGTCCGTCTGTCTGCCAGTCTGTCTGTCTGTTCGTCCGTGCGTCCATTCGTGCGTCCATCGAGACAACACTCAAAGTACCAACATCTCGAATACCCTGTAGCACATAGACGTTTTACACGTCTGTCTACCTGTCCGACTCTCTGCCAGTCTGTCTGTCTGTCCGTTCGTGCGTCCGTCCATGCGTCCATCCAGAGAACACTCAAAGTACCGCCATCTCGCATACCCTGTGGCACATAGCCACTTTGCACGTCCGTCTACCTGTCCTTATGTCTGCCACTCTATCTGTGTCCGTCCGTGCGTCCATCCGTGCGTCCAACCAGAGAACACTCAAAGTACGCCATCTCGCGTACCCTGTGGCACATAGCCGCTTCACACGTCCGTCTACCTGTCTGTCTGTCTGCCAGTCTGCCTGCCTGTCCGTCCGTGCGTCCATCCGTGCGTTCCTCTAGAGAACACTCAAAGTATGCCATCTCGCATACCCTGTGGCACATATCCGCTTTGCACGTTCGGCTACCTGTCCGTCTGTCTGCCAGTCTGTCTGTCTGTCCATCCGTGCGTCCGTCCGTGCGTCCCCATAGAGAACACTCAATGTACTGCCATCTCGCATACCCTGTGGCACATAGCCGCTTCACACGTCCGTCTACCTGTCCGTCTGACTGCCAGTCTGTCTGTCTGTCCGTCCGTGCGTCCATCTAGAGAACACTCAAAGAACCACCATCTCGAATACCCTGTGGCACATAGTCGCTTTACACGTCCGTCTACCTGTCAATCTGTCTGCCAGTCTGTCTGTCTGTCCGTCCGTGCGCCCGTCCATGCGTCCATCTAGAGAACACGCAAAGTACCGCCATCTCGCATACCTTGTGGCACATAGCCACTTTACACGTACGTCTACCTGCCCGTCTGTCTGCCAGTCTGTCTGTCTGTCCGTTCGTGCGTCCGTTCGTGCATCAATCTAGAGAACACTCAAAGTACAACCATCTCGCATAACCTGTGGCACATATCCGCTTTACACGTTCACCAACCTGTCCGTCTGTCTGCCAGTCTGTCTGTCTGTCTGTCTGTCCATGCGTCCGTTCGTGCGTCAATCTAGAGAAAACTCCGAGTACCGCCATCTCGCGCGTCGTATACCCTGTGGTACATACCCGCTTTACTCGTCCGTCTACCTGTCCGTCACTCTATCAGTCTGTCTGTCTGTCCGTCCGTGCATCAGTCCGTGCCTCCATCTAGAGAACATTTAAAGTACCGCCATCTCGCATATCCTATACCCTGTGGCAAATACCACTTTACACGTCCGTCTACCTGTCCGTCTGTCTGCCAGTCTAACTGTCGGTTCGTCCATGCATCCGTCCGTGCGTCCATCTGAAGAACACTCAAAGTAACGCCATCTCGCATACCCTGTGGCACATAGCCACTTTACACGTCCGTCTACCTGTCCGTCTGTCTGCCAGTCTGTCTGTCTGTCCGTTCGTGCATCCATCCGTGCGTCCAACCAGAGAACACTCAAAGTATGCCATCTCGCATACTCTGTGGCACATATCCGCTTTACACGTTCGCCAACCTGTCCGTCTGTCTGCCAGTCTGTCTGTCTGTCTGTCCATGCGTCCATCCGTGCGTCAATCTAGAGAACACTCTTAGTACCGCCATCTCGCGCTTCGTATACCCTGTGGTACATACCCGCTTTACTCGTCCGTCTACTTGTCCGTCTCTCTGCCAGTCGGTCTGTCTGTCCGTCCGTGTGTCAGTCCGTGCGTTCATCTAGAGTATATTTAAAGTACCGTCATCTCGCATATCCTATACCCTGTGGCAAATAACCCTTTACGCGTCCGTCTACCTGTCCGTCCGTCTGCTAGCCTGCCTGTCTGTCTGTCCGTGCATCCGTCCGTGCGTCCATTTAGAGAACACTGAGTACCGCCATCTCGCACGTCGTATACCCTGTGGCACATACCCGCTTTACACGTCCGTGTACCTGTCCGTCTGTCTTCCAGTCTGTCTGTCTGTTTGTCCACGCGTCAATCCGTGCATCCATCTAGACAACACTCAAACTGCCGCCATCTCGCATACCCTGTGGCACATAGCCACTTTACACGTCTGTCTACCTGTCCGTCTGTCTGCAAGTCTGTCTGTCTGTTCGTCCATGCCTCTATCCGTGCGTACATCTAGAAAACACTCAAAGTACCCAATTCTCGCATACCCTGTGGCACATAGCCACTTTACTCGTCCGTCTACCTGTCCGTCTGTTTACCAGTCTGTCTGTCGGTCCGTCCATGCGTCCGTCCGTGCGTCCATCTAGAGAACTTTTTAAGTACCGCCATCTCGCATACCCTGTGGCACATAGCCACTTTACACGTCCGTCTACCTGTCCGTCTGTCTGTCTGCCAGTCTGTCTGTCTGTCCGTCCGTGCGTCCGTCCATGCGTCCATCTAGAGAAGACTCAAAGTACCGCCATCTCGCATACGCTGTGGCACATAGCCGCTTCACACGTCCGTCTACCTGTCCGTCTGTTTACCAGTCTGTCTGTCTGTCTGTCCGTCCGTGCGTCCATCTAGAGAACTTTTTAAGTACCGCCATCTCGCATCTCCTATACAATGTGGCAAATACCCCTTTACGCGTCCGTCTACCTGTCCGTCCGTCTGCTAGCCTGTCTGTCTGTTCATCCGTGCGTCCGTCCGTGCGTCCATCTAGAGAACACTCAAAGTACCGCCATCTCGCGTACCCTGTGGCACATAGCCGCTTCACACGTCCGTCTACCTGTCCGTCTGTCTGCTAGTCTGTTGGTCTGTCTGTCCGTCCGTGCGTCCATCCGTGCGTCAGTCTAGAGAACACTCAAAGTACCGCCATCTCGCATACCCTGTGGCACATAGCCGCTTTACAAGTCCGTCTACCTGTCCGTCTGTCTGCCAGTCTGTCTGTCTGTCTGTCTGTCCGTGCGTCCATCCGTGCGTCAATCTTGAGAAGACTCAAAGTACCACCATCTCGCATACCCTGTGGCATATAGCCACTTTACACGTTCGTCTACCTGTCCGGCTGTCTGTCTGCCAGTCTGTCTGTCTGTCCGTCCGTGCGTCCGTCCATGCGTCCATCCAGAGAACACTCAAAGTACCGCCATCTCGCATACGCTGTGGCACATAGCCACTTTGCACGTCCGTCTACCTGTCCTTATGTCTGCCACTCTATCTGTGTCCGTCCGTGCGTCCATCCGTGCGTCCAACCAGAGAACACTCAAAGTATGCCATCTCGCATACCCTGTGGCACATATCCACTTTGCACGTTCGGCTACCTGTCCGTCTGTCTGCCAGTCTGTCTGTCTGTCCATCCGTGCGTTCGTCCGTGCGTCCCCCTAGAGAACACTCAATGTACCGCCATCTCGCATACCCTGTGGCACATAGCCGCTTCACACGTCCGTCTACCTGTCCGTCTGACTGCCAGTCTGTCTGTCTGTCCGTCCGTGCGTCCATCTAGAGAACACTCAAAGAACCGCCATCTCGAATACCCTGTGGCACATAGTCGCTTTACACGTCCGTCTACCTGTCAATCTGTCTGCCAGTCTGTCTGTCTGTCCGTCCGTGCGCCCGTCCGTGCGTCCATCTAGAGAACACGCAAAGTACCGCCATCTCGCATACCCTGTGGCACATAGCCACTTTACACGTCCGTCTACCTGCCCGTCTGTCTGCCAGTCTGTCTGTCTGTCCGTTCGTGCGTCCGTTCGTGCATCAATCTAGAGAACACTCAAAGTACAACCATCTCGCATAACCTGTTGCACATAGCCGCTTTACGCGTCCGTCTACCTGTCCATCTGTCTGCCAGTCGGTCTGTCTGTCTGTCCGTGCGTCAGTCCGTGCGTCCATCTAGAGAACTTTTAAAGTACCGCCATCTCGCATATCCTATACCCTGTGACAAATACCCCTTTACACATCCGTCTACCTGTCCGTCCGTCTGCAAGCCTGCCTGTCTGTCTGTCCGTGCATCCGTCCGTGCGTCCATTTAGAGAACACTGAGTACCGCCATCTCGCGCGTCGTATACCTTGTGGCACATACCCGCTTTACACGTCCGTGTACCTCTCCGTCTGTCTGCCAGTCTGTCTGTCTGTTGGTCACCGCGTCAATCCGTGCGTCCATCTAGACAACACTCAATTTGTCGCCATCTGGCATACTCTGTGGCACATAGCCACTTTACACGTCTGTCTACCTGTCCGTCTGTCTGTCTGTCTGTCGGTTCGTCCATGCGTCCGTCCGTGCGTCCCTCTGGAGAACACTCTGAGTACTGCCATCTCGTGCGTCGTATACCCTGTGGCACATACCCGCTTTACGCGTCCGTCTACCTGTCCGTCTGTCTGCCAGTCTGTCTGTCTGTTCGTCCATGGGCCCATCCGTGCGTCCATCTAGAGAACACTCAAAGTATGCCATCTCGCATACCCTGTAGCACATAGCCACTTTACACGTTTATCTACCTGCCAATCTGTCTGCCAGTCTGTCTGTCTGTCTGTCTGTCTGTCCGTCCGTGCGTCCGTCCGTGCATCCATCTAGAGAACACTCAAAGTACCGCCATCTCGCATACCCTTTGGCACATAGCCACTTCACATGTATGTCTACCTGTCCGTCTGTCTGCGAGCCTGTCTGTCTGTTCGTCCATGTATCCGTCCGTGCGTCCATCTGGAGAACACTCTGAGTACCGCCATCTCGTGCGTCGTATACCCTGTGGTACATACCATCTTTACGCGTCCGTCTACCTCTCCGTTTGTTTGCCAGTCTGTCTGTCTGTTCGCCCATGCCTCTATCCGTGCGTCCATTTAGAAAACACTCAAACTACCACCATCTCGCATACCCTGTGGCACATAGCCGCTTTACTCGTCCTACCTGTCCGTCTTTTTACCAGTCTGTCTGTCTGTCTGTCCATGCGTCAGTCCGTGCGTCCATCTAGAGAACTTTTAAAGTACCGCCATCTCGCATATCCTATACCCTGTGACAAATACCCCTTTACGCGTCCGTCTACCTGTCCGTCCGTCTGCTAGCCTGGCTGTCTGTCTGTCCGTGCATCCGTCCGTGCGTTCATTTAGAGAACACTCAAAGTACCGCCATCTCGCATACCCTGTGGCACATAGCCGCTTTACAAGTCCGTCTACCTGTCCGTCTGTCTGCCAGTCTGTCTGTCTGTCTTTCTATGTGTCCATCCGTGCGTCAATCTAGAGAACACTCAAAGTACCACCATTTAGCATACCATGTGGCACATAGCCACTTTACACGTCCGTCTACCTGTCCGTCTGTCTGTCTGCCAGTCTGTCTGTCTGTCCGTCCGAGCGTCCGTCCAAGCATCCATCCAGAGAACACTCAAGGTACCGCCATCTCGCATACGCTGTGGCACATAGCCACTTTGCACGTCCGTCTACCTGTCCTTCTGTCTGCCACTCTATCTGTCTGTCCGTCCGTGCGTCCATCCGTGCGTCCAACCAGAGAACACTCAAAGTATGCCATCTCGCATACCCTGTGGCACATATCCGCTTTACACGTTCGCCAACCTGTCCGTCTGTCTGCCAGTCTGTCTGTCTGTCTGTCCATGCGTCCATCCGTGCGTCAATCTAGAGAACACTCTTAGTACCGCCATCTCGCGCTTCGTATACCCTGTGGTACATACCCGCTTTACTCGTCCGTCTACCTGTCCGTCTCTCTGCCAGTCTGTCTGTCTGTCCGTCCGTGCATCAGTCCGTGCCTCCATCTAGAGAAAATTTAAAGTACCGCCATCTCGCATATCCTATACCCTGTGGCAAATACCACTTTACACGTCCGTCTACCTGTCCGTCTGTCTGCCAGTCTAACTGTCGGTTCGTCCATGCATCCGTCCGTGCGTCCATCTGAAGAACACTCAAAGTAACGCCATCTCGCATACCCTGTGGCACATAGCCGCTTTACACGTCCGTCTACCTGTCCGTCTGTCTGCCAGTCTGTCTGTCTGTCCGTTCGTGCATCCATCCGTGCGTCCAACCAGAGAACACTCAAAGTATGCCATCTCGCATACTCTGTGGCACATATCCGCTTTACACGTTCGCCAACCTGTCCGTCTGTCTGCCAGTCTGTCTGTCTGTCTGTCTGTCCATGCGTCCATCCGTGCGTCAATCTAGAGAACACTCTTAGTACCGCCATCTCGCGCTTCGTATACCCTGTGGTACATACCCGCTTTACTCGTCCGTCTACCTGTCCGTCTCTCTGCCAGTCGGTCTGTCTGTCCGTCCGTGCGTCAGTCCGTGCGTTCATCTAGAGAATATTTAAAGTACCACCATCTCGCATATCCTATACCCTGTGGCAAATACCCCTTTACGCGTCCGTCTACCTGTCCGTCCGTCTGCTAGCCTGCCTGTCTGTCTGTCCGTGCATCCGTCCGTGCGTCCATTTAGAGAACACTGAGTACCGCCATCTCGCACGTCGTATACCCTGTAGCACATACCCGCTTTACACGTCCGTGTACCTGTCCGTCTGTCTTCCAGTCTGTCTGTCTGTTTGTCCACGCGTCAATCCGTGCATCCATCTAGACAACACTCAAACTGCCGCCATCTCGCATACCCTGTGGCACATAGCCACTTTACACGTCTGTCTACCTGTCCGTCTGTCTGCAAGTCTGTCAGTCTGTTCGTCCATGCCTCTATCCGTGCGTACATCTAGAAAACACTCAAAGTACCCAAATCTCGCATACCCTGTGGCACATAGCCACTTTACTCGTCCGTCTACCTGTCCGTCTGTTTACCAGTCTGTCTGTCTGTCCTTCCATGCGTCCGTCCGTGCGTCCATCTAGAGAACTTTTTAAGTACCGCCATCTCGCATACCCTGTGGCACATAGCCGCTTTACGCGTCCGTCTACCTGTCCATCTGTCTGCCAGTCGGTCTGTCTGTCTGTCCGTGCGTCAGTCCGTGCGTCCATCTAGAGAACTTTTAAAGTACCGCCATCTCGCATACCCTGTGGCACATAGCCGCTTCACACGTCCGTCTACCTGTCCATCTGTCTGCCAGTCTGTCTGTAAGTCTGTCCAAGCATCCGTTCGTGCGTCAATCTAGAGAAAACTCTGAGTACCGCCATCTCGCGCGTCGTATACCCTGTGGCACATACCCGCTTTACGCGTCCCTCTACCTGTCCGTCTGTCTACCAGTCTGTCTGTTCTTCCATGCGTCCATCGGTGCGTCCGTCTAGAGAACACTCAAAGTACCGCCATCTCGCATACCCTGTGGCACATAACCGCTTTACACGTCCGTCTACCTGTCCGTCTGTCTGCCAGTCTGTCTGTCTGTTTTTCCACGCGTCAATCCGTGCGTCCATCTAGACAACACTCAAACTGCCGCCATCTCGTGCGTCGTATACCCTGTGGCACATAGCCACTTTACTCGTCCGTCTACCTGTCGGTCTGTTTACCAGTCTGTCTGTCTGTCCATCCGTGCGTCCGTCCGTGCGTCCATCTAGAGAACTTTTTAAGTACCGCCATCTCGCATACCCTGTGGCACATAGCCACTTTACACGTCCGTCTACCTGTCCGTCTGGCTGTCTGCCAGTCTGTCTGTCTGTCCTTCCGTGCGTCCGTCCATGCGTCCATCCAGAGAAGACTCAAAGTACCGCCATCTCGCATATGCTGTGGCACATAGCCACTTCGCGCGTCCGTCTACCTGTCCTTCTGTCTGCCACTCTGTCTGTCCGTCCGTGCATCCATCCGTGCGTCTAACCACAGAACACTCAAAGTATGCCATCTCGCGTACCCTGTGGCACATATCCGCTTTACACGTTCGCCTACCTGTCCGTCTGTCTGGCAGTCTGCCTGTCTGTCTGTCCATGCGTCCGTTCGTGTGTCAATCTAGAGAAAACTTCGAGTACCGCAATCTCACGTACCCTGTGGCACATAGCCGCTTCACACGTCCGTCTACCTGTCCGTCTGTTTACCAGTCTGTCTGTCTGTCCGTCCGTGCGTCCATCTAGAGAACTTTTTAAGTACCGCCATCTCGCATCTCCTATACAATGTGGCAAATACCCCTTTACGCGTCCGTCTACCTGTCCGTCCGTCTGCTAGCCTGTCTGTCTGTTCATCCGTGCGTCCGTCCGTGCGTTCTTCTAGAGAACACTCAAAGTACCGCCATCTCGCGTACCCTGTGGCACATAGCCGCTTCACACGTTCGTCTACCTGTCCGTCTGTCTGCCAGTCTGTCGGTCTGTCTGTCCGTCCGTGCGTATATCCGTGCGTCCGTCTAGAGAACACTCAAAGTACCGCCATCTCGCATACCCTGTGGCACATAGCCGCTTTACAAGTCCGTCTACTTGTCCGTCTGTCTGCCAGTCTGTCTGTCTGTCTGTCCGTGCGTCAGTCCGTGCGTCCATCTAGAGAACTTTTAAAGTACCGCCATCTCACATATCCTATACCCTGTGACAAATACCCCTTTACGCGTCCTACCTGTCCGTCTGTTGACCAGTCTGTCTGTCTGTCTGTCCGTGCGTCAGTCCGTGCGTCCATCTAGAGAACTTTTAAAGTACCGCCATCTCGCATATCCTATACCCTGTGACAAATACCCCTTTACGCGTCCGTCTACCTGTCCGTCCGTCTGCTAGCCTGGCTGTCTGTCTGTCCGTGCATCCGTCCGTGCGTCCATTTAGAGAACACACAAAGTACCGCCATCTCGCGTACCCTGTGGCACATAGCCGCTTTACACGTCTGTCTACCTGTCCGTCTGCCTGCCAGTCTGTCTGTCTGTCTGTTCGTGCGTCCGTCCGTGCGTCCGTCTAGAGAACACTCAAAGTACCGCCATCTCGCATACCCTGTGGCACATAGCCGCTGTACAAGTCCGTCTACTTGTCCTTCTGTCTGCCAGTCTGTCTGTCTGTCTGTCCATGCGTCCATCCGTGCGTCCAATCAGAGAACACTCAAAGTATGCCATCTCGCATACCTTGTGGCACATATCCGCTTTACACGTTCGCCAACCTGTCCGTCTGTCTGCCAGTCTGTCTGTCTGTCCATGCGTCCGTTCGTGCGTCAATCTAGAGAAAACTCCGAGTACCGCCATCTCGCGCGTCGTATACCCTGTGGCACATACCCGCTTAACGCGTCCCTCTACCTGTCCGTCTGTCTACCAGTCTGTCTGTTCTTCCATGCGTCCATCGGTGCGTCCGTCTAGAGAACACTCAAAGTACCGCCATCTCGCATACCCTGTGGCACATAGCCGCTTTACAAGTTCGTCTACCTGTCCGTCTGTCTGCCAGTCTGTCTGTCTGTCTGTCCATGCGTCCATCCGTGCGTCAATCTAGAGAACACTCTTAGTACCGCCATCTCGCGCTTCGTATACCCTGTGGTACATACCCGCTTTACTCGTCCGTCTACCTGTCCGTCTCTCTGCCAGTCTGTCTGTCTGTCCATCCGTGCATCAGTCCGTGCCTCCATCTAGAGAACATTTAAAGTACCGCCATCTCGCATATCCTATACCCTGTGGCAAATACCACTTTACACGTCCGTCTACCTGTCCGTCTGTCTGCCAGTCTAACTGTCGGTTCGTCCATGCATCCGTCCGTGCGTCCATCTGAAGAACACTCAAAGTAACGCCATCTCGCATACCCTGTAGCACATAGCCGCTTTACACGTCCGTCTACCTGTCCGTCTGTATGCCAGTCTGTCTGTCTCTCCTTCCATGAGTCCATTCGTGCGTCCATCTAGAGTACACTCTGAGTACTGCCATCTCGTGCGTCGTATACCCTGTGGCACATACCCGCTTTACGCGTCGTCTACCTGTCCGTTTGTCTCCCAGACTGTCTGGCTGTTCGTCCATGTGTCCATCTGTGCGTCCATCTAGAAAACAGTCAAAGTACCGCCATCTCGAATACCCTGTGGCACATAGCCGCTTTACACGTCCGTCTACCTGTCCGTCTGTCTGCCAGTCTGTCTGTCTGTCCGTCCGTGCGTCCATCCGTGCGTCTGTCCATGCGTCCATCTAGAGAACACGCAAAATACCGCCATCTTGCACACCCTGTGGCACATAGCCGCTTTACACGTCTGTCTACCTGTCCGTTTGTCTGCCAGTCTGTCTGTCTGTCCGTCCGTGCGTCCATCCGTGCGTCCTTCTAGAGAACACGCAAAGTACCGCCATCTCGCATACCCTGTGGCACATAGCCACTTTACACGTCCGTCTACCTGCCCGTCTGTCTGCCAGTCTGTCTGTCTGTCCGTTCATGCGTCCGTTCGTGCATCAATCTAGAGAACACTCAAAGTACCACCATCTCGCATAACCTGTGGCACATAGCCGCTTTACGCGTCCGTCTACCTGTCCATCTGTCTGCCAGTCTGTCTGTCTGTCCATGCGTCCGTTCGTGCGTAAATCTAGAGAAAACTATGAGTACCGCCATCTCGCGCGTCGTATACCCTGTGGCACATACCCGCTTAACGCGTCCCTCTACCTGTCCGTCTGTCTACCAGTCTGTCTGTTCTTCCATGCGTCCATCGGTGCATCCATCTAGAGAACACTCAAAGTACCGCCATCTCGCATTCCCTGTGGCACATAGCCGCTTTACACGTCCGTCTACCTGTCCGTCTGTCTACCAGTCTGTGCGTCTGTGCGTCCATGCATCCGTTCGTGCGTCAATCTAGAGAACACTCTTAGTACCGCCATTTCGCGCTTCATATACCCTGTGGCACATACCCGCTTTACTCGTCCGTCTACCTGTCCGTCTCTCTACCAGTCTGTCTGGCTGTCCGTCAGTGCGTCAGTCCGTGCGTCCATCTAGAGAACATTTAAAGTACCGCCATCTCTCATATCCTATGCCCTGTTGCAAATACCCCTTTACGCATCCGTCTACCTGTCCGTCCATCTGCTAGCCTGCCTGTCTGTCTGGCCGTGCATCCGTCCGTGCGTCCATTTAAAGAACACTGAGTACCGCCATCTCGCGCGTCGTATACCTTGTGGCACATACCCGCTTTACACGTCCGTGTACCTGTCCGTCTGTCTGCCAGTCTGTCGGTCTGTTTGTCCACGCGTCAATTCGTGCGTCCATCTAGACAACACTCAAACTGCCGCCATCTCGCATACCCTGTGGCACATAGCCACTTTATTTGTCTGTCTGCCAGTCTGTCTGTCTGTCCATCCGTGCGTCCGTCTCTGCGTCCATCTAGAGAACACGCAAAGTACCGCCATCTCGCAAACCCTGTGGCACATAGCCGCTTTACACGTCCGTCTACCTGCCCGTCTTCCTGCCAGTCTGTCTGTCTGTCCGTTCGTGCGTCCGTTCGTGCATCAATCTAGAGAACACTCAAAGTACCACCATCTCGCATACCCTGTGGCACATAGCCACTTTACGCGTCTGTCTACCTGTCCATCTGTCTGCCAGTCTGTCTGTCTGTCTGTCTGTCCAAGCATCCGTTCGTGCGTCAATCTAGAGAAAACTCTGAGTACCGCCATCTCGCGCGTCGTATACCCTGTGGCACATACCCGCTTAACGCGTCCCTCTACCTGTCCGTCTGTCTACCAGTCTGTCTGTTCTTCCATGCGTCCATCGGTGCGTCCATCTAGAAAACACTCAAAGTACCGCCATCTCGCATACCCTGTGGCACATAGCCGCTTTAGACGTCCGTCTACCTGTCCGTCTGTCTGCCAGTCTGTCTGTCTGTTTTTACACGCGTCAATCCGTGCGTCCATCTAGACAACACTCAAACTGCCGCCATCTCGCATACCCTGTGGCACATAGCCACTTTACACGTCTGTCTACCTGTCCGTCTGTCTGCCAGTCTGTCTGTCGGTTCGTCCATGCATCCGTCCGTGTGTCCATCTGGAGAACACTCAAAGTACTGCCATCTCGCATACCCTGTGGCACATAGCCGCTTTACACGTCTGTCTACCTGTCCGTCTGTCTGCCAGTCTGTCTGTCTCTCCGTCCATGCGTCCATTCGTGCGTCAATCTAGAGAACACTCAGAGTACCGCCATCTCGTGCGTTGTATACCCTGTGGTACATACCCGCTTTACTCGTCCGTCTACCTGTCCGTCTGTCTGCCAGTCTGTCTGTCTGTTCCTCCATGCGTCCGTCTGTGCGTCCATCTAGAGAACACTCTGACTACTGCCATCTCGTGCGTCGTATACCCTGTTTCACATACCCGCTTTACGCGTCCGTCTACCTGTCCGTCTGTCTGCCAGTCTGTTCGCCCATGCGTCCATCCATGTGTCCATCTAGAGAACACTCAAAGTACCGCCATCTCGCATACCCTGTAGCACATAGCCACTTTACACGTCCATCTACCTGCCAATCTGTCTGCCAGTCTGTCTGTCTGTCCGTCCGTGCGTCCATCCATGCATCCGTCAGTGCGTCCATCTGGAGAACACTCTGAGTACCGCCATCTCGTGTGTCGTATACCCTGTGGCACATACCATCATTACGCGTCCGTCTACCTCTCTGTTTGTTTGCCAGTCTGTCTGTCTGATCGTCCATGCCTCTATCCGTGCGTCCATCTAGAAAACACTCAAAGTACCACCATCTCGCATACCCTGTGGCACATAGCCACTTTACTCGTCCGTCTACCTGTCCGTCTGTTTACCAGTCTGTCTGTCTGTCCGTCCGTGCGTCCGTCCGTGCGTCCATCAAGAGAACTTTTTAAGTACCGCCATCTCGCATACCCTGTGGCACATAGCCACTTTACACGTCCGTCTACCTGTCCGTCTGTCTGTCTGCCAGTCTGTCTGTCTGTCCGTCCATGCGTCTGTCCATGCGTCCATCCAGAGAAGACTCAAAGTACCGCCATCTCGCATACGCTGTGGCACATAGCCACTTCGCGCGTCCGTCTACCTGTCCTTCTGTCTGCCACTCTGTCTGTCCGTCCGTGCATCCATCCGTGCGTCTAACCAGAGAACACTCAAAGTATGCCATCTCGCATACCCTGTGGCACATATCCGCTTTATACGTTCGCCTACCTGTCCGTCTGTCTGCCAGTCTGTCTGTCTGTCTGTCCATGCGTCCGTTCGTGCGTCAATCTAGAGAAAACTTCGAGTACCGCAATATCGCGTACCCTGTGGCACATAGCCGCTTCACACGTCCGTCTACCTGTCCGTCTGTTTACCAGTCTGTCTGTCTGTCCGTCCGTGCGTCCATCTAGAGGACTTTTTAAGTACCGCCATCTCGCATCTCCTATACAATGTGGCAAATACCCCTTTACGCGTCCGTCTACCTGTCCGTCCGTCTGCTAGCCTGTCTGTCTGTTCATCCGTGCGTCCGTCCGTGCGTCCATCTAGAGAACACTCAAAGTACCGCCTTCTCGCGTACCCTGTGGCACAAAGCCGCTTCACACGTCCGTCTACCTGTCCGTTTGTCTGCAGGTCTGTCGGTCTGTCTCTCCATCCGTGCGTCCATCCGTGCGTCCGTCTAGAGAACACTCATAGTACCGCCATCTCGCATACCCTGTGGCACATAGCCGCTTTACAAGTCCGTCTACCTGTCCGGCTGTCTGTCTGTCCGTCCGTGCGTCCGTCCAAGCGTCCATCCAGAGAAAACTCAAAGTACCGCCATCTCGCATACGCTGTGGCACATAGCCACTTTGCACGTCCGTCTACCTCTCCTTCTGTCTGCCCTCTATCTGTGTCCGTCTGTGGGTCCATCCGTGCGTCCAACCAGAGAACACCCAAAGTATGCCATCTCGAATACCCTGTGGCACATAGCCGCTTTACACGTCCGTCTACCTGTCAATCTGTCTGCCAGTCTGTGTGTCTGTCCCTCCGTGCGCCCGTCCGTGCGTCCACCTAGAGAACACGCAAAGTACCGCCATCTCGCATACCCTGTGGCACATAGCCGCTTTACACGTCCGTCTACCTGCCCGTCTGTCTGCCAGTCTGTCTGTCTGTCCGTTCGTGCGTTCGTTCGTGCATCAATCTAGAGAACACTCAAAGTACAACCATCTCGCATAACCTGTGGCACATAGCCGCTTTACGCGTCCGTCTACCTGTCCATCTGTCTGCCAGTCTGTCTGTCTGTCTGTCTGTCCGTGCGTCAGTCAGTGCGTCCATCTAGAGAACTTTTAAAGTACCGCCATCTCGCATATCCTATACCCTGTGGCAAATACCCCTTTACGCATCCGTCTACCTGTACGTCCGTCTGCTAGCCTGCCTGTCTGTCTGTCCGTGCATCCATACGTGCGTCCATTTAGAGAACAATGAGTACCGCCATCTCACGCGTCGTATACTTTGTGGCACATACCCGCTTTACACGTCCGTGTACCTGTCCGTCTGTCTGCCAGTCTGTCTGTCTGTTTGTCAACGCGTCAATCCGTGCGTCCATCTAGACAACACTCAAACTGTCGCCATCTCGCATACCCTGTGGCAAAGAGCCACTTTACACGTCTGTCTACCTGTCCGTCTGTCTGTCAGTCTGTCTGTCGGTTCGTCCATGCATCCGTCCGTGCGTCCATCTGGAGAACACTCTGAGTACTGCCATCTCGTGCGTCGTATACCCTGTGGCACATACCCGCTTTACGCGTCCGTCTACCTGTCCGTCTGTCTGCCAGTCTGTCTGTCTGTTCGTCCATGCGCCCATCCGTGCGTCCATCTAGAGAACACTCAAAGTACCGCCATCTCGCATACCCTGTAGCACATAGCCACTTTACACGTCCATCTTCCTGCCAATCTGTCTGCCAGTCTGTCTGTCTGTCCGTCCGTGCGTCCGTCCGTGCGTCCATCTAGAAAACACTCAAAGTACCACCATCTCGCATACCCTGTGGCACATAGCTGCTTTACTCGTCCTATCTGTCCGTCTGTGTACCAGTCTGTCTGTCTGTCCGTCCGTGCGTCCGTCCGTCCGTCCATCTAGAGAACGTTTTATGTACCGCCATCTCGCATCTCCTATACCCTGTGGCAAATACCCCTTTACGCGTCCGTCTACCTGTCCGTCCAACTGCTAGCTTGTCTGTCTGTCCATCCGTGCGTCCGTCCGTGCATCAATCTAGAGAACACACAAAGTACCGTCATCTCGCGTACCCTGTGGCACATAGCTGCTTTACACGTCTGTCTACCTGTCCGTCTGCCTGCCAGTCTGTATGTCTGTCCGTTCGTGCGTCCGTCCGTGCATCCGTCTAGAGAACACTCAAAGTACCGCCATCTCGCATACCCTGTGGCACATAGCCGCTTTACAAGTCCGTCTACCTGTCCGTCTGTCTGCCAGTCTGTCTGTCTGTCTGTCTGTCTGTCTGTCTGCCTGTCTGTCTGTCCATGCGTCCATCCGTACGTCAATCTAGAGAACACTCAAAGTACCACCATCTCGCATACCCTGTGGCAAATAGCCACTTTACACGTCCGTCTACCTGTCAGTCTGTCTGTCTGCCAGTCTGTCTGTCTGTCCGTCCGAGCGTCCGTCCATGCGTCCATCCAGAAAACACTCAAAGTACCACCATCTCGCATACGCTGTGGCACATATCCGCTTTACACGTTCGCCAACCTGTCCGTCTGTCTGCCAGTCTGTCTGTCTGTCTGTCCATGCGTCCGTTCGTGCGTCAATCCAGAGAAAACTCCGAGTACCGCCATCTCGTTCGTCGTATACCCTGTGGCACATACCCGCTTAACGCGTCCCTCTACCTGTCCGTCTGTCTACCTGTCTGTCTGTTCTTCCATGCGTCCATCGGTGCGTCCATTAGAGAACACTCAAAATACCGCCATCTCGCATACCCAGTGGCACATAGCCGCTTTACACGTCCGTCTACCTGTCCGTCTGTTTGCCAGTCTGTCTGTCTGTGCGTCCATGCATTCGTTCGTGCGTCAATCTAGAGAACACTGAGTACCGCCATTTCGCGCGTCGTATACCTTGTGGCACATACCCGCTTTACACGTCCGTGTACCTGTCCGTCTGTCTGCCAGTCTGTCTGTCTGTTTGTCCACGTGTCAATCCGTGCGTCCATCTAGACAACACTCAAACTGCCGCCATCTCGCATACCCTGTGGCACATAGCCACTTTACACGTCTGTCTACCTGTCCGTCTGTCTGCCAGTCTAACTGTCGGTTCGTCCATGCATCCGTCCGTGCGTCCATCTGGAGAACACTCAAAGTAACGCCATCTCGCATACCCTGTGGCACATAGCCGCTTTACACGTCCGTCTACCTGTCCGTCTGTCTGCCAGTCTGTCTGTCTCTCCGTCCATGCATCCATTTGTGCGTCCATCTAGAGTACACTCTGAGTACTGCCATCTCGTGCGTCGTATACCCTGTGGCACATACCCGCTTTACGCGTCGTCTACCTGTCCGTTTGTCTCCCAGTCTGTCTGTCTGTTCATCCATGTGTCCATCTGTTCGTCCATCTAGAAAACAATCAAAGTACCGCCATCTCGAGTACCCTGTGGCACATAGCCGCTTTACACGTCCGTCTACCTGTCCGTCTGTCTGCCAGTCTGTCTGTCTGTCCGTCCGTGCGTCCGTCCGTGCGTCCATCTAGAGAACACGCAAAGTACCGCCATCTTGCACACCTTGTGGCACATAGCCGCTTTACACGTCTGTCTACCTGTCCGTCTGTCTGCCAGTCTGTCTGTCTGTCCGTCCGTGTGTCCGTCCGTGCGTGCATCTAGAGAACACGCAAAGTACCGCCATCTCGCATACCCTGTGGCACATAGCCGCTTTACACGTCCGTCTACCTGCCCGTCTGTCTGCCAGTCTGTCTGTCTGTCCGTTCGTGCGTCGGTTCGTACATCAATCTAGAGAACACTCAAAGTACCGCCATCTCGCGTGTCGTATACCCTGTGCCACATACCCGCTTAACGCGTCCCTCTACCTGTCCGTCTGTCTACCAGTCTGTCTCTTCTTCCATGCGTCCATCGGTGCGTCCATCTAGAGAACACTCAAAGTACCGCCATCTCGCATACCCTGTGGCACCTAGCCGCTTTACACGTCCGTGTACCTGTCCGTCTGTCTGCCAGTCTGTCTGTCTGTTTGTCCACGCGTCAATCCGTGCATCCATCTAGACAACACTCAAACTGCCGCCATCTCGCATACCCTGTGGCACATAGCCACTTTACTCGTCTGTCTATCTGTCCGTCTGTCTGTCAGTCTTCTGTCTGTCTGTGCGTCCATGCATCCGTTCGTGCGTCGACCTAGAGAACACTCAGAGTACCGCCATCTCGTGCGTCGTATACCCTGTGGTACATACACGCTTTACTCGTCCGTCTACCTGTCCGTCTGTCTGCCAGTCTGTCTGTCTGTTCGTTCATGCGTCCATCCGTGCGTCCATCTAGAGAACACTCAAAGTACCACCATCTCGCATAACCTGTGGCACATAGCCGCTTTACGCGTCCGTCTACCTGTCCATCTGTCTACCAGTCTGTCTGTCTGTCTGTCTGTCTGTCCATGCATCCGTTCGTACGTCAATCTAGAGAAAACTCTGAGTACCGCCATCTCGCGCGTCGTATACCCTGTGGCACATACCCGCTTAACGCGTCGCTCTACCTGTCCGTCTGTCTACCAGTCTGTCTGTTCTTCCATGCGTCCATCGGTGCGTCCTTCTAGAGAACACTGAAAGTACCGCCATCTTGCATACCCTGTGGCACATAGCCGCTTTACACGTCCGTCTACCTGTCCGTCTGTCTGCCAGTCTCTGTCTGTGCGTCAATGCATCCGTTCGTGCGTCAATCTAGAGAACACTCTTAGTACCGCCATTTCGCGCTTCATATACCCTGTGGCGCATACCCGCTTTACTCGTCAATCTACCTGTCCGTCTGTCTGCCAGTCTGTCTGTCTGTCCGTCCGTGCGTCTATCCGTGCGTCCATCTAGAGAACACTCAAATTACCGCCATCTTGCATACCCTGTGGCACATAGCCGCTTTACACGTCCGTCTACCTGCCCGTCTGTCTGCCAGTCTGTCTGTCTGTCCGTACGTGCGTCCGTTCGTGCATCAATCTACAGAACACTCAAAATACCACCATCTCACATAACCTGTGGCACATAGCCGCTTTACGCGTCCGTCTACCCCTACATCTGTCTGCAAGTCTGTCTGTCTGTCTGTCCGTGCGTCCGTTCGTGCGTAAATCTAGAGAAAAGTCTGAGTACCGTCATCTCGCGCGTCGTATACCCTGTGGCGCATACCCGCTTAACGCGTCCCTCTACCTGTCCGTCTCTCTACCAGTCTGTCTGTTCTTCCATGCGTCCATCAGTGCGTCCATCTAGAGAATACTGAAAGTACCGCCATCTCGCATACCCTGTGGCACATAGTCGCTTTACACGTCCGTCTACCTGTCCGTCTGTCTGCCAGTCTGTGTGTCTGTGCGTCCATGCATCCCTTCGTGCGTCAATCTAGAGAACACTCTTAGTACCGCCATTTCGCGCTTCTTATACCCTGTGGCACATACCCGCTTTACTCGTCCGTCTACCTGTCCGTCTCTCTGCCAGTCTGTCTGTCTGTCCATCCGTGCGTCAGTCCGTGCGACCATCTAGAGAACTTTTAAAGTACCGCCATCTCGCATATCCTATACCCTGTGGCAAATACCCCTTTACGCATCCGTCTACCTGTCCGTCCATCTGCTAGCCTGCCTGTCTGTCGGTCCGTGCATCCGTCCGTGCGTCCATTTAGAGAACACTGAGTACCGCCATCTCGCACGTCTTATACCTTGTGGCACATACCCGCTTTACACGTCCGTGTACCTGTCCGTATGTCTGCCAGTCTGTCTGTCTGTTTGTCCACGCGTCAATCCGTGCGTCCATCTAGACAACACTCAAACTGCCGCCATCTCGCATACCCTGTGGCACATAGCCACTTTACACGTCTGTCTACCTGTCCGTCTGTCTGCCAGTCTAACTGTCGGTTCGTCCATGCATCTGTCCGTGCGTCCATCTGGAGAACACTCAAAGTAACGCCATCTCGCATACCCTGTGGCACATAGCCGCTTTACACGTCCGTCTACCTGTCCGTCTGTCTGCCAGTCTGTCTGTCTCTCCGTCCATGCGTCCATTCGTGCGTCCATCTAGAGTACACTCTGAGTACTGCCATCGCGTGCGTCGTATACCCTGTGGCACATACCCGCTTTACGCGTCGTCTACCTGTCCGTTTGTCTCCCAGTCTGTCTGTCTGTTCGTCTATGCGTCCATCCGTGCGTCCATCTAGAAAACAGTCAAAGTACCGCCATCTCGAATACCCTGTGGCACATAGCCGCTTTACACGTCCGTCTACCAGCCCGTCTGTCTGCAGTCTGTCTGTCTGTCCGTCCGTGCGCCCGTCCGTGCGTTCGTCCATGCGTTCATCTAGAGAACAGGCAAAGTACCGCCATCTCGCATACCCTGTGGCCCATAGCCGCTTTACACGTCCGTCTACCTGCCCGTCTGTCTGCCAGTCTGTCTGTCTGTCCGTTCGTGCGTCAATCTAGAGAAAACTCTGAGTACCGCCATCTCGCGCGTCGTATACCCTGTGGCACATACCCGTTTAACGCGTCCCTCTACCTGTCCGTCTGTCTACCAGTCTGTCTGTTCTTCCATGTGGCCATCGGTGCGTCCATCTTAGAACACTGAAAGTACCGCAATCTCGCATACCCTGTGGCACATAGCCGCTTTACACGTCCGTCTCCTGTCCGTCTGTCTGCCAGTCTGTCTGTCTGTGCATCCATGCATCCGTTCGTGCGTCAATCTAGAGAACACTCTTAGTACCGCCATTTCGCGCTTCATATACCCTGTGGCACATACCTGCTTTACTCGTCCGTCTACCTGTCCGTCTCTCGGCCAGTCTGTCTGTCTGTCCGTCCGTGCGTCGGTCCGTGCGTCCATCTAGAGAACTTTTAAGGTACCGCCATCTCGCATATCCTATACCCTGCCGCAAATACCCCTTTACGCATCCGTCTACCTGTCCGTCCGTCTGCTAGCCTGCCTATCTGTCTGTTCGTGCATCCGTCCATGCGTCCATTTAGAGAACACTGAGTACCGCCATCTCGCGCGTCGTATACCTTGTGGCACATACCCGCTTTACACGTCCGTGTACCTGTCCGTCTGTCTGCCAGTCTGTCTGTCTGTCTGTTTGTCCACGCGTCAATCCGTGCGTCTATCTAGACAACACTCAAACTGCCACCATCTCGCGTACCCTGTGGCACATAGCCACTTTACACATCTGTCTACCTGCCAGTCTGTCTGTCTGTCAATCCGTGCGTCCGTTCGTGCGTCCGTCCGTGCATCCATCTAGAGAACACTCAAAGTACCGCCATCTGGCATACCCTTTGGCACATAGCCACTTTACATGTATGTCTACCTGTCCGTCTGTCTGCCAGCCTGTCTGTCTGTTCGTCCATGCATCCGTCCGTGCGTCCATCTGGAGAACACTCTGAGTACCGCCATCTCGTGCGTCGTATACCCTGTGGTACATACCATCTTTACGCGTCCGTCTGCCTCTCCGTTTCTTTGCCAGTCTGTCTGTCTGTTCGTCCATGCCTCTATCCGTGCGTCCATCTAGAAAACACTCAAAGTACCACCATCTCGCATACCCTGTGGCACATAGCCGCTTTACTCGTCTGTCTACCTGTCCGTCTGTTTACCAGTCTGTCTGTCTGTCCGTCCGTGCATCCGTCCGTGCGTCCATCTAGAGAACTTTTTAAGTACCGCCATCTCGCATCTCCTATACCCTGTGGCAAATACCCCTTTACGCGTCCGTCTACCTGTCTGTCCGTCTGCTAGCTTGTCTGTCTGTCCCTCCGTGTGTCCGTCCGTGCGTCCATCTAGAGAACACTCAAAGTACCGCCATCTCGCGTACCCTGTGGCAAATACCCCTTTACACGTCCGTCTACCTGCCCATCTGTCTGGCAGTCTGTCTGTCTGTCTGTTCGTGCGTCCGTCCGTGCGTCCGTCTAGAGAACACTCGAAGTACCGCCATCTCGCATACCCTGTGGCACATAGCCGCTTTACAAGTCCGTCTACCTGTCCGTCTGTCTGCAAGTCTGTCTGTCCGTCCGTGCGTCCATCCGTGCGTCCAACCAGAGAACACTCAAAGTACCACCATCTCGCATACCTTGTGGCACATAGCCGCTTTACAAGTCCGTCTACCTGTGCGTCTGTCTGCCAGTCTGTCTGTCTGTCTGTCCATGCGTCCATTCGTGCGTCAATCTAGAGAAAACTCCGAGTACCGCCATCTCGCGCGGCGTATACCCTGTGGCACATACCCGCTTAACGCGTCCCTCTACCTGTCCGTCTGTCTACCAGTCTGTCTGTTCTTCCATGCGTCCATCGGTGCGTCCATCTAGAGAACACTCAAAATACTGCAAACTCGCATACCCAGTGGCACATAGCCGCTTTACACGTCCGCGTACCTGTCCGTCTGTCTGCCAGTCTGTCTGTCTGTGCGTCCATGCATCCGTTCGTGCGTCAATCTAGAGAACACTCTTAGTACCGCCATCTCGCGCTTCGTATACCCTGTGGTACATACCCGCTTTACTCGTCCGTCTACCTGTCCGTCTCTCTGTCAGTCTGTCTGTCTGTCCGTCCGTGCGTCCGTCCGTGCGTCCTTCTAGAGAACCTTTAAAGTACCGCCATCTCGCATATCCTATACCCTGTGGCAAATACCCCTTTACACGTCCGTCTACCTGTCCGTCCATCTGCTAGCCTGCCTGTCTGTCTGTCCGTGCATCCGTCCGTGCGTACATTTAGAGAACACTGAGTAACGCCATTTCGCGCGTCGTATACCTTGTGGCACATATCCGCTTTACACGTCCGTGTACCTGTGCGTCTGTCTGCCAGTCTGTCTGTCTGTTTGTCCACGCGTCAATCCGTGCGTCCATCTAGACAACACTCAAACTGCCGCCATCTTGCATACCCTGTGGCACATAGCCACTTTACACGTCTGTCTACCTGTCCGTCTGTCTGCCAGTCTAACTGTCGGTTCGTCCATGCATCCTTCCGTGCGTCCATCTGGAGAACACTCAAAGTAACGCCATCTCGCATACCCTGTGGCACATAGCCGCTTTACACGGCCGTCTACCTGTCCGTCTGTCTGCCAGTCTGTCTGTCTCTCCGTCCATGCGTCCATTCGTGCGTCAATCTAGAGAACACTCTGAGTACTGCCATCTCGTGCGTCGTATACATTGTGGCACATACCCGCTTTACGCGTCCGTCTACCTGTCCGTCTGTCTGCCAGTCTGTCTGTCTGTAAGTCCATGCGTCCAACCGTGCGTCCATCTAGAGAACACTCAAAGTACCGCCATCTCGCATACCCTGTAGCACATAGCCACTTTACATGTATGTCTACCTGCCCGTCTGTCTGCCAGCCTGTCTGTCTGTTCGTCCATGCATCCGTCCGTGCGTCCATCTGGAGAACACTCTGAGTACCGCCATCTCGCGTACCCTGTGGCACATAGCCACTTCACACGTCCGTCTACCTGTCCATTTGTCTGCCAGTCTGTCTGTCTGTCCGTTCATGCGTCTATCCGTGCGTCCATCTAGAGAACACTCGAAGTACCGCCATCTCGCATACCCTGTGGCATATAGCCGCTTTACAAGTCCGTCTACCTGTCCGTCTGTCTGCCAGTCTGTCTGTCTGTCTTTCTGTCCATGCGTCCGTTCGTGTGTCAATCTAGAGAAAACTCCGAGTACCGCCGTCTCGCGCATCGTATACCCTGTGGCACATACCCGCTTAACGCGTCCCTCTACCTGTCCGTCTGTCTACCAGTCTGTCTGTTCTTCCATGCGTCCATCGGTGCATCCATCTAGAGAACACTCAAAGTACCGCCATCTCGCATACCCAGTGGCACATAGCCGTTTTACACGTCCGTCTACCTGTCCGTCTGTCTGCCAGTCTGTCTGTCTGTGCGTCCATGCATCCGTTCGTGCGTCAACCGAGAGAACACTCAGAGTACCGCCATCTCGTGCGTCGTACACCCTGTGGTACATACCCGCTTTACTCGTCCGTCTACCTGTCCGCCTGTCTGCCAGTCTGTCTTTCTGTTCGTTCATGCGTCCATCCGTGCGTCCATCTAGAGAACACTCAAAGTACCACCATCTCGCATACCCTGTGGCACATAGCCGCTTTACTCGTCCGTCTACCTGTCCGTCTGTTTACCAGTCTTTCTGTCTGTCCGTCCGTGCCTCCGTCCGCGCGTCCATCTAGAGAACTTTTTAAGTACCGCCATCTCGCATCTCCTATACCCTGTGGCAAATACCCCTTTACGCGTCCGTCTGCCTGTCGGTCTGTCTGTCAGTCTGTCTGTCGGTTCGTCCATGCATCCGTCCGTGCGTCCATCTGGAGAACACTCTGAGTACTGCCATCTCGTGTGTCGTATACACTGTGGCACATACCCGCTTTACGCGTCCGTCTACCTGTCCGTCTGTCTGCCAGTCTGTCTGTCTGTAAGTCCATGCGTCCATCCGTGCGTCCATCTAGAGAACACTCAAAGTACCGCCATCTCGCATACCCTGTAGCACATAGCCACTTTACATGTATGTCTACCTGCCCGTCTGTCTGCCAGCCTGTCTGTCTGTTCGTCCATGCATCCGTCCGTGCGTCCATCTGGAGAACACTCTGAGTACCGCCATCTCGCGTACCCTGTGGCACATAGCCGCTTTACGCGTCCGTCTACCTGTCCATCTGTCTGCCAGTCTGTCTGTCTGTCTGTCCATGCGTCCGTTCGTGCGTCCATCTGGAGAACACTCGGAGTACCGCCATCTCGTGCGTCGTATACCCTGTGGTACATACCACCTTTACGCGTCCGTCTGCCTCTCCGTTTGTTTGCCAGTCTGTCTGTCTGTTCGTCCATGCCTCTATCCGTGCGTCCATCTAGAAAACACTCAAAGTACCACCATCTCGCATACCCTGTGGCACATAGCCGCTTTACTCGTCCGTCTACCTGTCCGTCTGTTTACCAGTCTTTCTGTCTGTCCGTCCGTGCCTCCGTCCGCGCGTCCATCTAGAGAACTTTTTAAGTACCGCCATCTCGCATCTCCTATACCCTGTGGCAAATACCCCTTTACGCGTCCGTCTACCTGGTCGTCCGTCTGCTAGCTTGTCTGTCTGTCAATCCGTGCGTCCGTCCGTGCGTTCATCTAGAGAACCCTCAAAGTACCGCCTTCTCGCGTACCCTGTGGCACTTAGCCGCTTTACACGTCCGTGTACCTGTCCGTCTGTCTGCCAGTCTGTCTGTCTGTTTGTCCACGCGTCAATCCGTGCGTCCATCTAGACAACACTCAAACTGCCGCCATCTCGCATACCCTGTGGCACATAGCCACTTTACACGTCTGTCTACCTGTCCGTCTGTCTGCCAGTCTAACTGTCGGTTCGTCCATGCATCCTTCCGTGCGTCCATCTGGAGAACACTCAAAGTAACGCCATCTCGCATACCCTGTGGCACATAGCCACTTTACATGTATGTCTACCTGCCCGTCTGTCTGCCAGCCTGTCTGTCTGTTCGTCCATGCATCCGTCCGTGCGTCCATCTGGAGAACACTCTGAGTACCGCCTTCTCCCGTACCCTGTGGCACATAGCCGCTTCACACGTCCGTCTACTTGTCCATTTGTCTGCCAGTCTGTCTGTCTGTCCGTTCATGCGTCTATCCGTGCGTCCATCTAGAGAACACTCAAATTAACGCCATCTTGCATACCCTGTGGCACATAGCCACTTTACACGTCCGTCTACCTGCCCGTCTGTCTGCCAGTCTGTCTGTCTGTCCGTTCGTGCGTCCGTCCGTGCGTCCGTCTAGAGAACACTCGAAGTACCGCCATCTCGCATACCCTGTGGCATATAGCCGCTTTACAAGTCCGTCTACTTGTCCGTCTGTCTGCCAGTCTGTCTGTCTGTCTTTCCATGCGCCCGTTGGTGCGTCAATCTAGAAAAAACTCCGAGTACCGCCATCTCGCGCGTCGTATACCCTGTGGCACATACCCGCTTAACGCGTCCCTCTACCTGTCCGTCTGTCTACCAGTCTGTCTGTTCTTCCATGCGTCTATCGGTGCGTCCATCTAGAGAACACTGAAAGTACCGCATCTCGCATACCCTGTGGCACATAGCCGCTTTACACGTCCGTATACCCTTCCGTCTGTCTGCCAGTCTGTCTGTGCGTCCATGCATCCGTTCGTGCGTCAATCTAGAGAACACTCTTAGTACCCCCATTTTGCGCTTCATATACCCTGGGGCACATACCCGCTTTACTCGTCCGTCTACCTGTCCGTCTCTCCGCCAGTTTGTCTGTCTGTCCGTCCGTGCGTCAGTCCTTGCGTCCATCTAGAAAACTTTTAAAGTACCGCCATCTCGCATATCCTATACCATGTGGCAAATACCCCTTTACGCATCCGTCTACCTGTCCGTCCATATGCTAGCCTGCCTGTCTGCTGTCCATGCATCCGTCCGTGCGTCCATCTGGAGACCACTCTGAGTACTGCCATCTCGTGCGTCGTATACCTTGTGGCACATACCCGCTTTACGCGTCCGTCTACCTGTCCGTCTGTCTGTTTGTTCGTCCATGCGTCCATCCGTGCGTCCATCTAGAGAACACTCAAAGTACCGCCATCTCGCATACACTTTAGCACATAGCCATTTTACACGTCCATCTACCTGCGAATCTGTCTTCCAGTCTGTCTGTCTGTCCGTTCGTGCATCCGTCCGTGCGTCCGTCCGTGCATCCATCTAGAGAACACTCAATGTACCGCCATCTCGCATACCCTTTGGCACATAGCCACTTTACATGTATGTCTACCTGTCCGTCTGTCTGCCAGCCTGTCTGTCTGTGCGTCCATGCATCCGTTCGTGCGTCGACCTAGAGAACACTCAGAGTACCGTCATCTCGCGCGTCGTATACCCTGTGGCGCATACCCGCTTAACGCGTCCCTCTACCTGTCCGTCTCTCTACCAGTCTGTCTGTTCTTCCATGCGTCCATCGGTGCATCCATCTAGAGAACACTCAAAGTACCGCCATCTCGCATACCCTGTGGCACATAGCCGGTTTACACGTCCGTCTACCTGTCCGTCTGTCTACCAGTCTGTCTGTTCTTCCATGCGTCCATCAGTGCGTCCATCTAGAGAATACTGAAAGTACCGCCATCTAGCATACCCTGTGGCACATAGTCGCTTTACACGTCCGTCTACCTGTCCGTCTGTCTGCCAGTCTGTGTGTCTGTGCGTCCATGCATCCCTTCGTGCGTCAATCTAGAGAACACTCTTAGTACCGCCATTTCGCGCTTCTTATACCCTGTGGCACATACCCGCTTTACTCGTCCGTCTACCTGTCCGTCTCTCTGCCAGTCTGTCTGTCTGTCCATCCGTGCGTCAGTCCGTGCGACCATCTAGAGAACTTTTAAAGTACCGCCATCTCGCATATCCTATACCCTGTGGCAAATACCCCTTTACGCATCCGTCTACCTGTCCGTCCATCTGCTAGCCTGCCTGTCTGTCGGTCCGTGCATCCGTCCGTGCGTCCATTTAGAGAACACTGAGTACCGCCATCTCGCACGTCTTATACCTTGTGGCACATACCCGCTTTACACGTCCGTGTACCTGTCCGTATGTCTGCCAGTCTGTCTGTCTGTTTGTCCACGCGTCAATCCGTGCGTCCATCTAGACAACACTCAAACTGCCGCCATCTCGCATACCCTGTGGCACATAGCCACTTTACACGTCTGTCTACCTGTCCGTCTGTCTGCCAGTCTAACTGTCGGTTCGTCCATGCATCTGTCCGTGCGTCCATCTGGAGAACACTCAAAGTAACGCCATCTCGCATACCCTGTGGCACATAGCCGCTTTACACGTCCGTCTACCTGTCCGTCTGTCTGCCAGTCTGTCTGTCTCTCCGTCCATGCGTCCATTCGTGCGTCCATCTAGAGTACACTCTGAGTACTGCCATCGCGTGCGTCGTATACCCTGTGGCACATACCCACTTTACGCGTCGTCTACCTGTCCGTTTGTCTCCCAGTCTGTCTGTCTGTTCGTCTATGCGTCCATCCGTGCGTCCATCTAGAAAACAGTCAAAGTACCGCCATCTCGAATACCCTGTGGCACATAGCCGCTTTACACGTCCGTCTACCAGCCCGTCTGTCTGCAGTCTGTCTGTCTGTCCGTCCGTGCGCCCGTCCGTGCGTTCGTCCATGCGTTCATCTAGAGAACAGGCAAAGTACCGCCATCTCGCATACCCTGTGGCCCATAGCCGCTTTACACGTCCGTCTACCTGCCCGTCTGTCTGCCAGTCTGTCTGTCTGTCCGTTCGTGCGTCAATCTAGAGAAAACTCTGAGTACCGCCATCTCGCGCGTCGTATACCCTGTGGCACATACCCGTTTAACGCGTCCCTCTACCTGTCCGTCTGTCTACCAGTCTGTCTGTTCTTCCATGTGGCCATCGGTGCGTCCATCTTAGAACACTGAAAGTACCGCAATCTCGCATACCCTGTGGCACATAGCCGCTTTACACGTCCGTCTCCTGTCCGTCTGTCTGCCAGTCTGTCTGTCTGTGCATCCATGCATCCGTTCGTGCGTCAATCTAGAGAACACTCTTAGTACCGCCATTTCGCGCTTCATATACCCTGTGGCACATACCTGCTTTACTCGTCCGTCTACCTGTCCGTCTCTCGGCCAGTCTGTCTGTCTGTCCGTCCGTGCGTCGGTCCGTGCGTCCATCTAGAGAACTTTTAAGGTACCGCCATCTCGCATATCCTATACCCTGCCGCAAATACCCCTTTACGCATCCGTCTACCTGTCCGTCCGTCTGCTAGCCTGCCTATCTGTCTGTTCGTGCATCCGTCCATGCGTCCATTTAGAGAACACTGAGTACCGCCATCTCGCGCGTCGTATACCTTGTGGCACATACCCGCTTTACACGTCCGTGTACCTGTCCGTCTGTCTGCCAGTCTGTCTGTCTGTCTGTTTGTCCACGCGTCAATCCGTGCGTCTATCTAGACAACACTCAAACTGCCACCATCTCGCGTACCCTGTGGCACATAGCCACTTTACACATCTGTCTACCTGCCAGTCTGTCTGTCTGTCAATCCGTGCGTCCGTTCGTGCGTCCGTCCGTGCATCCATCTAGAGAACACTCAAAGTACCGCCATCTGGCATACCCTTTGGCACATAGCCACTTTACATGTATGTCTACCTGTCCGTCTGTCTGCCAGCCTGTCTGTCTGTTCGTCCATGCATCCGTCCGTGCGTCCATCTGGAGAACACTCTGAGTACCGCCATCTCGTGCGTCGTATACCCTGTGGTACATACCATCTTTACGCGTCCGTCTGCCTCTCCGTTTCTTTGCCAGTCTGTCTGTCTGTTCGTCCATGCCTCTATCCGTGCGTCCATCTAGAAAACACTCAAAGTACCACCATCTCGCATACCCTGTGGCACATAGCCGCTTTACTCGTCTGTCTACCTGTCCGTCTGTTTACCAGTCTGTCTGTCTGTCCGTCCGTGCATCCGTCCGTGCGTCCATCTAGAGAACTTTTTAAGTACCGCCATCTCGCATCTCCTATACCCTGTGGCAAATACCCCTTTACGCGTCCGTCTACCTGTCCGTCCGTCTGCTAGCTTGTCTGTCTGTCCCTCCGTGTGTCCGTCCGTGCGTCCATCTAGAGAACACTCAAAGTACCGCCATCTCGCGTACCCTGTGGCAAATACCCCTTTACACGTCCGTCTACCTGCCCATCTGTCTGGCAGTCTGTCTGTCTGTCTGTTCGTGCGTCCGTCCGTGCGTCCGTCTAGAGAACACTCGAAGTACCGCCATCTCGCATACCCTGTGGCACATAGCCGCTTTACAAGTCCGTCTACCTGTCCGTCTGTCTGCAAGTCTGTCTGTCCGTCCGTGCGTCCATCCGTGCGTCCAACCAGAGAACACTCAAAGTACCACCATCTCGCATACCTTGTGGCACATAGCCGCTTTACAAGTCCGTCTACCTGTGCGTCTGTCTGCCAGTCTGTCTGTCTGTCTGTCCATGCGTCCATTCGTGCGTCAATCTAGAGAAAACTCCGAGTACCGCCATCTCGCGCGGCGTATACCCTGTGGCACATACCCGCTTAACGCGTCCCTCTACCTGTCCGTCTGTCTACCAGTCTGTCTGTTCTTCCATGCGTCCATCGGTGCGTCCATCTAGAGAACACTCAAAATACTGCAAACTCGCATACCCAGTGGCACATAGCCGCTTTACACGTCCGCGTACCTGTCCGTCTGTCTGCCAGTCTGTCTGTCTGTGCGTCCATGCATCCGTTCGTGCGTCAATCTAGAGAACACTCTTAGTACCGCCATCTCGCGCTTCGTATACCCTGTGGTACATACCCGCTTTACTCGTCCGTCTACCTGTCCGTCTCTCTGTCAGTCTGTCTGTCTGTCCGTCCGTGCGTCCGTCCGTGCGTCCTTCTAGAGAACCTTTAAAGTACCGCCATCTCGCATATCCTATACCCTGTGGCAAATACCCCTTTACACGTCCGTCTACCTGTCCGTCCATCTGCTAGCCTGCCTGTCTGTCTGTCCGTGCATCCGTCCGTGCGTACATTTAGAGAACACTGAGTAACGCCATTTCGCGCGTCGTATACCTTGTGGCACATATCCGCTTTACACGTCCGTGTACCTGTGCGTCTGTCTGCCAGTCTGTCTGTCTGTTTGTCCACGCGTCAATCCGTGCGTCCATCTAGACAACACTCAAACTGCCGCCATCTTGCATACCCTGTGGCACATAGCCACTTTACACGTCTGTCTACCTGTCCGTCTGTCTGCCAGTCTAACTGTCGGTTCGTCCATGCATCCTTCCGTGCGTCCATCTGGAGAACACTCAAAGTAACGCCATCTCGCATACCCTGTGGCACATAGCCGCTTTACACGGCCGTCTACCTGTCCGTCTGTCTGCCAGTCTGTCTGTCTCTCCGTCCATGCGTCCATTCGTGCGTCAATCTAGAGAACACTCTGAGTACTGCCATCTCGTGCGTCGTATACATTGTGGCACATACCCGCTTTACGCGTCCGTCTACCTGTCCGTCTGTCTGCCAGTCTGTCTGTCTGTAAGTCCATGCGTCCAACCGTGCGTCCATCTAGAGAACACTCAAAGTACCGCCATCTCGCATACCCTGTAGCACATAGCCACTTTACATGTATGTCTACCTGCCCGTCTGTCTGCCAGCCTGTCTGTCTGTTCGTCCATGCATCCGTCCGTGCGTCCATCTGGAGAACACTCTGAGTACCGCCATCTCGCGTACCCTGTGGCACATAGCCACTTCACACGTCCGTCTACCTGTCCATTTGTCTGCCAGTCTGTCTGTCTGTCCGTTCATGCGTCTATCCGTGCGTCCATCTAGAGAACACTCGAAGTACCGCCATCTCGCATACCCTGTGGCATATAGCCGCTTTACAAGTCCGTCTACCTGTCCGTCTGTCTGCCAGTCTGTCTGTCTGTCTTTCTGTCCATGCGTCCGTTCGTGTGTCAATCTAGAGAAAACTCCGAGTACCGCCGTCTCGCGCATCGTATACCCTGTGGCACATACCCGCTTAACGCGTCCCTCTACCTGTCCGTCTGTCTACCAGTCTGTCTGTTCTTCCATGCGTCCATCGGTGCATCCATCTAGAGAACACTCAAAGTACCGCCATCTCGCATACCCAGTGGCACATAGCCGTTTTACACGTCCGTCTACCTGTCCGTCTGTCTGCCAGTCTGTCTGTCTGTGCGTCCATGCATCCGTTCGTGCGTCAACCGAGAGAACACTCAGAGTACCGCCATCTCGTGCGTCGTACACCCTGTGGTACATACCCGCTTTACTCGTCCGTCTACCTGTCCGCCTGTCTGCCAGTCTGTCTTTCTGTTCGTTCATGCGTCCATCCGTGCGTCCATCTAGAGAACACTCAAAGTACCACCATCTCGCATACCCTGTGGCACATAGCCGCTTTACTCGTCCGTCTACCTGTCCGTCTGTTTACCAGTCTTTCTGTCTGTCCGTCCGTGCCTCCGTCCGCGCGTCCATCTAGAGAACTTTTTAAGTACCGCCATCTCGCATCTCCTATACCCTGTGGCCAATACCCCTTTACGCGTCCGTCTGCCTGTCGGTCTGTCTGTCAGTCTGTCTGTCGGTTCGTCCATGCATCCGTCCGTGCGTCCATCTGGAGAACACTCTGAGTACTGCCATCTCGTGTGTCGTATACACTGTGGCACATACCCGCTTTACGCGTCCGTCTACCTGTCCGTCTGTCTGCCAGTCTGTCTGTCTGTAAGTCCATGCGTCCATCCGTGCGTCCATCTAGAGAACACTCAAAGTACCGCCATCTCGCATACCCTGTAGCACATAGCCACTTTACATGTATGTCTACCTGCCCGTCTGTCTGCCAGCCTGTCTGTCTGTTCGTCCATGCATCCGTCCGTGCGTCCATCTGGAGAACACTCTGAGTACCGCCATCTCGCGTACCCTGTGGCACATAGCCGCTTTACGCGTCCGTCTACCTGTCCATCTGTCTGCCAGTCTGTCTGTCTGTCTGTCCATGCGTCCGTTCGTGCGTCCATCTGGAGAACACTCGGAGTACCGCCATCTCGTGCGTCGTATACCCTGTGGTACATACCACCTTTACGCGTCCGTCTGCCTCTCCGTTTGTTTGCCAGTCTGTCTGTCTGTTCGTCCATGCCTCTATCCGTGCGTCCATCTAGAAAACACTCAAAGTACCACCATCTCGCATACCCTGTGGCACATAGCCGCTTTACTCGTCCGTCTACCTGTCCGTCTGTTTACCAGTCTTTCTGTCTGTCCGTCCGTGCCTCCGTCCGCGCGTCCATCTAGAGAACTTTTTAAGTACCGCCATCTCGCATCTCCTATACCCTGTGGCAAATACCCCTTTACGCGTCCGTCTACCTGGTCGTCCGTCTGCTAGCTTGTCTGTCTGTCAATCCGTGCGTCCGTCCGTGCGTTCATCTAGAGAACCCTCAAAGTACCGCCTTCTCGCGTACCCTGTGGCACTTAGCCGCTTTACACGTCCGTGTACCTGTCCGTCTGTCTGCCAGTCTGTCTGTCTGTTTGTCCACGCGTCAATCCGTGCGTCCATCTAGACAACACTCAAACTGCCGCCATCTCGCATACCCTGTGGCACATAGCCACTTTACACGTCTGTCTACCTGTCCGTCTGTCTGCCAGTCTAACTGTCGGTTCGTCCATGCATCCTTCCGTGCGTCCATCTGGAGAACACTCAAAGTAACGCCATCTCGCATACCCTGTGGCACATAGCCACTTTACATGTATGTCTACCTGCCCGTCTGTCTGCCAGCCTGTCTGTCTGTTCGTCCATGCATCCGTCCGTGCGTCCATCTGGAGAACACTCTGAGTACCGCCTTCTCCCGTACCCTGTGGCACATAGCCGCTTCACACGTCCGTCTACTTGTCCATTTGTCTGCCAGTCTGTCTGTCTGTCCGTTCATGCGTCTATCCGTGCGTCCATCTAGAGAACACTCAAATTAACGCCATCTTGCATACCCTGTGGCACATAGCCACTTTACACGTCCGTCTACCTGCCCGTCTGTCTGCCAGTCTGTCTGTCTGTCCGTTCGTGCGTCCGTCCGTGCGTCCGTCTAGAGAACACTCGAAGTACCGCCATCTCGCATACCCTGTGGCATATAGCCGCTTTACAAGTCCGTCTACTTGTCCGTCTGTCTGCCAGTCTGTCTGTCTGTCTTTCCATGCGCCCGTTGGTGCGTCAATCTAGAAAAAACTCCGAGTACCGCCATCTCGCGCGTCGTATACCCTGTGGCACAAACCCGCTTAACGCGTCCCTCTACCTGTCCGTCTGTCTACCAGTCTGTCTGTTCTTCCATGCGTCTATCGGTGCGTCCATCTAGAGAACACTGAAAGTACCGCATCTCGCATACCCTGTGGCACATAGCCGCTTTACACGTCCGTATACCCTTCCGTCTGTCTGCCAGTCTGTCTGTGCGTCCATGCATCCGTTCGTGCGTCAATCTAGAGAACACTCTTAGTACCCCCATTTTGCGCTTCATATACCCTGGGGCACATACCCGCTTTACTCGTCCGTCTACCTGTCCGTCTCTCCGCCAGTTTGTCTGTCTGTCCGTCCGTGCGTCAGTCCTTGCGTCCATCTAGAAAACTTTTAAAGTACCGCCATCTCGCATATCCTATACCATGTGGCAAATACCCCTTTACGCATCCGTCTACCTGTCCGTCCATATGCTAGCCTGCCTGTCTGCTGTCCATGCATCCGTCCGTGCGTCCATCTGGAGACCACTCTGAGTACTGCCATCTCGTGCGTCGTATACCTTGTGGCACATACCCGCTTTACGCGTCCGTCTACCTGTCCGTCTGTCTGTTTGTTCGTCCATGCGTCCATCCGTGCGTCCATCTAGAGAACACTCAAAGTACCGCCATCTCGCATACACTTTAGCACATAGCCATTTTACACGTCCATCTACCTGCGAATCTGTCTTCCAGTCTGTCTGTCTGTCCGTTCGTGCATCCGTCCGTGCGTCCGTCCGTGCATCCATCTAGAGAACACTCAATGTACCGCCATCTCGCATACCCTTTGGCACATAGCCACTTTACATGTATGTCTACCTGTCCGTCTGTCTGCCAGCCTGTCTGTCTGTGCGTCCATGCATCCGTTCGTGCGTCGACCTAGAGAACACTCAGAGTACCGCCATCTCGTGCGTCGTATACCCTGTGGTACATACCCGCTTTACTCGTCCGTCTACCTGTCCGTCTGTCTGCCAGTCTGTCTGTCTGTTCCTCCATGCGTCCATCCGTGCGTCCATCTAGAGAACACTCAAAGTACCACCATCTCGCATAACCTGTGGCACATAGCCGCTTTACGCGTCCGTCTACCTGTCCATCTGTCTACCAGTCTGTCTGTCTGTCTGTCTGTCCATGCATCCGTTCGTACGTGAATCTAGAGAAAACTCTGAGTACCGCCATCTCGCGCGTCGTATACCCTGTGGCACATACCCGCTTAACGCGTCGCTCTACCTGTCCGTCTGTCTACCAGTCTGTCTGTTCTTCCATGCGTCCATCGGTGCGTCCTTCTAGAGAACACTGAAAGTACCGTCATCTTGCATACCATGTGGCACATAGCCGCTTTACACGTCCGTCTACCTGTCCGTCTGTCTGCCAGTCTCTGTCTGTGCGTCAATGCATCCGTTCGTGCGTCAATCTAGAGAACACTCAAATTACCGCCATCTTGCATACCCTGTGGCACATAGCCGCTTTACACGTCCGTCTACCTGCCCGTCTGTCTGCCAGTCTGTCTGTCTGTCCGTTCATGCGTCCGCCTAGAGAACAGTCGAAGTACCGCCATCTCGCATACACTGTGGCACATAGCTGCTTTACAAGTCCGTCTACCTGTCCGTCTGTCGGCCAGTCTGTCTGTCTGTCCATGCGTCCATCCGTGCGTCAATCTAGAGAACACTCAAAGTACCACCATCTCGCATACCATGTGGCACATAGCTACTTTACACGTCCGTCTACCTGTCCGTCTGTCTGTCCGTCCGTCCGTGCGTCCGTCCATGCGTCCATCCAGAGAACTCTCAAAGTACCGCCATCTCGCATACGCTGTGGCACATAGCCCCTTTGCACGTTCGCCAACCTGTCCGCCTGTCTGCCACTCTGTCTGTCTGTCTGTCCATGCGTCCGTTCGTGCGTCAATCTAGAGAAAACTCCGAGTACCACCATCTCGCGCGTCGTATACCCTGTGGCACATACCCGCTTAACGCGTCCCTCTACCTGTCCGTCTGTCTATCAGTCTGTGTGTTCTTCCATGCGTCCATCGGTGCTTCCATCTAGAGAACACTCAAAGTACCACCATCTCGCATACCCAGTGGCACATAGCCGCTTTACATGTCCGTCTACCTGTCCGTCTGTCTGCCAGTCTGTCTGTCTGTGCGTCCATGCATCCGTTCGTGCGTCAAACTAGAGAACAATCAGACCACCGCCATCTCGTGCGTCGTATACCCTGTGGTACATACCCGCTTTACTCGTCCGTCTACCTGTCCGTCTGTCTGCCAGTCTGTCTGTCTGTTCCTCCAAGCGTCCATCCGTGCGTCCATATAGAGTACACTCTGAGTACTGCCATCTCGTGCGTCGTATACCCTGTGGCACATACCCGCTTTACGCGTCCGTCTACCTGTCCATCTGTCTGCCAGTCTGTCTGTCTGTCTGTCCATGCGTCCGTTCGTGCGTCAATCTAGAGAAAACTCTGAGTACCGCCATCTCGCGCGTCGTATACCCTGTGGCACATACCCGCTTAACGCGTCCCTCTACTTGTCCGTCTGTCTACCAGTCTCTCTGTTCTTCCATGCGTCCATCGGTGCGTCCTTCTAGAGAACACTGAAAGTACCGCCATCTCGCATACCCTGTGGCACATACCCGCTTTACACGTCCGTCTACCTGTCCGTCTGTCTGCCAGTCTGTCTGTCTGTGCGTCAATGCATCCGTTCCAGCGTCAATCTAGAGAACACTCTTAGTACCGCCATTTCGCGCTTCATATACCCTGTGGCACATACCCGCTTTACTCGTCTGTCTATCTGTCCGTCTCTCTGCCAGTCTGTCTTTCTATCCGTCCGTGCGTCCGTCCGTGCGTTCGTCCGTGCGTCCATCTAGAGAACACGCAAAGTACCGCCATCTCGCATACCCTGTGGCACATAGCCGCTTTACACGTCCGTCTACCTGCCCGTCTGTCTGCCAGTCTGTCTGTCTGTCCGTTCGTGCGTCCGTTCGTGCATCAATCTACAGAACACTCAAAATACCACCATCTCGCATAACCTGTGGCACATAGCCGCTTTACGCGTCCGTCTACCTGTACATCTGTCTGCAAGTCTGTGTTTCTGTCCATGCGTCCGTTCGTGTGTAAATCTAGAGAAAAGTCTGAGTACCGTCATCTCGCGCGTCGTATACCCTGTGGCGCATACCCGCTTAACGCGTCCCTCTACCTGTCCGTCTGTCTACCAGTCTGTCTGTTCTTCCATGCGTCCATCGGTGCATCCATCTAGAGAACACTCAAAGTACCGCCATCTCGCATACCCTGTGGCACATAGCCGGTTTACACGTCCGTCTACCTGTCCGTCTGTCTACCAGTCTGTCTGTTCTTCCATGCGTCCATCAGTGCGTCCATCTAGAGAACACTGAAAGTACCGCCATCTCGCATACCCTGTGGCACATAGTCGCTTTACACGTCTGTCTACCTGTCCGTCTGTCTGCCAGTCTGTGTGTCTGTGCGTCGATGCATCCGTTCGTGCGTGTGATGCGGGTTCTTGTTGCTGATTTGTTCCTCCTGGTTGAGCCCCGGAGAGTTTTTCTAATAAGGACAAAGCCGTTTGCTTAACAAACAACACCTAAACATTTACTGCAGAACTGAAGCAAAACTCAAACACAAACTACAAGAAATGAGTAGCTGGCTAAAAGCGGGATTTAGAAGGAAAACAAACATCTAAAGTCCCGAAACTGCCGACGGAAAGTCACAGCTACATGAAGCAGTTCTGACGCGGTGATTCGGCGGTGCAGGGAAGAGAGCAAGTTCGATCTCACCAAAACGTTGCTGCTGTAATGGTGGCGACGGCGTGTACCGATGCTCGCTGGCGGCGACGATGGAACGGGACTCGCTCGGTGATACCTGTGGCGGCCCAGATTCGCCCGATGAGGTGGCTGGTTGCAAGGCTCAGGCCCGTGACCCGAACTGCCGTTGCTGCACCCGCACCGGAATCTGCAGGCCTTGGTCTCGACCGTTGAGGCAGCTCGCCGTCCTTGGAAGGCGTTGTCCGGAGGTCCAGACCGGGTGAAGTCCAGAAGGCTCAGGTCTGCCACCCGACTGCCTGTCTTCAGCTCCCAGCTGTGACCTTCCTCTTGCCTCGTTCACCTCGAACTACTCGCTCTTTTGCCCTTCCGGATTGGCTTCCTCTGGGGCACACTTGTCTCGTCCCGATTGGCCTTTCAAAACTCCGTGGTGATCAGCCATTGGCCCTTGTTTGCTTTATGGTCTTGGATGCTTGCGCTCCACGCTCTCACGTGTACCGGTCCTCGGCGTCGTCGTTGTTCAGGCGACCCAGCACGTGCACTCGGTCATCCTTTAATTTCGCGCACTTTTCAATCATTCACAATTACGCGCACCAGTCGCATCACCATCGCATCACAATGGCCCCCTTTCGAAGAAGTTTTTCCCGTTGAAAAACTGTCGTTCGATGCGCACCACACAAGCTATCACAACACACCGATGGCACCACACTGCTTCTTCGTTGACATGTCTCACGTCGAAACACCGAGTCCACAGAACGTAACATTCAACCAACAACAATAAGAAAAGTTTTTGGCAGCAACTAAGAACAGTACAAATACAGTCATTAACTCCAGTAACAGTCCACCACACAAGCATAACCTTGTAATAATAACACACAGAACATATTCACTGCAACCTACTCATGTAGTCGGCTCCAACATTCTCGGATCCCTTTATATGTTCTACGTGAAAGTTGTACTCTTGCAGTACTAAACTCCACCGCAGAACTCTGCTGTTGAGGTGTTTTGCTCGAGATAAGTACTGCATCTGTTTGAACCGTGAAATATGTCCCATATAAAAATATGTGGAACTTTTCCACTGCCCACACCAACGCGAGACACTCCCGCTCGATTGTTGAGTAGTTCTGTTCTCGAGGCAGTAGCTGACGACTGGCGTATTTTACCGGGTATAAAACACCGTCGTGCTCTTGCATAAGGACTGCACCGATGCAAGAATCGGAGGCGTCACTGCGGAGTACAAATCCACGTTTGAGATCCGGAGCCTTTAAAATAGGTCCAGACGCCAGAGCTTGCTTTAGTGTTTCGAAAGCTGTCTGCCCTTCAATATTCCAATTGATCTTGTTACTCTCCCTTTTCTTTGTCATCTCTGTCAGAGGCAGTGCCTTCTCAGCGTAGTGAGGGATTAGATCACGATAATATCCTGCCAAGCCAAGAAACGAACGTAGTTGTTTCTTCGTAGTGGGTAATGGGGCTTTGGCGATTTTTATGATTGTGTCCTCTACCGGCTGAATTGTTCCATCTCCCAGTCGATGACCCAGGAACACAATCGACGTCATTCCAATCTCCGATTTCTGGGGCTTAATTTTGAGTCCTGCTTCTCGAATCCTATTCATCAGTTCACTCAGAGTCTGCATGTGTTCCTCCCAGGTTGTCGTAGCGACGAGAACATCATCGATATAATGAACGACGTTCGGGATGCCCTGAAGGAGACGTCTCATTAGCCGGGTAAACACTGCGGACGCTGTTTTGATACCGAATGGCATATAGAGGAAATGGTAGTGTCCCGATTGGGTGGAGAATGCCGTTTTTAGCCGGGATTCTTTGTCCAAGGGCACCTGCCAGTATCCCTTCGTAAGGTCAAACTTGGAAAAGAATTTTCTAGTGCCGATCTCTGTAAACAATACATCCGTTCTCGGAATTGGTTCTGCGTCGGAGACCAACACATCATTGATGCGACGGAAGTCGATGCAAGTACGGTAACTCTTATCGGGCTTCTTCACCAGCACCAATGGTGAGTTGTAAGGTGAGTCGGACCTTTCAATCACTCCGAGTCGCAGCATTTCTCCGACTTCTTTCTCAACTACCTCTTTCATTGCGAATGGTAACGGATATTGTGGAGTGTTGATAGGCTCGGACGTTGTCAGTTTAAGACGACACTCTAACAAGTTTGTCTTGCCGGGGACTTCGGAAAAGACGTCTTTATGGGTGGCTAGGAGCTCGTCAATTTCTTCCCTTTGTCTATTCCTGAGGTTAGGACCAAGCTTGATAGCTTCAGTACCAAAGCCCTCAGTAGCTTTAAAGGTAGGCACTGGCGTGTCTGTCTCTTCCTCTTCCACTACAATGAAAGATGCGGACTGGGGTGATATTTCTGGAGGACGCTCTTCGTAGCGTTTTAACATGTTTATATGGAACAGCTTGGTAGTATGTCCCATATCCAGCCAGTAGTCAGAGTCACCCTTCTTTCCTGTGACCCTGAAAGGTCCTTTCCAATGCATCATAAGCTTGTTTTCCGTCGTGGGAAGTAGTACGAGGGCGCGGTCTCCAACCTTTAGCCGACGCATCCGACTTCCCCGGTCATAGTATTTCTTCTGCGTTGTTTTAGCTCGTGACAGGTTTTCTTGTGCCAACTGCAATGTTTTTTCTAGGCGATCTCTGAGATCCAGGACATACCCATATGTTGTCTTCACTTCCTCGCTTTGATTGTCTCCGGTCCATAATTCTTTAAGTAGACTGAGAGGTCCTCGAACATTTCTACCGTAGATCAGCTCAAAAGGCGAAAATCCCAAGCTGGCTTGCGGGACTTCCCGGTACGCAAACAGGAGTGGGGCTAATAGTCGGTCCCATGTCTTGGGCTCCTCTTGGCACAATTTACGCAACATTTGCTTTAGTGTGCCATTAAATCTCTCCACTAAGCCATTACACATGGGATGATAGGGTGTGGAGCTGAGATGCTTGATCGCCAACAAGTCATTGACCTCTCTCATTAGCTCCGATGTAAAGCATGATGCCTGATCACAAAGTACCTCACGCGGGAACCCGATTCGAGAAAACATCTCTACCAGTGCCTCGGCTACTGTGGCTGAATCGATGGATGGCAGGGCTATTGCATCTGGGTATCTAGTAGCGAAGTCCACTAGTGTTAGTATATATCGATTACCCATGTGTGATATTGGCTTTAAAGGCCCGATAATGTCCACTGCCACTCTTTCGAATGGGGTGTCTATCAAAGGCATTCGACCTAGTGGTGCCTTACCAACTCTGCTCTTGGGGTAGGTTCGTTGGCATGCGTCACAAGAGCGCACGTATCTCCTCACTGCCTCTTGAACTCCTGGCCAGTAAAATGATTGTAGAACACGATCAATCGTTCTTTTTATTCCTTGATGCCCCGACATCAGGGTTTCATGCGCCAAAGTAAGCACTTGGCTGCGCAATCTTTGGGGCACTACTACTTGTTGAATCACCTTACCAGATGGTAGGTGATAATAGCGGTATAGCAGCCCCTTTTCTATCTCGAACGAATAGGACTTTGATCCTCCCTGTAGCCCTTGACCTACTTTACTCCTGCAAGAATCTAGGGTCTTGTCCTGTTTTTGAGCGGCACTAAGATCCTTTCGGGTCGTCTTCAAGGTGGGTACATCGATTTCAGATGAGATTGACCGTTGCTCTCGGATTTTGATACCAACCACTGAAGACTTCAGGGTACCATCCTCTCTATCTGCTCCTTTTCCACTCGCTATATAGTTGGGGTAGGTTTTTACCGGAATCCTTTCCTCCCACTTGGTATCGGGGTCATGGACTTCACGTGAACCTGGTACATTTCCGACGATAAGGTCGTAGAGTGGGTTTGTCATGCATTTGACAATAGATGTACCAGAAAAATAAGGTGAATGAATTTCCACCTCCGCCTCAGGAACGATGATGCTACTGCCATCGGCTAAGAATAGCGTAGCGGTAGTACCTATGAGGGCTTCATCGGGTACCAGAGAACGACGCACCACCAGTGTATTGCTACCCGTATCCCGCAACACTGAGACGGTTCGGCCAAAGATTCGGCCCTGTAACACGGGCATTTTGTGTGTGGCAAACTTCGGGTGAGTATTCACGGCGCCCGCCATGTCCTCTTCTTTGTCCGGTGAAAGCTTCACTTCCGTTGAGTGCTCCTCTGGCGACAAAAGACATGACGTCTTGTTGGCTGAACCGTTCTTCTTTGAGCAAGTTTTGGAATCATGCCCCGCCTTCTGACAATATCCACAGAAAGGTTGTTTTGACCTTGATCGGCACTCCGATGCCCTGTGACCCATTTTGCCACATACAAAACAACGTACTGCTCCTCTCTCCGAGTAACTACCACTTTTTTCCGTATTGCTTTTAGATTCCACTTTTTCTCGGAAAACTAACAGGTTGACTTGCCTCTGAGCTTCTAAAAAGTTATCTGAGGCCTCGGCCATGTCCTCTAGCTTGTTGAAGTTCTTTTCTCGCAGGAAAAGTGCCAAACGGTGATGACAGTTTCTTAAGAACTGTTCTGTAACTATCAAGTTACGAAGAGCCGAATATTCTTTTCCGGTCCTCGACATTTCGACCCAACGATCGAAAAAACTCAGTAGCCTAGTTGCGTACTGCTTGCCTGTTTCGCCGTCCTGTGGCTTGCTTTGTCGGAACTTTTCCCGATACCCTTCGGCCGTAAAACGGAAACGCTGGAGCAACGCCAACTTGGCTTTATCATAATCGAGTGAATCCTCCGGCGAAAGTCTTCCAAACACCTTTAAGGCTTCTCCGCTCAAACATAAACTTAAAGCTGTGGCCCATTTGTCCCTAGGCCATTCTTGACCGATGGCGACTCTCTCGAACCTTTTTAAATAGGCGTCCAAGTCGTCCCGGCTTTCATTAAATCCCGGTATCAACTTATGAGGATTCACGCTGCATGAAACACTCCTTTCTTGTGCTGAGCCTGGTGCTGAGTCAACAGTTCTTGTCTCTACACGGCTATTCTCAGCTTCGGCAAGTCTAAGACGCAGTTGCAGGTTTTGGTTCTCTAATTCCAGCTGCTCCTTCTTTGCGCGTGTCTCCAGTTCGAGCTGTTTTTCTTTTTCGCGCGTCTCGAGCTCAAGCTGCTCCTTCTTGGCCTGCGTCTCCCGTTCCAACTGTTCCTTTCGAGCTTCTCGTTCCGCAGCCCGTTCCTCTCGTGCTCGTGCCTCCTTCTCCTCGTACCATGCTTTAAAATCCGCCCCATCAATTCCCATGCGATCCGCCAAGGCCATTAGCTCTCGCATATTCGACATGATGTCAACCGCGTCAATAAATGAAGGTGTCAAACCAACGGCTTTGTCCTGTCGCTGCGGACGCCAGTTTGTGATGCGGGTTCTTGTTGCTGATTTGTTCCTCCTGGTTGAGCCCCGGAGAGTTTTTCTAATAAGGACAAAGCCGTTTGCTTAACAAACAACACCTAAACATTTACTGCAGAACTGAAGCAAAACTCAAACACAAACTACAAGAAATGAGTAGCTGGCTAAAAGCGGGATTTAGAAGGAAAACAAACATCTAAAGTCCCGAAACTGCCGACGGAAAGTCACAGCTACATGAAGCAGTTCTGACGCGGTGATTCGGCGGTGCAGGGAAGAGAGCAAGTTCGATCTCACCAAAACGTTGCTGCTGTAATGGTGGCGACGGCGTGTACCGATGCTCGCTGGCGGCGACGATGGAACGGGACTCGCTCGGTGATACCTGTGGCGGCCCAGATTCGCCCGATGAGGTGGCTGGTTGCAAGGCTCAGGCCCGTGACCCGAACTGCCGTTGCTGCACCCGCACCGGAATCTGCAGGCCTTGGTCTCGACCGTTGAGGCAGCTCGCCGTCCTTGGAAGGCGTTGTCCGGAGGTCCAGACCGGGTGAAGTCCAGAAGGCTCAGGTCTGCCACCCGACTGCCTGTCTTCAGCTCCCAGCTGTGACCTTCCTCTTGCCTCGTTCACCTCGAACTACTCGCTCTTTTGCCCTTCCGGATTGGCTTCCTCTGGGGCACACTTGTCTCGTCCCGATTGGCCTTTCAAAACTCCGTGGTGATCAGCCATTGGCCCTTGTTTGCTTTATGGTCTTGGATGCTTGCGCTCCACGCTCTCACGTGTACCGGTCCTCGGCGTCGTCGTTGTTCAGGCGACCCAGCACGTGCACTCGGTCATCCTTTAATTTCGCGCACTTTTCAATCATTCACAATTACGCGCACCAGTCGCATCACCATCGCATCACAGTGCGTCAATCTAGAGAACACTCTTAGTACCACCATTTCGCGCTTCATATACCCTGTGGCACACACCCGCTTTACTCGTCCATCTACCTGTCCGTCTCTCTGCCAGTCTGTCTGTCTGTCCGATCGTGCGTCAGTCCGTGCGTCCATCTAGAGATCTTTTAAAGTACCGCCATCTCGCATATCCTATACCCTGTGGCAAATACCCCTTTACGCATCCGTCTACCTGCCCGTCCGTCTGCTAGCCTGCCTGTCTGTCTGTCTGCACCTCCGTCCGTGCGTCCATTTAGAGAACACTGAGTACCGCCATCTCGCGCGTCGTATACCTTGTGGCACATACCCGCTTTACACGTCCGTGTACCTGTCCGTCTGTCTGCCAGTCTGTCTGTCTGTTTGTCCACGCGTCGATCCGTGCGTCCATCTAGACAACACTCAAACTGCCGCCATCTCGCATACCCTGTGGCACATAGCCACTTTACACGTCTGTCTACCTGTCCGTCTGTCTGTCAGTCTGTCTGTCGGTTCGTCCATGCATCCGTCCGTGCGTCCGTCTAGAGAACACTCAAAGTACCACCATCTCGCATACCTTGTGGCACATAGCCGCTTTACAAGTCCGTCTACCTGTGCGTCTGTCTGCCAGTCTGTCGGTCTGTGCGTCCATGCATCCGTTCATGCGTCAATCTAGAGAACACTCTTAGTACCGCCATTTCGCGCTTCATATACCCTGTGGCACATACCCGCTTTACTCGTCCGTCTACCTGTCCGTCTCTCTGCCAGTCTGTCTGTCTGTCCGTCCGTGCGTCCGTCCGTGCGTCCATCTAGAGAACACGCAAAGTACCGCCATCTCGCATACCCTGTGGCACAAAGCCGCTTTACACGTCCGTCTACCTGTCCGTCTGGCTGCCAGTCTGTCTGTCTGTCCGCCCGTGCGTCCGTCCGTGCGTCCGTCTAGAGAACACTCAAAGTACTGCCATTTCGCATACCCTTTGGCACATAGCCACTTTACATGTATGTCTACCTGCCCGTCTGTCTGCCATCCTGTCTGTCTGTTCGTCTATGCATCCGTCCGTGCGTCCATCAGGAGAACACTCTGACTACCGCCATCTCGTGCGTCGTATACCCTGTGGTACATACCATCTTTACGCGTCCGTCTACTTCTCCGTTTGTTTGCCAGTCTGTCTGTCTGTTCGTCCATGCCTCTATCCGTGTGTCCATCTAGAAAACACTCAAAGTACCACCATCTCGCATACCCTGTGGCACATAGCCACTTTACTCGTCCGTCTACCTGTCCATCTGTTTACCAGTCTGTCTGTCTGTCCGTCCGTGCATCCGTCCGTGCGTCCATCTAGAGAACTTTTTAAGTACCGTCATCTCGCATCTCCTATACCCTGTGGCAAATACCCCTTTACGCGTCCGTCTACCTGTCCGTCCGTCTGCTAGCTTGTCTGTTTGTCCATCCGTGCGTCCGTCCGTGTGTCCATCTAGAGAACACTCAAACTACCGCCATCTCGCGTACCCTGTGGCACATAGCCGCTTCACACGTCCGTCTACCTGTCCGTCTGTCTGCCAGTCTGTCTGTCTGTCCGTTCATGCGTCTATCCGTGCGTCCATCTAGAGAACACTCAAATTAACGCCATCTTGCATACCCTGTGGCACATAGCCGCTTTACACGTCCGTCTACCTGCCCGTCTGTCTGCCAGTCTGTCTGTCTGTCCGTTCGTGCGTCCGTCCGTGCGTCCGTCTAGAGAACACTCGACGTACCGCCATCTCGCATACCCTGTGGCACATAGCCGCTTTACAAGTCCGTCTACCTGTCCGTCTGTCTGCCAGTCTCTCTGTCTGTCCATGCGTCCATCCATGCGTCAATCTAGAGAACACTCAAAGTACCACCATCTCGCATACCATATGGCACATAGCCACTTTACACGTCCGTCTACCTGTGCGTCTGTCTGTCTGCCAGTCTGTCCGTCTGTCCGTCCGTGCGTCCGTCCATGCGTCCATCCAGAGAACACTCAAAGTACCGCCATCTCGCATATGCTGTGGCACATAGCCACTTTGCAGGTCCATCTACCTGTCCTTCTGTCTGCCACTCTATCTGTCTTTCCGTCCGTGCGTCCATCCGTGCGTCCAACTAGAGAACACTCAAAGTATGCCATCTCGCATACCCTGTGGCACATATCCGCTTTACACGTTCGCCAACCTGTCCGTCTGTCTGCCAGTCTGTCTGTCTGTCTGTCCATGCGTCCGTTCGTGCGTCAATCTAGAGAAAACTCCGAGTACCGCCATCTCGCGCGTCGTATACCCTGTGGCACATACCCGCTTAACGCGTCCCTCTACCTGTCCGTCTGTCTACCAGTCTGTCTGTTCTTCCATGCGTCCATCGGTGCGTCCATCTAGAGAACACTCAAAGTACCGCCATCTCGCATACCCAGTGGCACATAGCCGCTTTACACGTCCGTCTACCAGTCCGTCTGTCTGCCAGTCTGTCTGTCTGTGCGTCCATTCATCCGTTCGTGCGTCAACCTAGAGAACACTCAGAGTACCGCCATCTCGTGCGTCGTATACCCTGTGGTACATACCCGCTTTACTCGTCCGTCTACCTGTCCGCCTGTCTGCCAGTCTGTCTGTCTGTTCGTTCATGCGTCCATCCGTGCGTCCATCTAGAGAACACTCAAAGTACCACCATCTCGCACAACCTGTGGCACATAGCCGCTTTACGCGTCCGTCTACCTGTCCATCTGTCTGCCAGTCTGTCTGTCTGTCCATGCGTCCGTTCGTGCGTCAATTTAGAGAAAACTCTGAGTACCGCCATCTCGCGCGTCGTATACCCTGTGGCACATACCCGCTTAACGCGTCCCTCTACCTGTCCGTCTGTCTACCAGTCTGTCTGTTCTTCCATGCGTCCATCGGTGCGTCCATCTAGAGAACACTGAAAGTACCGCCATCTCACATACCCTGCGGCACATAGCCGCTTTACACGTCCGTCTACCTGTCCGTCTGTATGCTAGCCTGCCTGACTGTCTGTCCATGCCTCCGTCCGTGCGTCCATCTGGAGAACACTCTGAGTACTGTCATCTCGTGCATTGTATAACTTGTGGCACATACCCGCTTTACGTGTCCGTCTACCTGTCCGTCTGTCTGTTTGTTCGTCCATGCGTCCATCCGTGCGTCCATCTAGAGAACACTCAAAGTATGCCATCTCGCATACCCTGTAGCACATAGCCACTTTACACGTCCATCTACCTGCCAATCTGTCTTCCAGTCTGTCTATCTGTCCGTCCGTGCGTCCGTCCGTGCATCCATCTAGAGAACACTAAAAGTACCACCATCTCGCATACCCTTTGGCACATAGCCACTTTACATGTATGTCTACCTGCCCGTCTGTCTGCCAGCCTGTCTGTCTGTTCGTCCATGCATCCGTCCGTGCGTCCATCTGGAGAACACTCTGAGTACCGCCATCTCGTGCGTCGTATACCCTGTGGTACATACCATCTTTACGCGTCCGTCTACTTCTCCGTTTGTTTGCCAGTCTGTCTGTTCGTCCATGCCTCTATCCGTGCGTCCATCTAGAAAACACTCAAAGTACCACCATCTCGCATTCCCTGTGGCACATAGCCGCTTTACTCGTCCGTCTACCTGTCCGTCTGTTTACCAGTCTGTCTGTCTGTCCGTCCGTGCATCCGTCCGTGCGTCCATCTAGAGAAGTTTTTAAGTACCGCAATCTCGCATCTCCTATACCCTGTGGCAAATACCCCTTTACGCGTCCGTCTACCATTCCGTCCGTCTGCTAGCTTGTCGGTCTGTCCATCCGTGCGTCCGTCCGTGCGTCCATCTAGAGAACACTGAAACTACCGCCATCTCGCGTACCCTGTGGCACATAGCCGCTTCACACGTCCGTCTACCTGTCCGTCTGTCTGGCAGTTTGTCTGTCTGTCCGTTCATGCGTCTATCCGTGCGTCCATCTAGAGAACACTCAAATTAACGCCATCTTGCATACCCTGTGGCACATAGCCGCTTTACACGTCCGTCTACCTGCCCGTCTGTCTGCCAGTCTGTCTGTCTGTCCTTTCGTGCGTCCGTCCGTGCGTCCATCTGGAGAACACTCAAAGTACCGCCATCTCGCATGCCCTGTGGCACATAGCCGCTTTACAAGTCCGTCTACCTGTCTGTCTGTCTGCCAGTCTGTCTGTCTGTCTGTCCATGCGTCCATCCGTGCGTCAATCTGGAGAACACTCAAAGTACCACCATCTCTCATACCCTGTGGCACATAGCCACTTTACACGTCCATCTACCTGTCCGTCTGTCTGTCTGCCAGTCTGTCTGTCTGTCCGTCCGTGCGTCCGTCATTGCGTACATCCAGAGAACAATCAAAGTACCGCCATCTCGAATACGCTGTGGCACATAGCCACTTTGCACGTCCGTCTACCTGTCCTTCTGGCTGCCACTCTATCTGTCTGTCCGTCCGTGCGTCCATCCGTGCGCCCAACCAGAGAACACTCAAAGTATGCCATCTCGCATACCCTGTGGCACATATCCGCTTTGCACGTTCGCCAACCTGTCCGTCTGTCTGTCCATGCGTCCATTCGTGCATCAATCTAGAGAAAACTCCGAGTACCGCCCTCTCGCGCGGCGTATACCCTGTGGCACATACCCGCTTAACGCGTCCCTCTACCTGTCCGTCTGTCTACCAGTCTGTCTGTTCTTCCATGCGTCCATCGGTGCGTCCATCTAGAGAACACTCAAAGTACCGCAATCTCGCATACCCAGTGGCACATAGCCGCTTTACACGTCCGCCTACCTGTCCGTCTGTCTGCCAGTCTGTCTGTCTGTGCGTCCATGCATCCGTTCGTGCGTCAATCTAGAGAACACTCTTAGTACCGCCATCTCGCGCTTCGTATACCCTGTGGTACATACCCGCTTTACTCGTCCGTCTACCTGTCCGTCTTTCTGTCAGTCTGTCTGTCTGTCCGTCCGTGCGTCAGTCCGTGCCTTCTTCTAGAGAACCTTTAAAGTACCGCCATCTCGCATATCCTATACCCTGTGGCAAATACCCCTTTACACGTCTGTCTACCTGTCCGTCTGTCTGCCAGTCTAACTGTCGGTTCGTTCATGCATCATTCCGTGCGTCCATCTGGAGAACACTCAAAGTAACGCCATCTCGCATACCCTGTGGCACATAGCCGCTTTACACGGTCGTCTACCTGTCCGTCTGAATGCCAGTCTGTCTGTCTCTCCGTCCATGCGTCAATCTAGAGAACACTCAGAGTACCGCCATCTCGTGCATCGTATACCCTGTGGTACATAACCGCTTTACTCGTCCGTCTACCTGTCCGTCTGTCTTCCAGTCTGTCTGTCTGTTTCTCCATGCGTCCATCCGTGCGTCCATCTAGAGTACACTCTGAGTACTGCCATCTCGTGCGTCGTATACCTTGTGGCACATACCCGCTTTACACGTCCGTGTACCTGTCCGTCTGTCTGCCAGTCTGTCTGTCTGTTTGTCCACGCGTCAATCCGTGCGTCCATCTAGGCAACACTCAAACTGCCGCCATCTCGCATACCCTGTGGCACATAGCCACTTTACACGTCTGTCTACCTGTCGGTCTGTCTGTCAGTGGTTCTGTCGGTTCGTCCATGCATCCGTCCGTGCGTCCATCTGGAGAACACTCTGAGTACTGCCATCTCGTGCGTCGTATACACTGTGGCACATACCCGCTTTACGCGTCCGTCTACCTGCCCGTCTGTCTGCCAGCCTGTCTGTCTGTTCGTCCATGCATCCGTTCGTGCGTCCATCTGGAGAACACTCTGAGTACCGCCATCTCGCGTACCCTGTGGCACATAGCCACTTCACACGTCCGTCTACCTGTCCATTTGTCTGCCAGTCTGTCTGTCTGTCCGTTCATGCGTCTAACCGTGCGTCCATCTAGAGAACACTCAAATTAACGCCATCTTGCATACCCTGTGGCACATAGCCACTTTACACGTCCGTCTACCTGCCCTTCTGTCTGCCAGTCTGTCTGTCTGTCCGTTCGTGCGTCCGTCCGTGCGTCCGTCTAGAGAACACTCGAAGTACTGCCATCTCGCATACCCTGTGGCATATAGCCGCTTTACAAGTCCGTCTACCTGTCCGTCTGTCTGCCAGTCTGTCTGTCTGTCTGTCCATGCGTCCGTTCGTGTGTCAATCTAGAGAAAACTCCGAGTACCGCCATTTCGCGCGTCGTATACCCTGTGGCACATACCCGCTTAACGCGTCCCTCTACCTGTCCGTCTGTCTACCAGTCTGTCTGTTCTTCCATGCGTCCATCGGTGCATCCATCTAGAGAACACTCAAAGTACCGCCATCTCGCATACCCAGTGGCACATAGCCGCTTTACACGTCCGTCTACCTGTCCGTCTGTCTGCCAGTCTGTCTGTCTGTGCGTCCATGCATCCGTTTGTGCGTCAACCTAGAGAACACTTAGAGTACCGCCATCTCATGCATCGTATACCCTGTGGTACATACCCGCTTTACTCGTCCGTCTACCTGTCCGCCTGTCTGCCAGTCTGTCTTTCTGTTCGTTCATGCGTCCATCCGTGCGTCCATCTAGAGAACACTCAAAGTACCACCATCTCGCATAACCTGTGGCACATAGCCGCTTTACGCGTCCGTCTACCTGTCCATCTGTCTGCCAGTCTGTCTGTCTGTCTGTCCATGCGTCCGTTCGTGCGTCAATTCAGAGAAAACTCTGAGTACCGCCATCTCGCGCGTCAGATACCCTGTGGCACATACCCGCTTAACGCGTCCCTCTACCTGTCCGTCTGTCTAACAGTCTGTCTGTTCTTCCATGCGTCCATCGGTGCGTCCATCTAGAGAACACTGAAAGTACCGCCATCTCGCATACCCTGTGGCACATAGCCGCTTTACACTTCCGTCTACCCTTCCGTCTGTCTGCCAGTCTGTCTGTCTGTTCGTCCATGCATCCGTCCATGCGTCCATCTGGAGAACACTCTGAGTACCGCCATCTCGTGCGTCGTATACCCTGTGGTACATACCACATTTACGCGTCCGTCTACCTCTCCGTTTGTTTGCCAGTCTGTCTGTCTGTTCGTCCATGCCTCTATCCGTGCGTCCATCTAGAAAACACTCAAAGTACCACCATCTCGCATACCCTGTGGCACATAGCCGCTTTACTCGTCCGTCTACCTGTCCGTCTGTTTACCAGTCTTTCTGTCTGTCCGTCCGTGCCTCCGTCCGTGCGTCCATCTAGAGAACTTTTTAAGTACCGCCATCTCGCATCTCCTATACCCTGTGGCAAATACCCCTTTACGCGTCCGTCTACCTGTCCGTCCGTCTGCTAGCTTGTCTGTCTGTCCATCCGTGCGTCCGTCCGTGCGTTCATATAGAGAACCCTCAAAGTACCGCCTTCTCGCGTACCCTGTGGCACATAGCCGCTTTACACGTCCGCGTACCTGTCCGTCTGTCTGCCAGTCTGTCTGTCTGTGCGTACATGCATCCGTTCGTGCGTCAATCAAGAGAACACTCTTAGTACCGCCATCTCGCGCTTCGTATACCCTGTGGTACATACCCGCTTTACTCGTCCGTCTACCTGTCCGTCTCTCTGTCAGTCTGTCTGTCTGTCCGTCCGTGCGTCAGTCCGTGCCTCCTTCTAGAGAACCTTTAAAGTACCGCCATCTCGCATATCCTATACCCTGTGGCAAATACCCCTTTACACGTCCGTCTACCTGTCCATCTGTCTGCCAGTCTGTCTGTCTGTCTGTTCATGCGTCCGTTCGTGCGTCAATTCAGAGAAAACTCTGAGTACCGCCATCTCGCGCGTCAGATACCCTGTGGCACATACCCGCTTAACGCGTCCCTCTACCTGTGCGTCTGTCTACCAGTCTGTCTGTTCTTCCATGCGTCCATCGGTGCGTCCATCTAGAGAACACTGAAAGTACCGCCATCTCGCATACCCTGTGGCACATAGCCGCTTTACACGTCCGTCTACCCTTCCGTCTGTCTGCCACTCTGTCTGTCTGTCCGTCCGTGCGTCAGTCCTTGCGTCCATCTAGAGAACTTTTAAAGTACCGCCATCTCGCATATCCTATACCATGTGGAAATACCCCTTTACGCATCCGTCTACCTGTCCGTTTATATGCTAGCCTGCCTGCCTGCTGTCCATGCATCCGTCCGTGCGTCCATCTGGAGACCACTCTGAGTACTGCCATCTCGTGCGTCGTATACCTTGTGGCACATATCCGCTTTACGCGTCCGTCTACCTGTCCGTCTGTCTGTTTGTTCGTCCATGCGTCCATCCGTGCGTCCATCTAGAGAACACTCAAAGTACCGCCATCTCGCATACCCTGTAGCACATAGTCACTTTACACGTCCATCTACCTGCCAATCTGTCTTCCAGTCCGTCTGTCTGTCCGTCCGTGCGTCCGTCCGTGCATCCATCTAGAGAACACTCAATGAACCGCCATCTCGCATACCCTGTAGCACATAGCCACTCTACATGTATGTCTACCTGCCCGTCTGTCTGCCAGCCTGTCTGTCTGTTCGTCCATGCATCCGTTCGTGCGTCCATCTGGAGAACACTCTGAGTACCGCCATCTCGCGTACCCTGTGGCACATAGCCGCTTCACACGTCCGTCTACCTGTCCATTTGTCTGCCAGTCTGTCTGTCTGTCCTTTCATGCGTCTATGCGTGCGTCCATCTAGAGAACACTCAAATTAACGCCATCTTGCATACCCTGTGGCACATAGCCACTTTACACGTCCGTCTACCTGCCCGTCTGTCTGCCAGTCTGTCTGTCTGTCCGTCCGTGCGTCCGTCCGTGCGTCCGTCTAGAGAACACTCGAAGTACCGCCATCTCGCATACCCTGTGGTACATACCCGCTTTACTCGTCCGTCTACCTGTCCGCCTGTCTGCCAGTCTGTCTGTCTGTTCGTTCATGCGTTCATCCGTGCGTCCATCTAGAGAACACTCAAAGTACCACCATCTCGCATAACCTGTGGCACATAGCCGCTTTACGCGTCCGTCTACCTGTCCATCTGTCTGCCCGTCTGTCTGTCTGTCTGTCTGTCTGTCTGTCCATGCATCCGTTCGTGCGTCAATTCAGAGAAAACTCTGAGTACCGCCATCTCGCGCGTCAGATACCCAGTGGCACATACCCGCTTAACGCGTCCCTCTACCTGTCCGTCTGTCTACCAGTCTGTCTGTTCTTCCATGCGTCCATCGGTGCGTCCATCTAGAGAACACTGAAAGTACCGCCATCTCGCATACCCTGTGGCACATAGCCGCTTTACACGTCCGTCTACCCTTCCGTCTGTCTGCCAGTCTGTCTGTCTGTCCGTTCGTGCGTCCGTCCATGCGTCCATCCAGAGAACACTCAAAGTACCGCCATCTCGCATACGCTGTGGCACATAGCCACTTTGAACGTCCGTCTACCTGTCATTCTGTCTGCCACTGTCTCTCCGTCCGTGCGTCCATCCGTGCGTCCAACCAGAGAACACTCAAAGTATGCCATCTCGCATACCCTGTGGCACATATCCGCTTTACACGTTCGCCAACCTGTCCGTCTGTCTGCCAGTCTGTCTGTCTGTCTGTCTGTCCATGCGTCCGTTCGTGCGTCAATCTAGAGAAAACTCCGAGTACCGCCATCTCGCGCGTCTCATACCCTGTGGCACATACCCGCTTAACGCGTCCCTCTACCTGTCCGTCTGTCTACCTGTCTGTCTGTTCTTCCATGCGTCCATCGGTGCGTCCATCTAGAGAACACTCAAAGTACCGCCATCTCGCATACCCAGTGGCACATAGCCGCTTTACACGTCCGTCTACCTGTCCGTCTGTCTGCCAGTCTGTCTGTCTGTGCGTCCATGCGTCCGTTCGTGCGTCCATCTAGAGAACACTCTTAGTACCACCATTTCGCGCTTCATATACCCTGTGGCACATACCCGCTTTACTCGTCCGTCTACCTGTCCGTCTCTCTGCCAGTCTCTCTGTCTGTCCGTCCGTGCGTCCGTCCGTGCGTCCGTCCGTGCGTCCATCTAGAGAACACGCAAAGTACCGCCATCTTGCATACCCTGTGGCACATAGCTGCTTTACACGTCCGTCTACCTGCCCGTCTGTCTGCCGGTCTGTCTGTCTGTCCGTTCGTGCGTCCGTTCGTGCATCAATCTAGGGAACACTCAAAGTACCACAATCTCGCATAACCTGTGGCACATAGCCGCTTTACACGTCCGTCTACCTGCCCGTCTGTCTGCCAGTCCGTCTGTCTGTCCGTTCGTGCGTCCGTCCGTGCGTCCGTCTAGAGAACACTCGAAGTACCGCTATCTCGCATACCCTGTGGCACATAGCCACTTTACAAGTCCGTTTACCTGTCCGTTTGTCTGCCAGTCTGTCTGTCTGTCCATGCGTCCATCCGTGCGTCAATCTAGAGAACACTCAAAGTACCACCATCTCGCATACCATGTGGCACATAGCTACTTTACACGTCCGTCTACCTGTCCGCCTGTCTGTCTGCAAGTCTGTCTGTCTGTCCGTCCGTGCGTCCGTCCATGCGTCCATCCAGAGAACACTCAAAGTACCGCCATCTCGCATATGCTGTGGCACATAGCCACTTTGCACGTCCGTGTACCTGTCCTTCTGTCTGCCACTCTCTCTGTCTGTCCGTCCGTGCGTCCATCCGTGCGTCCAACCAGAGAACACTCAAAGTATGCCATCTCGCATACCCTGTGGCACATAGCCGCTTTACGCGTCCGTCTACCTGTCCATCTGTCTGCCAGTCTGTCTGTCTGTCTGTCTGTCCATGCGTCCGTTCGTGCGTCAATCTAGAGAAAACTCCGAGTACCGCCAATCTCGCGCGTCGTATACCCTGTGGCACATACCCGCTTTACTCGTCCGTCTACCTGTCCGTCTCTCTGCCAGTCTGTCTGTCTGTCCGTCCGAGCGTCCGTCCGTGCGTCCATCTAGAGGACACGCAAAGTACCGCCATCTCGCATACCCTGTGGCACATGGCTGCTTTACACGTCCGTCTACCTGCCCGTCTGTCTGCCAGTCTGTCTGTCCGTTCGTGCGTCCGTTCGTGCATCAATCTAGGGAACACTCAAAGTACCACCATCTCACATAACCTGTGGCACATAGCCGCTTTACGCGTCCGTATACCTGTCCATCTGTCTGCCAGTCTGTCTGTCTGTCTGTCTGTCCATGCGTCCGTTCGTGCGTCAATCTAGAGAAAACTCTGAGTACCGCCATCTCGCGCGTCGTATACCCTGTGGCACATACCCGCTTAACGCGTCCCTCTACCTGTCCGTCTGTGTACCAGTCTGTCTGTTCTTCCATGCGTCCATCGGTGCGTCCATCTAGACAACACTGAAAGTACCGCCATCTCGCATACCCTGTGGCACATAGCCGCTTTACACGTCCATCTACCTGTCCGTCTGTCTGCCAGTCTGTCTGTCTGTGCGTCCATGCATCCATTCGTGCGTCAATCTAGAGAACACTCTTAGTACCGCCATTTCGCGCTTCATATACCCTGTGTCACATACCCGCTTTACTCGTCCGTCTACCTGTCCGTCTCTGTGCCAGTCTGTCTGTCTGTCCGTCCGTGCGTCAGTCCGTGCCTCCTTCTAGAGAACCTTTAAAGTACCGCCATCCCGCATATCCTATACCCTGTGGCAAATACCCCTTTACACGTCAGTCTACCTGTCCGTCCATCTGCTAGCCTGCCTGTCTGTCTGTCCGTGCATCCGTCCGTGCGTCCATTTAGAGAACACTGAGTAACGCCATTTCGCGCGTTGTATACCTTGTGGCACATATCCGCTTCAGCGAACTGGGAGCGCAGAGAAAAACACAAAGGACGAAGCGAGGAACCACACAACACGAGCGCTCGTGTTGTGTGGTTCCTCGCTTCGTCCTTTGTGTTTTTCTCTGCGCTCCCAGTTCGCTGAACGAAGAAAATGAATTACCAACTGGCCCACATTTTGATCCTTTTACATATCCGCTTTACACGTCCGTGTACCTGTCCGTCTGTCTGCCAGTCTGTCTGTCTGTTTGTCCACGCGTCAATCCGTGCGTCCATCTAGACAACACTCAAACTGCCGCCATCTCGCATACCCTGTGGCACATAGCCACTTTACACGTCTGTCTACCTGTCCGTCTGTCTGCCACTCTAACTGTCGGTTCGTCCATGCATCCTTCCGTGCGTCCATCTGGAGAACACTCAAAGTAACGCCATCTCGCATACCCTGTGGCACATAGCCGCTTTACACGGCCGTCTACCTGTCCGTCTGTCTGCCAGTCTGTCTGTCTCTCCGTCCATGCGTCCATTCGTGCGTCAATCTAGAGAACACACAGAGTACCGCCATCTCGTGCATCGTATACCCTGTGGTACATACCCGCTTTACTCGTCCGTCTACCTGTCCGTCTGTCTTCCAGTCTGTCTGTCTGTTCCTCAATGCGTCCATCCGTGCGTCCATCTAGAGTACACTCTGAGTACTGCCATCTCGTGCGTCGTATACCTTGTGGCACATACCCGCTTTACACGTCCGTGTACCTGTCCGTCTGTCTGCCAGTCTGTCTGTCTGTTTGTCCACGCGTCAATCCATGCGTCCATCTAGGCAACACTCAAACTGCCGCCATCTCGCATACCCTGTAGCACATAGCCACTTTACACGTCCGTCTACCTGTCCGTCTGTTTGTCGGTTCGTCCATGCATCCGTCCGTGCGTCCATCTGGAGAACACTCTGAGTACTGCCATCTCGTGCGTCGTATACCCTGTGGCACATACCCGCTTTACGCGTCCGTCTACCTGTCCGTCTGTCTGCCAGTCTGTCTGTCTGTAAGTCAATGCGTCCATCCGTGCGTCCATCTAGAGAACACTCAAAGTACCGCCATCTCGCATACCCTGTAGCACATAGCCACTTTACATGTATGTCTACCTGCCCGTCTGTCTGCCAGCCTGTCTGTCTGTTCGTCCACTCATCCGTCCGTGCGTCCATCTGGAGAACACTCTGAGTACCGCCATCTCGCGTACCCTGTGGCACATAGCCGCTTCACACGTCCGTCTACCTGTCCATTTGTCTGCCAGTCTGTCTGTCTGTCCGTTCATGCGTCTATCCATGCGTCCATCTAGAGAACACTCAAATTAACGCCATCTTGCATACCCTGTGGCACATAGCCACTTTACATGTCCGTCTACCTGCCCGTCTGTCTGCCAGTCTGTCTGTCTGTCCGTTCGTGCGTCCGTCCGTTCGTGCGTCCGTCCGTGCGTCCGTCTAGAGAACACTCGAAGTACCGCCATCTCGCATACCCTGTGGCATATAGCCGCTTTACAAGTCCGTCTACCTGTCCGTCTGTCTGCCAGTCTGTCTGTCTGTCTGTCTGTCCATGCGTCCGTTCGTGCATCAATCTAGAGAAAACTCCGAGTACCGCCATCTCGCGCGTCGTATACCCTGTGGCACATACCCGCTTAACGCGTCCCTCTACCTGTCCGTCTGTCTACCAGTCTGTCTGTTCTTCCATGCGTCCATCGGTGCGTCCATCTAGAGAACACTCAAAGTACCGCCATCTCGCATACTCAGTGGCACATCGCCGCTTTACACGTCCGTCTACCTGTCCGTCTGTCTGCCAGTCTGTCTGTCTGTGCGTCCATGCATCCGTTCGTGCGTCAACCTAGAGAACACTCAGAGTACCGCCATCTCGTGCGTCGTATGCCCTGTGGTACATACCCGCTTTACTCGTCCGTCTACCTCTCCGTCTGGCTGCCAGTCTGTCTGTCTGTTCCTCCATGCGTCCATCCGTGCGTCCATCTAGAGTACACTCTGAGTACCGCCATCTCGCGCGTCGTATACCCTGTGGCACATACCCGCTTAACGCGTCCCTCTACCTGTCCGTCTGTCTACCAGTCTGTCTGTTCTTCCATGCGTCCATCGGTGCGTCCATCTAGAGAACACTGAAAGTACCGCCATCTCGCATACCCTGTGGCACATATCCGCTTCACACGTCCGTCTACCTGTCCGTCTGTCTGCCAGTCTGTCTGTCTGTGCGTCCATGCATCCGTTCGTGCGTCAACTAGAGAACACTCTTAATACCGCCATTTCGCGCTTCATATACCCTGTGGCACATACCCGCTTTACTCGTCCGTCTACCTGTCCGTCTGTCTGCCAGTCTGTCTGTCTGTTCGTTCATGCGTCCATCCGTGCGTTCATCTAGAGAACACTCAAAGTACCACCATCTCGCATAACCTGTGGCACATAGCCGCTTTACGCGTCCGTCTACCTGTCCATCTGTCTGCCAGTCTGTCTGTCTGTCTGTCTGTCCATGCGTCCGTTCGTGCGTCAATTCAGAGAAAACTTTGAGTACCGCCATCTCGCACGTCAGATACCCTGTGGCACATACCCGCTTAACGCGTCCCTCTACCTGTCCGTCTGTCTACCAGTCTGTCTGTTCTTCCATGCGTGCATCGGTGCGTCCATCTAGAGAACACTGAAAGTACCGCCATCTCGCATACCCTGTGGCACATAGCCGCTTTACACGTCCGTCTACCCTTCCGTCTGTCTGCCAGTCTGTCTGTCTGTGCGTCCATGCATCCGTTCGTGCGTCAATCTAGAGAACACTCTTAGTACCCCCATTTCGCACTTCATATACCCTGTGGCACATACACGCTTTACTCGTCCGTCTACCTGTCCGTCTCTCTGCCAGTCTGTCTGTCTGTCCGTCCGTGCGTCAGTCCTTGCGTCCATCTAGAGAACTTTTAAAGTACCGCCATCTCGCATATCCTGTACCATGTGGCAAATACCCCTTTACGCATCCGTCTTCCTGTCCGTCCATTTGCTAGCCTGCCTGTCTGCTGTCCATGCATCCGTCCGTGCGTCCATCTGGAGACCACTCTGAGTACTGCCATCTCGTGCGTCGTATACCTTGTGGCACATACCCGCTTTACGCGTCCGTCTACCTGTCCGTCTGTCTGTTTGTTCGTCCATGCGTCCATCCGTGCGTCCATCTAGAGAACACTCAAAGTACCGCCATCTCGCATACCCTGTAGCACATAGCCACTTTACACGTCCATCTACCTGCCAATCTGTCTTCCAGTCTGTCTGTCTGTCCGTCCGTGCGTCCGTCCGTGCGTCCGTCCGTGCATCCATCAAGAGAACACTCAATGTACCGCCATCTCGCATACCCTTTGGCACATAGCCACTTTACATGTATGTCTACCTGTCCATCTGTCTGCCAGCCTGTCTGTCTGTTCGTCCATGCATCCGTCCGTGCAGCCATCTGGAGAACACTCTGAGTACCGCCATCTCGTGCGTCGTATACCCTGTGGTACATACCACCTTTACGCGTCCGTCTACCTCTCCGTTTGTTTGCCAGTCTGTCTGTCTGTTCGTCCATGCCTCTATCCGTGCGTCCATCTAGAAAACACTCAAAGTACCACCATCTCGCATACCCTGTGGCACATAGCCGCTTTACTCGTCCGTCTACCTGTCCGTCTGTTTACCAGTCTTTCTGTCTGTCCGTCCGTGCCTCCGTCCGTGCGTCCATCTAGAGAAGTTTTTAAGTACCGCAATCTCGCATCTCCTATACCCTGTGGCAAATACCCCTTTACGCGTCCGTCTACCTGTCCGTCCATCTGCTAGCTTGTCTGTCTGTCCATCCGTGCGTCCGTCCGTGCGTTCATCTAGAGGACCCTCAAAGTACCGCCATCTCGCGTACCCTGTGGAACATAGCCGCTTCACACGTCCGTCTACCTGTCCGTCTGCCTGTTAGTCTGTCTGTCTGTCCGTTCGTGCGTCCGTCCGTGCGTCCGTCTAGAGAACACTCAAAGTACCGCCATCTCGCATACGCTGTGGCACATAGCCACTTTGCACGTCCGTCTACCTGTCCTTCTGCCTGCCACTCTATCTGTCTGTCCGTCCGTGCGTCCGTTCGTGCGTCAATCTAGAGAAAACGCCGAGTACCGCCATCTCGCGCGTCGTATACCCTGAGGCACATACCCGCTTAACGCGTCCCTCTACCTGTCCGTCTGCCTACCAGTCTGTCTGTTCTTCCATGCGTCCATCGGTGCGTCCATCTAGAGAACACTCAAAGTACCGCCATCTCGCATACCCAGTGGCACATAGCCGCTTTACACGTCCGTTTACCTGTCCGTCTGTCTGCCAGTCTGTCTGTCTGTGCGTCCATGCGTCCGTTCGTGCGTCAATCTAGAGAACACTCTTAGTACCACCATTTCGCGCTTCATATACCCTGTGGCACATACCCGCTTTACTCGTCTGTCTACCTGTCCGTCTCTCTGCCAGTCTGTCTGTCTGTCCGTCCGAGCGTCCGTCCATGCGTCCGTCTAGAGAACACGCAAAGTACCGCCATCTTGCATACCCTGTGGCACATAGCCGCTTTACACGTCCGTCTACCTGCCCGTCTGTCTGCCAGTCTGTCTGTCTGTCCGTTCGTGCATCAATCTAGGGAACACTCAAAGTACCACCATCTCGCATAACCTGTGGCACATAGCCGCTTTACGCGTCCGTCTACCTGTCCATCTGTCTGCCAGTCTGTCTGTCTGTCTGTCCATGCGTCCGTTCATGCGTCAATCTAGAGAAAACTCGGAGTACCGCCATTTCGCGCGTCGTATACCCTGTGGCACATACCCGCTTAACGCGTCCCTCTACCTGTCCGTCTGTGTACCAGTCTGTCTGTTCTTCCATGCGTCCATCGGTGCGTCCATCTAGACAACACTGAAAGTACCGCCATCTCGCATACCCTGTGGCACATAGCCACTCTACACGTCCATCTACCTGTCCGTCTGTCTGCCAGTCTGTCTGTATGTGCGTCCATGCATCCATTCGTGCGTCAATCTAGAGAACACTCTTAGTACCGCCATTTCGCGCTTCATATACCCTGTGTCACATACCCGCTTCACACGTCCGTCTACCTGTCCGCCTGTCTGCCAGTTTGTCTGTCTGTCCGTCCGTGCGTCCATCCGTGCGTCCATCTAGAGAATACTCAAATTACCGCCATCTTGCATACCCTGTGGCATATAGCTGCTTTACACGTCTGTCTACCTGTCCGTCTGTCTGCCATTCTGTCCGTCTGTCCGTTCGTGCGTTCGTGCGTCCCTCTAGAGAACACTCAATGTACCGCCATCTCGCATACCCTGTGGCACATAGCCGCTTTACAAGTCCGTCTACCTGTCCGTCTGTCTGCCAGTCTGTCTGTCTGTCCCTCCGTGCGGCCATCCGTGCGTCCATCCAGAGAACACTCAAAGTACCACCATCTCGCATACCCTGTGGCACATAGCCGCTTCACACGTCCGTCTATCTGTCCATCTGTCTGCCAGTCTGTCTGTCTGTCGGTCCGTGCGTCCGTCCGTGCGTCCATCTAGAGAACACTCAAAGTACCGCCACCTCGCATACCCTGTGGCACATAGCCGCTTAACTCGTCCGTCTATCTGTCCGTCTATATGCCAGTCTGTCTGTCTGTTCGTCCATGCATCCGTCCGTGCGTCCCTCTCGAAAACACTCACAGTACCGCCATCTCGTGCGTCGTATACCCTGTGGTACATACCCGCTTTACTAGTCCGTCTACCTGTCCGTCTTTCTGCTAGTCTGTCTGTCTGTTCCTCCATGCGTCCGTCCGTGCGTTCATCTAGAGAACACTCTGGGTACTGCCATCTCGCGCGTCGTATCCCATGTGGCACATACCCGCTTTACGCGTCCGTCTACCTGTCCGTCTGTCTGCCAGTCTGTCTGTCTGGTCGTCCTTGCGTCCATCCATGCGTCCTTCAAGAGAACACTCACAGTACCAACATCTCGCATACCCTGTGGCACATAGCCGCTTTACACGTCCGTCTACCTGTCAATCTGTCTGCCAGTCTGTCTGTCTGTCTGTCCGTCCGTGCGTCCGTCCCTGCGTCCATTTAGAGAACACCTAAATTATCGCCATCTCGCATACCCTGTAGCATATAGCCGCTTTACACGTCTGTCTACATGTCCGTCTGTGTGCCAGTCTGTCTGTCTGTTCATCAATGCATCCCTCCGTGCGTCCCTCTGGAGAACACTCAGAGTACCGCCATCTCTTGCGTCGTATACCCTGTGGTACATACCCGCTTTGCTCGTCCGTCTACCTGTCCGTCTGTCTGCCAGTCTGTCTGTCTGTTCCTCCATGCATCCGTCCGGCGTCCATCTAGAGAACACTCTGAGTACTGCCATCTCGCGCGTCGTATACCCTGTGGCACATACCCGCTTTACACGTCCGTCTACCGGTCCGTCTGTCTGCCAGTCTGTCTGTCTGTTCGTCCATGCGTCCATCCGAGCGTCAATCTAGAGAACACTCAAAATACCACCATCTCGCATACCATGTGGCACATAGCTCCTTTACACGTCCGTCTACCTGTCCGTCTGTCTGTCTGCCAGTCTGTCTGTCTGTGCGTCCGTGCGTCCGTCCATGCGTCCATCCAGAGAACACTCAAAGTACCGCCATCTCGCATATGCTGTGGCATATAGCCACTTTGCACGTCCGTGTACCTGTCCTTCTGTCTGCCACTCTCTCTGTCTGTCCGTCCGTGCGTCCATCCGTGCGTCCAACCAGAGAACACTCAAAGTAGGCCATCTCGCATACCCTGTGGCACATATCCGCTTTACACGTTCGCCAACCTGTCCGTCTGTCTGCCAGTCTGTCTGTCCCTGCGTCCGTTCGTGCGTCAATCTAGAGAAAACTCCGAGTACCGCCAATCTCGCGTGTCGTATACCCTGTGGCACATACCCGCTTAACACGTCCCTCTACCTGTCCGTCTGTCTACCAGTCTGTCTGTTCTTCCATGCGTCCATCGGTGCGTCCATCTAGAGAACACTGAAAGTACCGCCATCTCGCATACCCAGTGGCACATAGCCTCTTCACACGTCCGTCTACCTGTCCGTCTGTCTGCCAGTCTGTCTGTCTGTGCGTCCATGCATCCGTTCGTGCGTCAATCTAGAGAACACTCTTAATACCGCCATTTCGCGCTTCATATACCCTGTGGCACATACCCGCTTTACTCGTCCGTCTACCTGTCCGTCTCTCTGCCAGTCTGTCTGTCTGTCCGTCCGAGCGTCCGTCCGTGCGTCCATCTAGAGAACACGCAAAGTACCGCAATCTCGCATACCCTGTGGCACATGGCTGCTTTACACGTCCGTCTACCTGCCCGTCTGTCTGCCAGTCTGTCTGTCTGTCCGTTCGTGCGTCCGTTCGTGCATCAATCTAGGGAACACTCAAAGTACCACCATCTCACATAACCTGTGGCACATAGCCGCTTTACGCGTCCGTATACCTGTCCATCTGTCTGCCAGTCTGTCTGTCTGTCTGTCTGTCCATGCGTCCGTTCGTGCGTCAATCTAGAGAAAACTCTGAGTACCGCCATCTCGCGCGTCGTATACCCTGTGGCACATACCCGCTTAACGCGTCCCTCTACCTGTCCGTCTGTGTACCAGTCTGTCTGTTCTTCCATGCGTCCATCGGTGCGTCCATCTAGACAACACTGAAAGTACCGCCATCTCGCATACCCTGTGGCACATAGCCGCTTTACACGTCCATCTACCTGTCCGTCTGTCTGCCAGTCTGTCTGTCTGTGCGTCCATGCATCCATTCGTGCGTCAATCTAGAGAACACTCTTAGTACCGCCATTTCGCGCTTCATATACCCTGTGTCACATACCCGCTTTACTCGTCCGTCTACCTGTCCGTCTCTCTGCCAGTCTGTCTGTCTGTCCGTCCGTGCATCAGTCCATGCCTCCTTCTAGAGAACCTTTAAAGTACCGCCATCCCGCATATCCTATACCCTGTGGCAAATACCCCTTTACACGTCAGTCTACCTGTCCGTCCATCTGCTAGCCTGCCTGTCTGTCTGTCCGTGCATCCGTCCGTGCGTCCATTTAGAGAACACTGAGTAACGCCATTTCGCGCGTTGTATACCTTGTGGCACATATCCGCTTCAGCGAACTGGGAGCGCAGAGAAAAACACAAAGGACGAAGCGAGGAACCACACAACACGAGCGCTCGTGTTGTGTGGTTCCTCGCTTCGTCCTTTGTGTTTTTCTCTGCGCTCCCAGTTCGCTGAACGAAGAAAATGAATTACCAACTGGCCCACATTTTGATCCTTTTACATATCCGCTTTACACGTCCGTGTACCTGTCCGTCTGTCTGCCAGTCTGTCTGTCTGTTTGTCCACGCGTCAATCCGTGCGTCCATCTAGACAAAACTCAAACTGCCGCCATCTCGCATACCCTGTGGCACATAGCCACTTTACACGTCTGTCTACCTGTCCGTCTGTCTGCCAGTCTGTCTGTCTCTCCGTCCATGCGTCCATTCGTGCGTCAATCTAGAGAACACACAGAGTACCGCCATCTCGTGCATCGTATACCCTGTGGTACATACCCGCTTTACTCGTCCGTCTACCTGTCCGTCTGTCTTCCAGTCTGTCTGTCTGTTCCTCAATGCGTCCATCCGTGCGTCCATCTAGAGTACACTCTGAGTACTGCCATCTCGTGCGTCGTATACCTTGTGGCACATACCCGCTTTACACGTCCGTGTACCTGTCCGTCTGTCTGCCAGTCTGTCTGTCTGTTTGTCCACGCGTCAATCCATGCGTCCATCTAGGCAACACTCAAACTGCCGCCATCTCGCATACCCTGTAGCACATAGCCACTTTACACGTCTGTCTACCTGTCCGTCTGTTTGTCGGTTCGTCCATGCATCCGTCCGTGCGTCCATCTGGAGAACACTCTGAGTACTGCCATCTCGTGCGTCGTATACCCTGTGGCACATACCCGCTTTACGCGTCCGTCTACCTGTCCGTCTGTCTGCCAGTCTGTCTGTCTGTAAGTCCATGCGTCCATCCGTGCGTCCATCTAGAGAACACTCAAACTACTGCCATCTCGCATACCCTGTAGCACATAGCCACTTTACATGTATGTCTACCTGCCCGTCTGTCTGCCAGCCTGTCTGTCTGTTCGTCCACTCATCCGTCCGTGCGTCCATCTGGAGAACACTCTGAGTACCGCCATCTCGCGTACCCTGTGGCACATAGCCGCTTCACACGTCCGTCTACCTGTCCATTTGTCTGCCAGTCTGTCTGTCTGTCCGTTCATGCGTCTATCCATGCGTCCATCTAGAGAACACTCAAATTAACGCCATCTTGCATACCCTGTGGCACATAGCCACTTTACATGTCCGTCTACCTGCCCGTCTGTCTGCCAGTCTGTCTGTCTGTCCGTTCGTGCGTCCGTCCGTTCGTGCGTCCGTCCGTGCGTCCGTCTAGAGAACACTCGAAGTACCGCCATCTCGCATACCCTGTGGCATATAGCCGCTTTACAAGTCCGTCTACCTGTCCGTCTGTCTGCCAGTCTGTCTGTCTGTCTGTCCATGCGTCCGTTCGTGCATCAATCTAGAGAAAACTTCGAGTACCGCCATCTCGCGCGTCGTATACCCTGTGGCACATACCCGCTTAACGCGTCCCTCTACCTGTCCGTCTGTGTACCAGTCTGTCTGTTCTTCCATGCGTCCATCGGTGCGTCCATCTAGAGAACACTCAAAGTACCGCCATCTCGCATACCCAGTGGCACATAGCCGCTTTACACGTCCGTCTACCTGTCGGTCTGTCTACCAGTCTGTCTGTCTGTGCGTCCATGCATCCGTTCGTGCGTCAACCTAGAGAACACTCAGAGTACCGCCATCTCGTGCGTCGTATGCCCTGTGGTACATACCCGCTTTACTCTTCGTCTACCTCTCCGTCTGGCTGCCAGTCTGTCTGTCTGTTCCTCCATGCGTCCATCCGTGCGTCCATCTAGAGTACACTCTGAGTACCGCCATCTCGCGCGTCGTATACCCTGTGGCACATACCCGCTTAACGCGTCCCTCTACCTGTCCGTCTGTCTACCAGTCTGTCTGTTCTTCCATGCCTCTATCCGTGCGTCCATCTAGAAAACACTCAAAGTACCACCATCTCGCATACCGTGTGGCACATAGCCGCTTTACTCGTCCGTCTACCTGTCCGTCTGTTTACCAGTCTTTCTGTCTGTCCGTCCGTGCCTCCGTCCGTGCGTCCATCTAGAGAAGTTTTTAAGTACCGCAATCTCGCATCTCCTATACCCTGTGGCAAATACCCCTTTACGCGTCCGTCTACCTGTCCGTCCATCTGCTAGCTTGTCTGTCTGTCCATCCGTGCGTCCGTCCGTGCGTTCATCTAGAGGACCCTCAAAGTACCGCCATCTCGCGTACCCTGTGGCACATAGCCGCTTCACACGTCCGTCTACCTGTCCGTCTGCCTGTTAGTCTGTCTGTCTGTCCGTTCGTGCGTCCGTCCGTGCGTCCGTCTAGAGAACACTCAAAGTACCGCCATCTCGCATACGCTGTGGCACATAGCCACTTTGCACGTCCGTCTACCTGTCCTTCTGCCTGCCACTCTATCTGTCTGTCCGTCCGTGCGTCCGTTCGTGCGTCAATCTAGAGAAAACGCCGAGTACCGCCATCTCGCGCGTCGTATACCCTGAGGCACATACCCGCTTAACGCGTCCCTCTACCTGTCCGTCTGTCTACCAGTCTGTCTGTTCTTCCATGCGTCCATCGGTGCGTCCATCTAGAGAACACTCAAAGTACCGCCATCTCGCATACCCAGTGGCACATAGCCGCTTTACACGTCCGTCTACCTGTCCGTCTGTCTGCCAGTCTGTCTGTCTGTGCGTCCATGCGTCCGTTCGTGCGTCAATCTAGAGAACACTCTTAGTACCACCATTTCGCGCTTTATATACCCTGTGGCACATACCCGCTTTACTCGTCTGTCTACCTGTCCGTCTCTCTGCCAGTCTGTCTGTCTGTCCGTCCGAGCGTCCGTCCATGCGTCCATCTAGAGAACACGCAAAGTACCGCCATCTTGCATACCCTGTGGCACTTAGCCGCTTTACACGTCCGTCTACCTGCCCGTCTGTCTGCCAGTCTGTCTGTCTGTCCGTTCGTGCATCAATCTAGGGAACACTCAAAGTACCACCATCTCGCATAACCTGTGGCACATAGCCGCTTTACGCGTCCGTCTACCTGTCCATCTGTCTGCCAGTCTGTCTGTCTGTCTGTCTGTCTGTCTGTCTGTCCATGCGTCCGTTCGTGCGTCAATCTAGAGAAAACTCGGAGTACCGCCATTTCGCGCGTCGTATACCCTGTGGCACATACCCGCTTAACGCGTCCCTCTACCTGTCCGTCTGTGTACCAGTCTGTCTGTTCTTCCATGCGTCCGTCGGTGCGTCCATCTAGACAACACTGAAAGTACCGCCATCTCGCATACCCTGTGGCACATAGCCGCTTTACACGTCCATCTACCTGTCCGTCTGTCTGCCAGTCTGTCTGTCTGTGCGTCCATGCATCCATTCGTGCGTCAATCTAGAGAACACTCTTAGTACCGCCATTTCGCGCTTCATATACCCTGTGTCACATACCCGCTTTACTCGTCCGTCTACCTGTCCGTCCGTCTGCTAGCCTGCCTGTCTGTCTGTCCGTGCATGCGTCCGTGCGTCCATTTAGAGAACACTGAGTACCGCCATCTCGCGCGTCGTATACCTTGTGGCACATACCCGCTTTACACGTCCGTGTACCTGTCCGTCTGTCTGCCAGTCTGTCTGTCTGTTTGTCCATGCGTAAATCCGTGCGTCCATCTAGACAACGCTCAAACTGCCGCCATCTCGCATACCCTGTGGCACATAGCCACTTTACACGTCTGTCTGCTGTCCGTCTGTCTGTCAGTCTGTCTGTCGGTTCGTCCATACATCCGTCCGTGCGTCCATCTGGAGAACACTCTGAGTACTGCCATCTCGTGCGTCGTATACCCAGTGGCACATACCCGCTTTACGCGTCCGTCTACCTGTCCGTCTGTCTGCCAGTCTGTCTGTCTGTAAGTCGATGCGTCCATCCGTGCGTCCATCTAGAGAGCACTCAAAGTACCGCGATCTCGCATACCCTGCAGCACATAGCCACTTCACACGTCCATCTACCTGCCAATCTGTCTGCCAGTCTGTCTGTCTGCCCGTCCTTGCGTCCATTTATGCGTCCGTCCGTGCATCTATCTAGAGAACACTCAAAGTACCGCCATCTCGCATACTCTTTGGCACATAGCCACTTTACATGTATGTCTACCTGCCCGTCTGTCTGCCAGCCTGTCTGTCTGTTCGTCCATGCATCCGTCCGTGCGTCCATCTGGAGAACACTCTGAGTACCGCCATCTCGTGCGTCGTATACCCTGTGGTACATACCATCTTTACGCGTCCGTCTACCTCTCCGTTCGTTTGCCAGTCTGTCTGTCTGTTCGTCCATGCCTCTTTCCGTGCGTCCATCTAGAAAACACTCAAATACCACCATCTCGCATACCCTGTGGCACATAGCCGCTTTACTCGTCCGTCTACCTGTCCGTCTGTTTACCAGTCTGTCTGTCTGTCCGTCCGTGCATCCGTCCATGCGTCCATCTAGAGAACTTTTTAAGTACCGCCATCTCGCATCTCCTATACCCTGTGGCAAATACCCCTTTACGCGTCCGTCTACCTGTCCGTCCGTCTGCTAGCTTGTCTGTCTGTCCATCCGTGCGTCCGTCCGTGCGTCCATCTAGAGAACACTCAAATTAACGCCATCTTGCATACCCTGTGGCACATAGCCGCTTTACACGTCCGTCTACCTGCCCGTCTGTCTGCCAGTCTGTCTGTCTGTCCGTTCGTGCGTCCGTCCGTGCGTCCGTCTAGAGAACACTCGAAGTACCGCCATCTCGCATACCCTGTGGCACATAGCCACTTTACAAGTCCGTCTACCTGTCCGTCTGTCTGCCAGTCTGCCTGTCCATGCGTCCATCCGTGCGTCAATCTAGAGAACACTCAAAGTACCACCATCTCGCATACCATGAGGCACATAGCCACTTTGAACGTCCGTCTACCTGTCCGTCAGTCTGCCAGTCTGTCTGTCGGTCCATCCGTGCGTCCGTCCGTCGGTCCATCCCTCTAGAGAACACTCAAAGTACCACCATCTCGCATACCCTGCGGCACATAGCCGCTTCACACGTCCGTCTATCTGTCCATCTGTCTGCCAGTCTGTCTGTCTGTCCGTCCGTTCGTCCGTCCGCGCGTTCATCTAGAGAACACTCAAAGTACCGCCATCTCGCATACCCTGTGGCACATACCCGCTTTACTAGTCCGTCTACCTGTCCGTCTGTCTGCTAGTCTGTCTGTCTGTTCCTCCATGCGTCCGTCCGTGCGTTCATCTAGAGAACACTCTGGGTACTGCCATCTCGCGCGTCGTATCCCATGTGGCACATACCCGCTTTACGCGTCCGTCTACCTGTCCGTCTGTCTGCTAGTCTGTCTGTCTGGTCGTCCATGCGTCCATCCGTGCGTCCATCTAGAGAACACTCACAGTACCAACATCTCGCATACCCTGTGGCACATAGCCGTTTTACACGTCCGTCTACCTGTCAATCTGTCTGCCAGTCTGTCTGTCTGCCGTCCGTGCGTCCATCCGTGCGTCCATTTAGAGAACACTTAAATTATCGCCATCTCGCATACCCTGTGGCATATAGCCGCTTTACACGTCTGTCTACCTGTCCGTCTGTCTGCCAGTCTGTCTGTATGTTCGTCCATGCATCCGTCCGTGCGTCCCTCTGGAGAACACTCAGAGTACGTCCATCTCGTGCGTCGTATACCCTGTGGCACATACTCGCTTTACGCGTCCGTCTACCGGTCCGTCTGTCTGCCAGTCTGTCTGTCTGTTCGTCCATGCGTCCATCCGTGCGTCCATCTAGAGAACACTCAAATTACCGCCATCTTGCATACCCTGTGGCACATAGCCGCTTTACACGTCCGTCTACCTGCCCGTCTGTCTGCCAGTCTGTCTGTCTGTCCGTTCGTGCGTCCGTCCGTGCGTCCGTTTAGAGAACACTCGAAGTACCGCCATCTCGCATACCCTGTGGCACATAGCCGCTTTACAAGTCCGTCTACCTGTCCGTCTGTCTGCCAGTCTGTCTGTCTGTCCATGCGTCCATCCGTGCGTCAATCTAGAGAACACTCAAAGTACCACCATCTCGCATACCGTGTGGCACATAGCCACTTTACACGTCCGTCTTCCTGTCCGTCTGTCTGTCTGCCAGTCTGTCTGTGCGTCCGTGAATCCGTTCGTGCGTCCATCTAGAAAACACTCAAAGTACCACCATCTCGCATACCCTGTGGCACATAGCCGCTTTACACGTCCGTCTACCTGTCCGTCTGTCTGCCAGTCTGTCTGTCTGTGCGTCCATGCATCCGTTCGTGCGTCCATATAGAGAACACTCAAAGTACCGCCATCTCGCATACCCTGTGGCACATAGCCGCTTTACAAGTCCGTCTACCTAACCGTCTGTCTGCCAGTCTGTCTGTCTGTCCATGCGTCCATCCGTGCGTCAATCTAGAAAACACTCAAAGTACCACCATCTCAAATACCTTGTGGCACATAGCCACTTTACACGTCCGTCTACCTGTCCGTCTGTCTGTCTGCCAGTCTGTCTGTCTGTCCGTCCGTGCGTCCGTCCATGCGTCCATCCAGAGAACACTCAAAGTACCGCCATCTCGCATACGCTGTGGCACATAGCCACTTTGCACGTCCGTCTACCTGTCCTTCTGCCTGCCACTCTATCTGTCTGTCCGTCCGTGCGTCCGTTCGTGCGTCAATCTAGAGAAAACTCCGAGTACCGCCATCTCGCGCGTCGTATACCCTGTGGCACATACCCGCTTAACGCGTCCCTCTACCTGTCCGTCTGTGTACCAGTCTGTCTGTTCTTCCATGCGTCCATCGGTGCGTCCATCTAGACAACACTGAAAGTACCGCCATCTCGCATACCCTGTGGCACATAGCCGCTTTACGCGTCCGTCTACCTGTCCATCTGTCTGCCAGTCTGTCTGTCTGTCTGTCTGTCTGTCTGTCTGTCTGTCCATGCGTCCGTTCGTGCGTCAATCTAGAGAAAACTCGGAGTACCGCCTTTTCGCGCGTCGTATACCCTGTGGCACATACCCGCTTAACGCGTCCCTCTACCTGTCCGTCTGTGTACCAGTCTGTCTGTTCTTCCATGCGTCCATCGGTGCGTCCATCTAGACAACACTGAAAGTACCGCCATCTCGCATACCCTCTGGCACATAGCCGCTTTACACGTCCATCTACCTGTCCGTCTGTCTGCCAGTCTGTCTGTCTGTGCGTCCATGCATCCATTCGTGCGTCAATCTAGAGAACACTCTTAGTACCGCCATTTTGCGCTTCATATACCCTGTGTCACATACCCGCTTTACTCGTCCGTCTACCTGTCTGTCTCTCTGCCAGTCTGTCTGTCTGTCCGTCCGTGCGTCAGTCCGTGCGTCCATCTAGAGATCTTTTAAAGTACCGCCATCTCGCATATCCTATACCCTGTGGCGAATACCCCTTTACGCATCCGTCTACCTGTCCGTCCGTCTGCTAGCCTGCCTGTCTGTCTGTCCGTCCGAGCGTCCGTCCGTGCGTCCATCTAGAGAACACGCAATGTACCGCCATCTCGCATACCCTGTGGCACATAGCCGCTTTACACGTCCGTTTACCTGCCCGTCTGTCTGCCAGTCAGTCTGTCTGTCCGTTCGTGCGTCCGTTCGTGCATCAATGTAGGGAACACTCAAAGTACCACCATCTCGCATAACCTGTGGCACATAGCCGCTTTACGCGTCCGTCTACCTGTCCATCTGTCTGCCAGTCTGTCTGTCTGTCTGTCTGTCTGTCTGTCCATGCGTCCGTTCGTGCATCAATCTAGAGAAAACTCTGAGTACCGCCATCTAGCGCGTCGTATACCCTGTGGCACATACCCGCTTAACGCGTCCCTCTACCTGTCCGTCTGTGTGCCAGTCTGTCTGTTCTTCCATGTGTCCATCGGAGCGTCCATCTAGACAACACTGAAAGTACCGCCATCTCGCATACCCTGTGGCACATAGCCGCTTTACACGTCCATCTACCTGTCCGTCTGTCTGCCAGTCTGTCTGTCTGTGCGTCCATGCATCCATTCGTGCGTCAATCTAGAGAACACTCTTAGTACCGCCATTTCGCGCTTCATATACCCTGTGTCACATACCCGCTTTACTCGTCCGTCTACCTGTCCGTCCGTCTGCTAGCCTGCCTGTCTGTCTGTCCGTGCATGCGTCCGTGCGTCCATTTAGAGAACACTGAGTACCGCCATCTCGCGCGTCGTATACCTTGTGGCACATACCCGCTTTACACGTCCGTGTACCTGTCCGTCTGTCTGCCAGTCTGTCTGTCTGTTTGTCCATGCGTAAATCCGTGCGTCCATCTAGACAACGCTCAAACTGCCGCCATCTCGCATACCCTGTGGCACATAGCCACTTTACACGTCTGTCTGCTGTCCGTCTGTCTGTCAGTCTGTCTGTCGGTTCGTCCATACATCCGTCCGTGCGTCCATCTGGAGAACACTCTGAGTACTGCCATCTCGTGCGTCGTATACCCAGTGGCACATACCCGCTTTACGCGTCCGTCTACCTGTCCGTCTGTCTGCCAGTCTGTCTGTCTGTAAGTCGATGCGTCCATCCGTGCGTCCATCTAGAGAGCACTCAAAGTACCGCGATCTCGCATACCCTGCAGCACATAGCCACTTCACACGTCCATCTACCTGCCAATCTGTCTGCCAGTCTGTCTGTCTGCCCGTCCTTGCGTCCGTTTATGCGTCCGTCCGTGCATCCATCTAGAGAACACTCAAAGTACCGCCATCTCGCATACTCTTTGGCACATAGCCACTTAACATGTATGTCTACCTGCCCGTCTGTCTGCCAGCCTGTCTGTCTGTTCGTCCATGCATCCGTCCGTGCGTCCATCTGGAGAACACTCTGAGTACCGCCATCTCGTGCGTCGTATACCCTGTGGTACATACCATCTTTACGCGTCCGTCTACCTCTCCGTTCGTTTGCCAGTCTGTCTGTCTGTTCGTCCATGCCTCTTTCCGTGCGTCCATCTAGAAAACACTCAAAGTACCACCATCTCGCATACCGTGTGGCACATAGCCGCTTTACTCGTCCGTCTACCTGTCCGTCTGTTTACCAGTCTGTCTGTCTGTCCGTCCGTGCATCCGTCCGTGCGTCCATCTAGAGAACTTTTTAAGTACCGCCATCTCGCATCTCCTATACCCTGTGGCAAATACCCCTTTACGCGTCCGTCTACCTGTCCGTCCGTCTGCTAGCTTGTCTGTCTGTCCATCCGTGCGTCCGTCCGTGCGTCCATCTAGAGAACACTCAAATTAACGCCATCTTGCATACCCTGTGGCACATAGCCGCTTTACACGTCCGTCTACCTGCCCGTCTGTCTGCCAGTCTGTCTGTCTGTCCGTTCGTGCGTCCGTCCGTGCGTCCGTCTAGAGAACACTCGAAGTACCGCCATCTCGCATACCCTGTGGCACATGGCCACTTTACAAGTCCGTCTACCTGTCCGTCTGTCTGCCAGTCTGTCTGTCCATGCGTCCATCCGTGCGTCAATCTAGAGAACACTCAAAGTACCACCATCTCGCATACCATGAGGCACATAGCCACTTTGAACGTCCGTCTACCTGTCCGTCAGTCTGCCAGTCTGTCTGTCGGTCCATCCGTGCGTCCGTCCGTCGGTCCATCCCTCTAGAGAACACTCAAAGTACCACCATCTCGCATACCCTGCGGCACATAGCCACTTCACACGTCCGTCTATCTGTCCATCTGTCTGCCAGTCTGTCTGTCTGTCCGTCCGTTCGTCCGTCCGCGCGTCCATCTAGAGAACACTCAAAGTACCGCCATCTCGCATACCCTGTGGCACATAGCCACTTTACAAGTCCGTCTACCTGTCCGTCTGTCTGCCAGTCTGTCTGTCCATGCGTCCATCCGTGCGTCAATCTAGAGAACACTCAAAGTACCACCATCTCGCATACCATGAGGCACATAGCCACTTTGAACGTCCGTCTACCTGTCCGTCAGTCTGCCAGTCTGTCTGTCGGTCCATCCGTGCGTCCGTCCGTCGGTCCATCCCTCTAGAGAACACTCAAAGTACCACCATCTCGCATACCCTGTGGCACATAGCCACTTCACACGTCCGTCTATCTGTCCATCTGTCTGCCAGTCTGTCTGTCTGTCCGTCCGTTCGTCCGTCCGCGCGTCCATCTAGAGAACACTCAAAGTACCGCCATCTCGCATACCCTGTGGCACATACCCGCTTTACTAGTCCGTCTACCTGTCCGTCTGTCTGCTAGTCTGTCTGTCTGGTCGTCCATGCGTCCATCCGTGCGTCCATCTAGAGAACACTCACAGTACCAACATCTCGCATACCTTGTGGCAC